>NC_069003.1:10821267-10836520 GCF_001194135.2 Octopus bimaculoides
GGTTAACCCCAAGATTCAGAGTTCGATTCCAGACAGTGGCCTGAATAATAATAATAATAATAATAATAATAATAATATCGAAAAATACCTTAGGAATGAGAACCCAGGTTCGAAATTTCCCAAAGACACCTGATGAAGGTTGGAGGGTATATCAGCCGAAATGTTGTGTTAACAACAAACAAGATGAGGACAAATATCTGTCATATGTAAATAATGTCCCATAATTCCTCATCTCTTAAATATAGAACTGTATTACAGAACTAGTTCAGGAACTTTTTGATACTACCTCCTATATTTGTCTAACCCATGGAAGCATGTGAAAACAGATGTAAAACGATCTAACAAGTAGCCAACCTAATCACACAGCATGGCAAAATGAAGGTCAAATTCAAATTACTTCTGTATTCGTACATTTGAGATGTGGAGACTAAGTTAACTTGATAGTGGGGGTACTTTCTGTAGTTTTCGATGGTGGGGGGGGGTACTTTCTGCAATTCGATGGTGGGGGGTACTTCTGCAATTCTCCATGTTTCATACAATGTATCTTTCTCTTTTTGCTTGATTCATTCATTTGACTGTGGCCATGCTGGTGCACTACTTTGAAGGGCTTTTTTAGTCAAATCTACCTCAGAACTTACTTTTTTTAAGCCTTGTACTTATTCTATTGTTCTGTTTTGCTGAACTAAGTTACAGGGACATAAACACACCAACACCAGTTGTCAAGTGGTGGTGGAGGACAAACAAAAACACATATATTGATTTATACATATATACGATGGGCTTCTTTCAGTTTCCATCTACCAAATTCACTCACAAGGCTTTGGTTGGCCTTAGGCTATAGTAGAAGACACTTGCCCAAGGTGTCATGTGGTGGGACTGAACCTGGAACCATTTGGTTGCAAAGTAAGCTTCTTACCACATAGCCATGGCCAATGAAAAGAGATTGTGAGAACTGATTTGCATATGATTAGTATGCATTAGTTAAACTGTCCAACCCATGCTAGCATGGAAAACTGACATTAAATGACAATGATATACTCTTTACTCTTTTACTTGTTTCAGTCATTTGACTGCGGCCATGCTGGAGCACCGCCTTTAGTCGAGCAAATCGACCCCAGGACTTATTCTTTGTAAGCCTAGTACTTATTCTATCGGTCTATTTTGCTGAACTGCTAAGTTACAGACGTAAACACACCAGCATCAGTTGTCAAGCGATGTTGCAGGGGACAAACACAGACACACAAACACACATATATATACATACATATGATGGGCTTCTTTCAGTTTCCATCTACCAAATCCACTCACAAGGCTTTGGTTGGCCCGAGGCTATAGTCGAAGACACTTGCCCATAGTGCCATGCAGTGGGACTGAACCCAGAACCATGTGGTTGGTAAGCAAGCTACTTACCACACAGCCACTGCTGCACCTATATATTCGTTATTAGTGACAGAAGCAGCATTAGTTCAAAATAGCATTCTGTATATGTTAATGTGGATATACTGTAAAAAGCCAAAAAACTGTAGCATTTGTTTCAAGAAAATATCTCATATGGATGTATAGTGCTAAAAAGCACAGAAGCATAGCAGCAGCAGACAAAGAAGCATCTTTGGGCATCACCAGTAGCAAGTGTCTGCTATCAACTGTATGGTTAGATACATTTAGTCTCTATTGATATATAGAAAAGTAGTGATTAACGAATCTCTAATGTTGCTATTAGCCGGCAGGCTGAGCATAAATTCATTATCAATAATAGATGCAGTATTAGTTCAAAATAGCATTCTGTATATCTTACTTATTGTGAATATACTGCAGAAAGCCAGAAAACTGCAGTTTTTGTCTCAGGAAAGCATCTCCAATACATCTATAGTGGTAAAAAGCATGGAAACACTCGCACACACATGCATGGCACGTCTTTCAGTTTCTGTATATGAAATCCACTTAGAAAGCTATGGTCAACCTGAGGCTGAAGTAGAAGACACTTGCCCAAGGTACTATGATGTGGGAGCTGAACCCCTGGTCATGTAGTTAGGGAGTAAACTCAACCACTCACTGAATGAACAAAATATTTTTGTTTTGTAAATTTTTCCCAACTTTTTGTCTTGTTTTTATTTATTCATCTATTTTGTTATAAACCACTTTCTAATGGTTCCGCGTTGTTCCCCAACCATTGTAGGCCCCATCTCCCCCTGGCTCCCATTTCGGGGACCTCGATGATGAGGATGACGAGGAAGAAGAGAAATCAGATCCTGATTATGATCGAGATTTTGAAGAAACTGTTGTAAGTAGTCTTTTGCAATCAGCTGTGTGGGGTGGATGGGTGGTGGGGACGACTGTCAGCCTTGTCTTTCAATTCCTCCACCACACAAGCCATCATTTTACAGCATAAGGGTTGGCTCAGCATCTTTGTGGTCACTCGACCTTCAAGAAATAGCTGCCAAATCTCTTAAATCACACCTCACGGATTCTGTCTTATTTTGTTCAGCCACTGGGCTAAATCCATTTGGAGTACAGGCCAATGGATTCTAGGTTATAGTTGATTACATTCATCCCTAATATCTTTTTATTTTATCTTCTTTCCCTCTTTTTACTGGATTTCAACTCGCAACACAAAAGTGCTTAAACTAAATACCACAAGGTATTTTGTTTCAGTCCCCACACCCACACACCTACCCATTAACACACAAGCACGCGTCCATAAGGTTTCCACACAGTTTCCATCAACCGTATTCCATCGCAAGGCTTTGATCAGCTCAAGGCTGTAGTGGAAGAACTTGTCCAAGGTACCATGCTATAGGATTCAGCAAAGCAACATCCGATTTCAAAGCAATCATATTCTTCCATATGCATAAATGTGCATGTGCACGTCTGTTTGTGTGTGCATGTGTGCACATGCATCTGATCAGATCAACTGGAACACTTGTGTGTATGTGTGTGTGTGCATCATCATCATCATTTAGCGTTTGCTTTCCATGCTGGCATGGGTTAGACGGTTTGACTGGAACTGGTAAGCCGGAGAGCTGCACCAGGTTCCTGTCTGATTTAGCATGGCTTCTATGGCTGGATGCCCTTCCTAAACCAACTACTCCAAGTGCGCAATGGGTGCTTTTTATGTGCCACTGGCATGGGTGCCATTTACGTGACACTGACAATGGTAATGACTGCGATTGTGTGTGTGTGTGTGTGTGTGTGTGTGTGTGTGTATAAAAGAAAATGAGATGACAAAGGAATAAATTATCATCTTATGAAGTTCATTAGCTTACAACTGTTTCTGCTATAAGATGCCGTGGACACATAGTTGAGTGTCTGAGTAACACCTTATAGCTTCATCAGAGCCTTGAAAATGAAGTGCAGTGTATTTGGGAAAAGAATTTCATTTATGCATATATATAGGAAAAATATTACCCACATATACATTATTTACATTTGACGGATATTTGTCATCTTGTTTGTTGTTAACACAACGTTTTGGTTGATATCCCCTCCAGCCTTCATCAAGTGTCTTGGGGAAATTTTGAACCTGGGTTCTCATTCCTAAGGTATTTTTCGATGCTATTATTATGAAGGCTGGAGGATATATTAGCTGAAACATGTTAACAACAAACAAGATGGACAAATATCTGTCAAATGTATATAATGTACATAATTCCTCATCTCTTAAATATAGAACTATTACCCACATATGTGTGTTGTGAGTATGATCCCATTTTGATTTACCTGTATCTTGTAATTATTCTTCCTATGTAAGTGTAGGTGTGGCTATATGCTTGCAATGTATTTTTTGATTCTATCCCATTGTTTTGTCCATTAGGCAAGTGTCTTTCATTACAGCCTTGTGCTGACCAATGTCTTGTCTGAAATTGGTAAACCAAAACTGAATTGAAACCTGTTATATTTGGTACCTTAAGCAAGTTTTTTCTATGTCGTTGTGCTGACTGAAATTACAAGACTACTATTGTGTGTAGTGTGTGTTCCATGTGTCTCTGCATGAATCGTATTTGGCTAACAGCGATCTCGTTATGTTTTTGTAAACAGTTTGTCCTGTATCGCAGTAGTTTTGTCGGTTTTGATTTGATGTCATTGGCTGCGTTGACCCTCAGACCACCTTGCAGGAAAAAAGGGAGGCAGTGAGATGTGTCCCTCAATGCTTGCAAACCTCCAAGACCATCACAGATGATTGGAACTTGGTGATCATAATGGTGATAGTGGTGGTGGTGGTTAAATTGTGGTTGATCCAGAGCCACTTGTTATTTCTGCTCGTTCACTTTTTGATTTATGTCAAATTTCTTCTTGTTCTGAGAAGAACCAGAGCATGTCAGGCTTCTTTGCGGGTGTTTGAATTTGTTTACCGAGTGCTCCAACCATATCACACGGTTTTCATTACACAGAAATTGTACCTGATTTCTTCATGCTACACACATTTGATTGTTGTCTTTGATATATGGAGGTATTTGGCAGTGGCCTTCATTGACTCATTGGGATTCTTGTTGATATCCTAGACTTGCTACAGAAACTCGGTTTTACAGACAATATATGACTGTCAAGAATGTTCTTTTCTTATTTGTATTTACATATGTGCATCGTGTATGTGTATATGTCTGTGTTTATGCGAGTGGAGATGAATTGCGTATATATGACTTTCTCCAGAGTCACCTGTCTCAAGCTAACAAGTCACAACTGTTCTGTTATGATTTTAGTTCTGAGTTCATGGCTGAAAGCGAACTGAAGCTGCCTGATCAACAAGTTTTTCTATGGTCGTAGCTTTTTTCCTTGAACTGTTAAACTTTGGAACTCTTTCATATCGTTGTTGTCTCTCTTCTTGTGACCTGAACTCTTTCAAGTCTGAAGTAAATTCATTCCTTTCATCTTAATTCTCCTTCTTCATAGTCCTTTACATTGACTTCTTGCCTTGTTTGGAACTTTCTTTAAAGAAAAAAAAAAAATAGCCATATTCAAAACAAAAGGTGAAATAGTCTTTTTTTTTTATCCATTTGTGGGAACAGGGAGAACCTCTTCGACAAACCTACTTCAAGAAACAGGAAAATTTCTGTGGAAGTTGCTTCTTTAAGTATTGCTTATGGCCTGGTGACAAAACAGTTCATGGTGCATCCAGATTAAGTTTAATCCTGGACATGACTCTAAACTGCATCTGATAGTGGGATCTTGGTTCAAGAGTTCCAAAGGTTTGAGGAATTTGGAATCACCCCTTGGCCATTATTGTTCCCAGTTCTATTCTGATCTGGAATAGAAGCACTTACAAGACTCCCTGTAATGGGTTAATTAGATTATTGAGGCTTGCCTATCTATGCATGTGAATGCTGGGGCTGGCTGACTCAGCAAAAAAAAAAAAACCTTCATGATTCAGTCATGGAGAAGGTTGTTGCAACAATGCATTGTGGAGTGCAAAGAGAAAATGAAGCAGGCAAGAGATCTGTGCCATTCACTGCATCTGTCTCCATCCCCATCCATCTTGCCACTGGACTGGAGATGATCATGGATGAGAGAATGAGGCAGACAGTGCATAACTCTTCATCACTTTAAACTGCCATTACATAAGTTGTCAACCTTAAGGATGACAAGCTGATCCTTGTTGTTGTGATAGATGACTATTACAAGTTTCATTATGAATATGACGACAGGTAAGTTCACTGCCATCAATTCATTGCATGAGAGTTCACCGCGAGGAAAGTTTATCAAGAAAATATAGCCATAGTATCTCACCATTGAGTTAAAAACTATTTTGACAAAAAACGGGGAATTGACGACGGTGAACTTTCCCTGCGGTGTATTGACGATGGTGAACTTTCCCTGCGGTGTATTGACGACGGTGAACTTTCCCTGTGGTGAATTGACGACTGAACTTTACCTGCCGTGAATTGATGGTGAACTTAGTGGACATGTAATAATATAGCAATTTGTAATATTAGCAAAAGAACCAAAGCTGCAGAAGTTCTAAAACTGCACTTATTGCAGATTATCATTGAGCACTTCATTTCATAAAGTTAGTTTTGAGGCTCTTGGATCAATGTCATAGAGATATCAGTTGGGCAAAATTCTCCTTTCAGCAGAATGACAGTAGTGTTAGCAGTACACTTTTGTCAGATATTTCCAGTGATTCCAAAGCAGATAACATTTTCAAATGGTTTATAATTTGAACAGCTCGTGTTAACAAAAAAAAAAAGAAGAAAATTTCAAAGTATGGCACAAGGCCAGTCAATGTCATGGGGAGGGGTTTAGCCAATTACAGCAACCCCAGTACTTGATTGGTACTTTATTTTAACAACCCTGAAAGTATGAAAGGCAAAGTTGATCACGATGGGATTTGAACTCGGAGAGTAAAAAGTCAGAAATTCTGCCAAGCATTTTATTCGAAAACTTGATTGTCTTTTTTTCTTTTTTTTTAAGGGGTAATTCTTCAAATTTTAGCCCTAGGCCAGCAATTATTAGAGGAAGGTAGTTAGCTGATTACATGGGTCTCAGTACATGACGAATACTTTATTTTATTGTCCCTCAAAGACTCAAAGGCAAAGATAACTTTGCAGGATTTGAACTCTGAATGTAAAGGATCGAAAGAAATGCCTCTAATTATTTTGTCCAATGTGCTAATGATTCTGCCAGTTTGCCACGTTAAGCTTATTATATACAGTCTCCCAGTGAATTACATCTTGTTGGAAAAAGGTTAAAAGGGGACAGAAGACGGATATGAACCAAATAAAAAATGGCAGCAGTAAAATCTAGAAGTACATACACAGAACACAAAATAAGGCACAAAAATAAAAAGTGAACCTTAACCCTTTAGCATTCAGATTATTCTGTCAAATGTAATCCTTTTTCATTCACATTGATTTGAATTAATCAGGTATTATCTCATAGCCTTGAGATTTCAGTGATGTGGTTGTATATTTTTACAATGACATTCTTAGGTAAGTGTGCAAGGCCAGATCTGGCTGCTTTGAACATAAGACGGGTAGAAAATTTTGTGTTGGATATGACCACTTTAAATGCTAAGGAGTTAAAGGGGAAAGAATGCATTGGTATGTGAGAAGTAGTGTTGATGAATTTCAAGAAGCATGGAATTTTTGAAGGATGTAGTGTCCTGGCAGTTAACAACTGACTTGAGTAGCTTATTTCATGCTTTTGGAGGTGAAAAAATGTTTATGTAAGTCATGGGTGGTGTGCTGTTTTTTGATTTTATTGGAAACAAACATGAGTTTACCTTAGCTCTTTAGCATTTCAACCAGCCAAATCTGACCCAGATATACTACCTATTTTGTTCTAACCAGCCAAATCCAGCCTATCACACCTACCCTTTAATGCCATTATGAAATATACCATCGCATCATCAAAATTTTGAAACTATAAGATAATGCTTGATCAATTAAAAGTGATATGAATGAAAAAGTATTACGTTTGACAGAATAGTCAGATGCTAAAGGGTTAATATGGGACCAACACTTGACTGATTTTGCTACAAGAATTTTTTAACTTGGAGAAAGGGATTGTGAGATTGTTGTACTTTGCTGATGTAGTGACATCTATGATTGATATTAAGTTAAATGACATCACCAGTTGACCAACTAGAAAATAGATCTTTCTCATCATTCAATGCAACTGCATTTACAAATGGTTCTTTGACAAAATACTAATTTCCTCCCAACCAACAAAATTCTTTGACGAATGAATGAATGAATTAGAAGTTGCATGCAGACAAATTTCTTTTACAAATATCAAGTTTTTTTTTTTTTCATATTTAAAATTTTTTTCTTTGTTGTTATAGCCTCTACCAACCGGAGATGAAGCAAAGAAGAAGACTGAGGAGGGAAAGGACAAAGAAACTCAACCCCAGATGCCAGACTATGATCAGGCGACAAAAGCTTTAATAGAAGGTCAGTTGTGTGTGTAAGTGCGTGCACGTGCGTCTTTTTAAGATCTGTTGTTCTCCTTTTGCCCTCCATCTCTGACTCTCTTTTCACAGTTCTTTTGAACTTACTTACTCACCCTAACCAATCCCTATTCCACTTCACTCTGTGCACCCCTTGAAAGTTTTACCACTATGAGGAAATGACAAAGGACTGCAAGATGTGGGGATTAGCTGTACTTGATAAGACACGTCAAGTAAAATTGCTGTCATCCACATGTGCGGGCTTGTCCTTTCAGGTGTCGGTGCCACTTAAAAAGCACCTGTGCTGGTGCCGCGCTAACACACCTGTGTCAGTGCTGCATAAATGCACCCATGCCAGTGGCATGTAAAAAAACACTCAGCACACCCTGTTAAGTAGTTGGCATTAGGAAGGGCATCCAGCTGTAGAAACCATGTCACAACAGACAGTTGGAGTCTGGACTGCACCCTGCTAGCCAGCATGGAAAGCGGACATTAAACAATGATGATGCTTATTACATCATCATCATCAACTACTGGACATTACTGCCTCAAGTCCCAGGTCTCATTGAACTGATTACCTGGTTCCCATGATGTTTAAGTGATTGAGCTCACAACATTTCCAGTCTGTCACACATACACATAAACGCAGTGGACTTCTTTCGGTTATTTCTTTATTGCCCACAAGGGGCTAAACACAGAGGGGACAAACAAGGACAGGTAAAAGGATTAAGTCGATTACATCGACCCCAGTGCGTAACTGGTACTTAAATTATCGACCCTGGAAGGATGAAAGGCAAAGTCAACCTCGGCAGAATTTGAACTCTGAATGTAAAGACAGACAAAATACCATGAAGCATTTCGCCCGGTGTGCTAACGTTTCTGCCAGCTCACCGACTTCTTTCAGTTTCTGACAACCAAATCCAGTCCTGGATGTTAAACGACGATGATTAAAAACAGTTTTTCTGCCAACATTCGACTATTTTATCACCTCACAATACATTATATCAGCCATTTTCAATGCTACACTTTGTTCAAGTTTTGTTTGAGCCACCATATTTGATTAAGGCTAAACAATCGAACAAAAGAATGTTAAGAAGCATTATACATTTGCATCTATTGTGAATAAGATTGTTTCAATTTATGTTTGAACTGTAAATGCTATTATAAAAATGTGAACTGGGTGGTTGTGGTGAGTCCATTACATTAATCACAATATGATCTCAACTCTTTATCTAGGTCAGGGATTTTATTTTCAGTGGGTTTTTTATTTAGGATTCATGGCTCATTTAGTAAATTGATAAATGTGTTATAACACACCATCAATTTATAAAAGATTTTATTATAAAATAAAGGCAAGTGTAATAAATGTTTTGGAACCAGAGACTGGTGAACACAGTGCATTTTGCACTAGTGCTGTATGTTAAAAATTTCTAAAGTTTTTTTTTTTTATCCTGTCATTTTCTAACTCAGATCAGAAACTCTCCTTACGCATGTAAGCATTATCAAATCCACTCACAAGGCTTTGGTTAGCCCAGGGCTTGCTGCACAGTGGGACCAAACCCGAAGCCATGTGATTGGGAATCAGGCTTCTTAACATCAGAGCCATGCCTGATCCTGTAACCGAAGGAATAAATTTTATATTTTTAAATATTTCTTTCCTATCCCAATAAGTAAACATTATTGTATATTTACAAGTACAGGGAAATCCCGGCTTCAATGACAAAATCAAATAAAACTGAACAAAATTGCAGCAAATCTGTGAGATAGTGGTGTCAGACATAGTATGCAGACCATCATATAACTCGTTTTATTTTGACATGTGCATTGTGTTTTTATTCTTCCATCTTATGAATTCAGTGTGGACATGCACATTGCGTATATTCATACTTCTCTTTCCAATTCCTACTAAAAACTTTATAGATCATAACCATCTCATGAACCTGCTTTTGTGAAGAATACTTTGTACTCTGATAGTTGTGAAAAAAATGTCTGAAGTTGCTTCTTGCTTTTATTGAAAGACTCAAAATAATCTTAGTCAAAGACGTATACATTTTCTTTCTTCACTTTTTAAGTGCTTTTCTGGTTAACTTTTTGATAGTTGCTGCATTAAATAGGTTAACCCTAAGATAATTATAGAACTTTCTTTGAGGTAATGGAAATCCCTGTAATTTATTATCTCCCTTTGAAAGTTAACTCCCTCCCTTAATAGGAGTTACACGAAGAAAGGACATTCTGTAAGTTTACTACTTTCATCTTTTGAACTGCGATCATGCTGGAGCACCGCGCGCACACACACGCACACACATGACTGGTTTCTTTCAGTTTTTATCTACAAAATCCTCTCACAAGGCTTTGGTCAGCCCAAGGCTATAACAGAAAACACTTGCTCATGGTGTCATGCAGTGGGACTGAACTCAGTTATGCAGTTGGGAAGGAAACTTCTTACCATGCAACTATGCCTACACACACACACATACACACACAAAACTGCATGTGTTTCTGGCTTGCTGACTCCAATATTCTAAGTGCTTATCTAGTGTTGCATCAATTGTTAATTTTTCATTCTTGAATTTATTCCTAAATATGTCATTTTTTTTTTTTTTTTTTTTTTTTTTTTCTTGCATTATACAGCTGCAGATCAAGCCAGGTCTAAGTACCAGGACGCTGATAAAAAAGTTAGAGAACTTGAAAAAGATATCAGGTGAGTACATTATTACCTCCACTTTAGCAAAGGCGGAGGCATTGTTTTCAGTTGTGTTTGTTTGTCTGTGGACAAGATATCTCGAGAACCACTGGATGGATTCGGATAAAACTTTGAGATGTTTGGTCTCGTGACTGATACGAACTGATTAGATTTTGGGATCAATCCAGTACCAGACAAGGATTCTGGATTATTTCTCTGGTTTTTTACTTAATTTTTGAGAGCAGTCAGGTTCATTTTTAGCATTCTCATTTTGAGAGCAGTTAAATTTATTTCAGATATTCTCATTTTAAAAATCATCTCTGGCTAATCGTTAAAAGGAAGTTGGTGTTGTCTTGGCAGAGGTTTGCGCTCTCTGAGTACTCTTATTATAATCAATATTACTGATAAGATGGTGAGTTTTGCAGAATTGTAGAGTGTTGGGAAAAAATGCTTTCTTTACATTCTGGGTTCAAATTCTATGGGGGTCAACTTTCCCTTTTGTACTTTCAGGGTCAATAAAAGTAGTACCAATTGAATACTGAGGTCAATGGTATTGACTTACCCTTGCCCTTCAAAATTGCTGGCATTGTGCCAAAATTTGAAACATTATTATTAGGGTGGCGAGCTAGCAGAGAAAAATGCCTAGCATTTTTCCCCGTCTTCACGTTCCGAGTTCAAATTCCACCAAGGTTGACTTTACCTTTCATCCTTTCAGGTTTGATAAATTAAGTACCAGTGAAGCACTGTGGGTCGATGTTATCGACTAGTCCCTTCCTACAAAATTTCAGGCCTTGTGCCTATAGTAGAAAGGATTATTGTTATTGTTAAGGTGGTGATCTGGCAGAATCATTACTCTAATGGGCAAAATGCTTAGAGGAATTACTTTCAACTTTGTTCTGAGTTCAAATGCTGTCATGAGTTTGTATCTTTTTGACATCGCGTGATAGTTGTAAACAAGCATCATCATCGCACAATGTTGGTCGTTTCCAGTTTTCCATGAACAACATGTCTAGTAATGGGGAAATATCACCTTGTATGGAAACAAGGGAGGGTTTGTGACAGGGAGAGCATCCAGCTGTAGAAAATGTATTTTAACATTCTGTCCAACCCATGCAAGTAAAGGAAAGTGGATGGGATGTTAAAATGATGACAATAATGGCACTTGAACTGTTTTGTATTTCCGGGGTCTTTCCAGAGTCTTGGACATTTTAATTTTTTTTTTTTGTATTTTTTGTTTACTGTTTGTCAAAAACTGTCAAGATACCACACTAAAACCACTGTTTTACATTTCTCTGAATTGTATTTTCTCTGTTTTTCCTCTTTGCAGTGATGTGAAGAAAATACTTGATTTAGATCTTGGTCCAGACAACGAGTTCTACAGTTTGTACAGCAAATGTTTTGAGTACACAGACAGAGAGTACACGTACTCATTTTGTCCCTTCGATCGGGCTTCTCAGCGGAGTAAATCTGGTGGAATAGAAACCAGTTTAGGGTAAGTTGACCTAAAACCAAGGTGTCCCATAAATAGCATTGATGTGGGTGATGGTGCCACGTAAAAAGCTCCCAGTACACTCTGTGGAGTGATTGGTGTTGACCGGGTGTGGTTCCTGTGTAAAAAGAAATTATTATATTATTATTATTAAGGCAGGGAGCTGGCAGTCATTAGTGTGTTGGGCAAAAAGCTTTACGTTCTGAGTTCAAATTCTGCTAAAGTTGACTTTGTCTTTCATCCTTTTGGGGGTCGATAAAATAAGTACCTGTTGAGTACTGGGGTTGATACAATTGACTTAGCCTGGTGCCAAAATTTGAAAGCGTTATTATTAATTTTATTATTATTATTATTATTATAGCAGTAATCTGGCAGAACTGTTAGCATGCTAGACAAAATGCTTAGCGACATTTCCTCTGTCTTTGCTTTCTGATTCCATTGATGTCAACTTTGCCATTCATCCTTTTGGGGTTGATAAAATACCAGTCAAGTATTCCCTCTCCAAAATTTCAGGCCTTGCACCTATATCAGAAAAAAGATTATTATTGTCGTTTCTATGACTGGATGTCCTTCCTAACACCAACCACTTCAAGAGTGTTATGAGTGCTTTTACGTGCCACTGGCACGACACCAGTATCTGCCATGACTGTGGTTTTACTTGGCTTGATGAGTCTTCTTCTCAAGCATAACATAATGCCAAATATATATATATATACATATATATATATATATCCAACCCACACCAGCATGGACAGCTGACATAAAGTGATATACAAATAAGCCCCTCCACAGCAGTATAAACAATTCAGATACAAAGAACTCAATACAAGGAGGCAGAATAATATAATAGAATATTTTTTAATATGAGTCTACAAATGGCACCCAAACTTATCTGATATTTTCTCAATTTTTTTCTTTGTTTAGCCACTGGGGTCATTGGGATGGTGTTGCACCTGATATTTATAAATCCCAAAAGTACGACAAGGGACAGAATTGTTGGAATGGTCCAGACCGATCAGTAAAGGTAAGGCTTTTTTTCCCTTTCTTTGTATTAATATATCTTTTATCTTTTTTTTTGTTTCGTTTACTTGTTCCAGCCATTTGACTGCAGTCATTCTGGGGCACTGCCTCAAAGAGTGTTAGCCAACCAAATCTACCCCAGAACTTATCTTTGTAAGCCTAGTACTTATTCTATTGATCTCTTTTGCCAAACTGCTAAGTTATGGAGATGTACACACACCAACACTGGTTGTCAAGTGATGGTTAGAGACACACACAGCATATTCATATATAGAACAGGGGGACAAACAAGGACAGACAAACGGATATAAGTCGATTATATCGACCCCAGTGCGTAACTGGTACTTATTTAACCAACCCCGGAAGGATGAAAGGCAAAGTTGACCTCGGTGGAATTTGAACTCAGAATGTAGCGGCAGACGAAATACCGCTAAGCATTTCGCCCGGTGTGCTAATAGACTTAATCCGTTTGTCTGTTCTTGTTTGTCCCCTCTGTGTTTGGCCCCTTGTGGGCAATAAAGAAATAAGAAACTGAAAAAAGGCTTGTCATGTGTATATAAAAATGTGTGTCTATGTCTTGACATCACATCCTGACAAATGATGTTCTTTCCAATCTTCTTTGGAAAACGTCTGGCCATGGGGAAATATTATCTTGCTTGGAAACAGATGAGGTTTGGCAACAGGAAGAGCATCTGGCTATAGAAAATCTTCCTCAATGAATTCCATCTGACCCATGCAATCCTGGCAAAGGTAATGTTAAATAAGTGACACTTCCCTCGTTAGTGTGGCTCATGTATAAATGTGCTGTAGTAATGTATGCAAAGTGTAACAAAGGAAAAAAACCATGTGGAAATATAGTGAATAGTTAACTAGAGTAAGCTGTCAATATGACCCTTTCATTACCATATTTATGTCGAAACATTTTTGTTTCAGTTAAATATGAAAATAATGAATTTAGTAAAATGTCTTTGTTAGCGCAGATATTGTTAGCGTTGTTAGGTGCAGGAGTGGCTGTGTGGTAAATAGCTTGCTTACCAACCACATGGTTCCGGGTTCAGTCCCACTGCGTGGCACCTTGGGCAAGTGTCTTCTAACATAGCCTCGGGCCGACCAAAGCCTTGTGAGTGGATTTGGTAGACGGACACTGAAAGAAGCCAGTCGTACATATGTGTATATATATATATATATATATATATATATATATATGTATATGTGTGTGTGTGTGTGTGTATGTATATGTTTGTGTGTCTGTGTTTGTACCCCCAGCATCGCTTGACAACCGATGCTGGCGTGTTTACGTCCCCGTAACATAGCGGTTCGGCAAAAGAGACCGATAGAATAAGTACTAGGCTTCCAAAGAATAAGTCCCGGGGTCGATTTGCTTGACTAAAAGGCGATGCTCCAGCATGGCCGCAGTCAAATGACTGAAACAAGTAAAAGTGCTAGAGAGTTATTAATTATTTGGTGCATATTCGATGCAGTTTTGTTTTCTTATTCTGATGAATTGTGCACGCGAACAGTATACAATAAATTCATATTATATATTTGATAGCATATGTGACCTCCTTATCCCCACCAAAAATGTCTCAAAAAAAAAACGGACGTCGTCACCTCACGTCCTACATGTGAAGTTAGGCCTCTGGGGCCAAATTTGTCCCTAATGCTCACTTTTCTTGAATATGCCCTGCTGAAAGTCGTGTCTAATATGACATCAAAAACAGTATCTGTAATTTCTCCAGCTCCAAGATGGCGATGGTTTCAGCAAAGTTATTCCCCTTTAAATAAATTTATTTCGTGCGTGTGTGCCTGGTTGGCTGTATATTGTGGTGAGGGGCTGGTAGTGTGTCGTGTATGGCTGGCTGTAATCTAGACTTGCTGTGTGTGTGTGTGTGTGTGTGTGCGCGCGCTTGGCTGGCTGTAATCATGGCTTCCTCTGTGTGTGAGCTATTCAATTATTTCTTGCTCACTCTACTTCGTCTGGTGTGCTCTTAATACTATAGGTACTCTTTTACTTGATTTAGTCATTTGACTGCGGCCATGCTGGAGCACCGCCTTTAGTCGAGCAAATCGACCCCAGGACCTATTCTTTGTAAGCCTAGTTCTTATTCTATAGGTCTCTCTTTTGCCGAACCGCTAAGTTACGGGGACGTAAACACACCAGCATCGGTTGTCAAGCGAT
>NC_069003.1:10838419-10846095 GCF_001194135.2 Octopus bimaculoides
CCAGCACCAAGTAGTGTACAGACCCCTGAACAAGAAGATATTGTGTTACATTTTCAGATTTCTTGGAATATATTTTTCTTTCAATCAAACATGTCTTTCCTGTCAATTTTCACTTTCACTTTTTATCTAAACATTTTTTTTTAGCAGTTTTAATTGTTTTGAGACATAAGGTCAGTTGTGTGGATCAAATTGGATTGGATCAGATTGGTGAGGTAATGAGAAGGAGGGGTAGGGATAGAGACCATAGTTGATATTATAGATCTAAGCACAAACAATACCAGTCATTGTTTACAATGCCTTTTCACCCTCTTCAAGTTAATCTCCACCCCTATTTATTTCTTTAAACATCTCCCCCCCATTACCACATACCTAATTGAAATCTTTTTTTCTTTCTTGACATAAAGTCAGCGATTTAGCTTTTTTTTTTCCTGTAAAATGAAGAGCAGAGTCAATAGGGTCTTTAGTCAAATTAATTGTTAATCTTCTTATATTACTGGTACTTCATTATATAGATTAATCATTAATGATGGTGCCCCAGTATGGGCTTGATCTAGTAACTGAAACCAGTAAGAAAAGTTAATGAGTGGTCATCCTATGCAATTGATCAATCTGTTAGAAATAGCAACCAAATTCCCCTAAAATTACAACCTTTTGTCTCAAAAGTGAAGGAGAATGTTAGATAAAATAGTCCCCAATACATCATCATCATTTAACATCTGTGGTCCATGGGTTGGACAGTTTGACCAAGGCTGGTAAGCTGAAGGGCTGCACCAGACTGCAGTCTGATTTGGCATGGTTTCTATGGCTGGATGCCCTTCCTAACACCAATGGCTGCTTTTACTTGCCACTGGCATGGGTGCCAGTTACGTGACACCAAGATCTGTCATGACCACAATTTCACTTGGCTTGATGGGTCTTCTACTCAAGCATGGCATGTTGCCAAAGGTCTGTCATTTGTCATTGCTTCCGTGAGGCCCAACACTTGGAAGGTGCTTTTTATGTGCCACCGGCAAGGGTGCTAGTTACGTGTCACCAGTATGAAAAAAATATAGGATTAGTGTTTGATATCTTTGATTAAAGGTTTGCTTGCTCAAGACTGATCTGGGCCAAATCATCATCATTAACACTGTTTAATGTCCACTTTTCCATGCTTCCATGGGTCAGCTGGAATTTGTCGAGGCAGATTTTCTACCATGTGATGCTCTTCCTGTTGCCAACCTGCATCTATTTCCAAACAAAGTAATATTTCCCCATGGACATGTTTTCATGAAAGATTATAAATGGTTGACACCACTTGTATGATGGTGACTCTCGTTTACAATTTATCATGCAATGATAGTAGCAAAATGACAAGTGTATATATGTATGTGTACACACACACAATGGGCTTCTTTCAGTTTCTGTCTATCCGATTTACTATCAAGGCTTTGGTCTGCCTGGGGTATAATAGATGCTTGTCAAAGGTGCCATGGTCTGAAATTGAACTAAAATCTATTTGGCTGAGAAGTGAAGTTCCTAACCACATAGCCATGCCTTACATATATTAGTCCGTTGTGTAGACATGTAGTACACTACAACTACTAAAATGGATTGTTATAGAAATAAGGGAAATGGTGAATAAAAATGAGGTACCTTTTGACAAGTCACCTGAGGACTCATTTGCCCCTTTGATGCACCACAATTGTTTGTACAGCATCTCACAATGGGTCAAAACAACCATAGAGAATAAATAGTCTTGTGAATTCCATTTTCTTTCTCTCGTGTGTGTGAGTAATGCAGGTGGAGTTTCTTCAAATGCAGTTGCTGCATGTGTGACTGCTACTCCCATGTGGGCCTGTTCAGACACTGCATCACCATCGGTAGCTGACACAAATTCTTCAAGTCTGACACTTTGGGCAGATTTCTGCTATAGCTTTGGGCTGACCAAAGCCTTGTGAGTGGATTTGGTTGACGGAAACTGAAATAAGACTGTGTGTGTCTTTGTGCCTGTTTTTTCCCCGCCACTGTTTGACAACCGGTGTTGGTATGTTTACATCCCTGTAACTTAGCGGTTCTGCAAAAGCGACAGAAAATGTACCAGGCTTATGAAAATGACTACTGGAGTCAGTTTGTTTGACTAGAATTCCTCAAGGCAATGCCCCAGCATGGCCTCAGTCTAATGAGTGAAACAAATAGAATACACATAAACACATGACAATCTTCTTTCAGTATCTGTCTACCTACTCCACTTGTAAGGTAGTTTTGGTCAGCCCAGGGTTGTAAAAAAACTTAATAACAAAATAATTACCTTCATTTTTGTTTTGTTTTTCCAGGTCCACTTTGACTGTGGCATTGACAGTGAACTACGAGGGGCTTCAGAACCAAGTCGGTGTGAATATGCTTTCAGTTTTGTCACTCCAGCAAGTTGTGCAAAACCTGCACCTTCCCCAACCACAAACAGAGATGAATTATAACAGAAACTATCAAAATATATCTTTCTATTTCTTCTCTCCTCTTCATTTTTTGTTAATAGGGTCTTTTTTTTTCTCTTTCTAATTTAAAATTAAATCTGTTATATATATATATATATATATGTATATGTATGTATATATAATTCTCTAAACTCCATTAAATCTTTCATGATTTCTCATCCACTACTTCTGTTTTGCGTTTGTTGTATATGCGTGTTAAGATTTTTCTGAGATTTCTGATTCCTGCTGTTTCATCATCATTTAATATCTGCCTTCTATGCTGTCATGGATTGGATGGTTTAACAGGAGCTGGCCAGACAGAAGACTGCACCTGAATTCTGTGTCTGTTTTTGGCATAGTTTTTATGGTTGGATGTCCTTCCTAACACCAACCACTCCACAGATTGGACTGAGTGCTTTGTGGCACCAGCACAGGTGAGGTCAGTCTTAGCATGGTTTTTATGACTGGATGCCCTTCTAAATGCAACCACTTTACTGTGTGGTCTGGATGCTTTTCACATGGCACCAGCACCGGCAGGGCCACCAAGTAACTTGCAAGGGGAGGAAGCGTTGGAGGAAGTGATCTTGTGTCACATGATGAAAGGTTAGAGTGGAAGTAAATTGTAATGACACATTTTGAAGTTTAGATGTTTAAAATTGCATTTGGACAGCAAACTTTTTAACCACACAGCCACACTAGTGCCTATAAGTCTATTTGTTCGAAATCTATGATTTTACCTGGTATTGTTATTCAGTTTGTCACGTTCATGCACCAAAGAGATGAAATGAACTGGTTGTGTTTCCAAATATGACTACCTTCCATATTTCTCATTGATCATAACGTTTCCATTTACTTATCCTGGAGGATAAGGCAGAAGACGCATGCTCAAGATATGGTTTCATGTCGTAGGATCGATTCCTGTGGCCTTGTGATTGCAGGACTGGCTCCTTAACCAGTTAAACGTGCTGTGTAAAAGATCTCTAACCAATAGTATTCAAACCGTGACCATCTCGTCTGTTTTCCTCGACGGAGTGCACTTTTAGTCACAGTATCTCTGAAATCAGACGTTTGTTCAGTTAAGTTTTGCAACCTTAGGGTTTTGGTTTCAGTTCCGTTACGTGACACCTTGGGCAAACCCTGGCTGACCAATGCCTTGTGAGTGAATTTGGTAGACAGAAACTATGTGGAAGGCGGTGAGCTGGCAGAAACGTTAGCATCCGGGCGAAATGCTTAGCGGTATTTCGTCTGCCGCTACGTTCTGAGTTCAAATTCCACCGAGGTCGACTTTGCCTTTCATCCTTTCGGGGTCGATAAATTAAGTACCAGTTACGCATTGGAGTCGATGTGATCGACTTAATCCCTTGTTTGTCCCTTCTATGTTTAGCCCCTTGTGGGCAGTAAAGAAATAAGAAACTATGTGGAATCCTGTTGTGTGTTTATATAATAAATATATAATATAATGATATATTATTATTTAATATTATATAATAGTACGATTATTTTAGCTATGAAACAATTGTAGTCTTTACCTTCTCCATTCCTTACATTCTCGGAGATATTGTCATTTACCGTCTGTTCTCCATGCTCGCATGGGTTGGCCGGTTTGACAGGAGCTGGAGAGCTGTTCAGGCTCCGTTTTGTCTATTTTGGCATGGTTTCTGCGAATGGATGCCCTTCCTAACGCCAACCATTTTACAGTGTTATGAGTGTTGTTTACGTGACACCGGTGGAGGCGCAATGGCCCAGTGGTTAGGGCAGCGGACTTGCGGTCATAGGATCGCGGTTTCGATTCCCAGACCGGGCGTTGTGAGTGTTTATTGAGCGAAAACACCTAAAGCCCCACAAGGCTCCGGCAGGGGATGGTGGTGAACCCTGCTGTACTCTTCCACCACAACTTTCTCTCACTCTTACTTCCTGTTTCTGTTGTGCCTGTAATTCAAAGGGCCAGCCTTGTCACACTGTGCCACGCTGAATCTCCCTGAGAACTGCGTTAAGGGTACACGTGTCTGTGGAGTGCCCAGCCACTTGCACGTCAATTTCACGAGCAGGTTGTTCCGTTGATCGGACCAACTGGAACCCTCGACGGAGGGCCAACAACGTGACACCGGCACTAGCGCGCGCGTGCGTGTGTGTGTGTTGCCCTCAGCCACTAGCTCAACAATCGGAGTTTGTTTATGTCCCTATTACCTAGTGGTTCGGCAAAAGAGACTGATACAATAAGTCCCAGTCTTGAATAAGCACGAGTTGATTTGCTCAATCAAACCCTATGGGGTAGAAACCCAGTATGGCCGCTGTCCAACGACTGAAACTAAAGGTAAAGGATGTGATTTTCGGGAGATTTGGTTACTATATCTAGCAGGGCGTGTGACTGTATTAAGAGTCTCTCTCCCTCTCTCTCTGGTCTGAATATATTAAATTTCGATGGCAGAGGAAACAGAATGAGGAGGAGAGAAAGGATGGTGAACAGCTGAAGAAACGAAGTGACAATCGATGTGGAGAAGTAAGAGGACGAGGAGGGTAAAGTGGGAGGAGAGGAGTGAGAAGTAAAGAAAACGAAGGGGAGGAGTTATGGCGAGTCAGGGAAAAGGTGAGGGGTGTTGAAGAGTGGGAGAAACGTGGTGGTAGAGGTGTGAGGAAGTGGAAACAGAATGGGGGGGGGGTTGGATCTGAAGTAGAAGAGGAGGAGAAAGTAGATAGAAAGGGAAAAGAAATAGAGGGAAGGGGAGAGATGAAGAATAATGTAAAAATTTAGTTGTGTATGTGTGTGTGTATATATGTATGTGTATATATAATATATATATATATATGAATGCATGCATATATGTATAGTGTGTGTGTATATATATATATATTGCATATGTGTGTGTGTGCGCAAGTATTTATGTATAAGTATTATGCGTGTGTATATATATATATATATATATATATATATGCATAAACACACGCATGTGTACATGTACCCACACACACATGTACACGTAGCGTCTAAGTGCTTATCTAATGATGCTGGAGTGCAAATGATATCGTGTTATTGAGTAATGTGATATCAGGCGGTAGTGATGGTGGTGGTGGTTGCGTATTAACGTATAGAAGTATATGGAAGGATGAAAGAGACAAAGAAAAAATGTCGAGAGGGAGAGAGAGTGGGGGGGGGGGAATGAAAAAAAGGTGATAAAGGGGAGAAAAAGAAAGACTGAATAAGACAAAAAAGAGGAAGTATAATGTTATGGTGAATGAAATACAAGAAAAGAACACGTGAAAGAGTGATATATGCAAAGGCAAGGCTGTGTAGAAGATATATCCATAATGTGTTTGTCTTTGGACTGCGGCTATGCTGGGACATTGTCTCGAAGGGTTTAGTGCAGTGGTTCCCAGCCTAAGGTCCGCTGACACCTGGTGGTTCGCAGAAGTAGTACTGGGGCTCCGTGAACTAAATTCAAAATTTCATTTTTACAGTATTTCACAGAAGTGTGTACACCCCTAGAAAGATTTCAGTAAAATTGCCATTACTCCTATAATATTGAAGGAAATCAAAGAAAATTTATACTGAATAAAATATATTTATACATGCAAACATTATACAAATTTGGAACACAAAACAAGCATTTTCAAAGATATGAACGAAATGTTAATTTTCAAACGTTACAAAAATATGTACATCCTAAATGATTATTTGCTATATTCAATATTTGGTGTGATTGCCCTTGCTTTCAATTACTGCATTAAGTCTTCTGGGCATAGAGTCGACTAAATTTTCGCATATAACCGTTGAAATCGACCTCCATTCATCCTAAATGATGTCTTTGAAATGTGTTACATTGCGGGTTTTTTTCTCCTCAACCTTTCTTTTCAAAACATCCCATCATCTTTGAAGTGTGTTTAGAGTCATTATCATGTTGGAATATGGAATGTCTTCCTAGTTCCTTGATGCTTTTCAACATTGTATTCTGCAATATGTCACAATAAAACCTTGAATCCATTGTTCTCTCGATAAATGTGAGTCCTTCCACACCAGCCGCACTCATGCGTCCCCAAAGCATAACACTTCCACCGCCGTGTTTCACGGTAGGTACGGTACATTTGTCGCTATTACCTTCACCTGGTCACTGTCATACTCATTTAATACCATCTGACCCAAACAAGTTGATTTTAGTCTCGTCAGAAATTTTTTTTTTTATTCCAAAAGTCCTCCCCCTTACATAGGTTTCGACAAAAGAAAGACAACTTGATTTTATGCCTGGTAGTGAGGAGAGACTCATTACGAAAAATGCGACCATGAAAACCACAGTGGTTCAAACTTCGGCAAACTGTTTAGGCCGGGGGTTTTCAAACTGTGGTCCGCGGACCACAGGGGGTCCGTAGACAGCAAATGCTTTTTATGGGCAATTTGATTTTTATATATGTTTTTTAATCGAAATCTTTTAATTGACAATAAACCTATTGTTAAATAAATAAATGTAAAAATATATGTTGTTTTAAGCAAATATTTATGTATAAATTTCATAAGCGTTTATAAGGGGGTCCCTAAGGTAAAGCCTGAAATATAAAGGGGTCTGCAAGTCAAAAAGTTTGAAAACCCCTGGTTTAGGCGGATACACTCTTTCCACTAACAGAAGACACTTCTTGGGTCAAAGATGAAGCGGTACGACGCCTGTCGTCCATCGCGCAACTTTGGATGTGGCGAATATCACGCACAGTTAAAATGGAAGGACGACCTGGACGATGTTTATTGCTTAACCGTCCAGTAGCTTTGTACTTCTGAATTACTTTGGCAACTAATATGTATTTGTTTGCTAATTAACTTGTATCCTAAACCATTCTTGTGAAAATTAAAAATAATTTTCTTCAAATCTTCAGACAATTCTTTTCCATTTGGTGCTATTTTAACCACAATGAAGAAGACTTTCACCACGGTACACAAATCAGAATTCCTGCAGATGCAATAACAAGGACCGGTGCAAAAATGCCAGGAGAAATAATTTATTAGAATTGAAATTATCAGCGATATCTGAATTTAGTGAAAAAAAAAAAACAAATAAAAAAGTGGATAAAATATTGAATATAGCAAATATCCTTTCGGGTGTACATATTTTTCTATCGTTTGAAAATTAACATTTCGTTCATATCTTTGAAAATGCTTGTTTTGTGTTTCAACTTTGCATAATGTTGGGATGTACTGGGTTGTCCGGAAAGTTCGTGCCGATTTTTAAAGGAAAGAAAAAGGTC
>NC_069003.1:10846716-10849726 GCF_001194135.2 Octopus bimaculoides
CTCCGCCTTAGAATATTGGTTTCAAATTTTGGCCCAAGGCTAGCAAGTTTGGTAGAGGCAATAAATCGATTACATCGACCCCAGTGCGTAACTGGTACCTGTTTTATCGACCCCGAAAGGGATAAATGGCAAAGTCGACCTCGGCGGAATTTGAACTCAGAACGTAACGGCAGACGAAATACCGCTAAGCATTTCGCCCGGTGTGCTAACGTTTCTCCCAGCTCGTCGCAATAATAATAATAATAATAATCCTTTCTACTAAAGGCACAAGGTCTGAAATTTTTGGGAGAGGTGACTAGCCGATTACATTGACCTTACTGTTTCACTGGTACTTAATTTATCGACCCCGAAAGGATGAAAGTAAAGTTGACCTTGGCGGAATTTGAACTCGGAACGTAGCAACGGGTGAAATATCGCTAAGCATTACGTCCGGCGTGCTAACGATTCTGCCAATTCGCTGCCTTAATAATAGTAACAACAACAACAATAATAATAATAATGGTGATGATAATGATAAATAATAAAGGAAAATGGTGATAATAATAATAACAATAAAGAAGAAAATATAACAAGAAGACGAAAAGGAAGAAAAAGAATAATGATAACGAAGAAAGGAAAAAGGGAAGGAAGAAAAAGGATAATAATAATGAAGGAGACAGAAGGTAAAGAAGAAGAAAAAGACGGAAAGTAGAAGAAATGAGAGATGATTGTTTAAGATATTCTGCTGCCTCTTTGAATAGAAAAGGTGAGAAACGATTCATTTCCGGTGGAAGAACGTGTAAACAGATGCAATGATAAAACTTGTTGGAGAGCAAACGTCTTTTGCAGAAAAATCTAGAAGGCAGAAGAGATTTTATTTCGATCGTCTGCTTTTATGCAATTTGTTTGTTGGTTGATTTCGTTTGTTAAGTTGTTTCCGCTATTCTTAAACTGACCGACGTTAAAGTCCTCAGCGGCTTTTCGTCAATTAGAATTTGGTGAAAGGAAATTGGACATCAACTGATGTCTGAATAAAATAGTTCCGATTCTCATTTAAGAGAAACAAAAACACTGATTTCTCTCTAACCCGCTCACTCTCCGTTTTATTTTCTCCCATTTCCTCCTTTCTCTCTTTCGTTTCCTCCACCTCTTCCTCTCTCTCTCTCTCATTAATTCTCTCCTCTGTTGCACCCCACCATCACCCATTTTCGATAAAGAGATCTCGCAAATTGTGTTTGAAGGGAAAAAATAAATTATCAAGAAGAGGAAAAAGAAGTTGATGCGCCATTCAAAACGTTTTGTACAACCGACAAATATGGATAGAATAAAGCCTCAGAGAAAAAAAAAATGATGTTTTCTGTCTGTCTGTCTGTCTGTGCGGCTTGCCTTCATTCTATGTTTTTTTAATTTTTTGTGGGGCGGGGGTTGTTTTCAAATAAAACAGTAATATTAATTTCATGATCAAACAAACACTTGAGGTGTACGAAAAAATAGCATAGCGGCCGGTTATATATATATATATTTCGTTTATTTATTTATTTTATTGTTTTCGCTGTTTTGTTGTATTATTTTTGTCACTGTTACAACATTTTTGAACCATGTCAAGAGGAAATGATATTTCTCTATTGGCCGGCTTCTTTCTTATATCTTCCCCAATAATAATAATAATCATGCCATTAATCGTCGAACGAAAGAAACAAGATGGCGAAATCTGTGTTTTTAAGAAGAAAAGAAAAGAAAAAAAAACGAAAGGAAAACGAATAAGGTTTTGCTGTTCAGTAAATCTTTCGTTTTGTGTGTGTGTTAAGATTATTTTGTTGTATATTTTGGCTTCTATGTTTTTTTTTTATGTATATAATTTTACTTTGTATTATTTTATTGATCCGGCAAAAGCAAGTTTGTTTAGTAAAATTACTCACGCTAATGCATGAAAATACGATAATAATGCTATTGAATAAATTTATTTGTTCATCAATACAAGGCGGACACTTATAACAGTCACCGTGTGTCTGTCTACCTTCATAACAAAAAAAAAGCACACACAAACAACGCAATACCATACAATATAAAACAAAAAGATAAAGCCCCCCCTACCCCAACACTAACCACCATTAGCATCTTAGCGATGTGTCCATAGAATGAAGAAAATAACTCGAAAAGACGTCATTTTCCGTTTATTTCCGCCAACTGGAGTGTGTTATTTTTAATAAAAGCCAAAATATATAAGAGGAAGTACAAGTCGCGGTGATTTGTTTTGGAAGAGAAGCAAAAATATTTATCGAAACTCTTGTGGAGAAAAGCAAAGCAAGATGGAATAATTCAGAAACATGAGGTAAAAGAAGGTTGGGGGGGGGGGGGTGGAAGAGAAAGAAAGGGAGAAGAAAAGAAAGGGGGAGGAGAAAGAGAGGGATACAAGGTGTGGTGAAGGGTGGAGTAAGAAGGCACTGAAGAAGACAGAAGAGGACGAAGGAAAGAAAAAAGATAATAAGGGAAGAAGACTAAATATACGTGAAGAACATGGAAGAAAGGTATTTGTATGGTTGTGTGTGTGGTGGAGAAGTTTAGTTGTTACCCATGTAGTCCTGGGTTCGATCCTGCGCTGTATGCGGCACTTTAGGGACGGGTATTATTTGTGCCAAAGCCTCGATCCTGACACCTCATTACTTTCTGATTGGAACGTGCTAGATGGAGACTATGCGGTGCGGAAGCCCATCTGTGCATGTGTGTATGTAAACACACACACACACACACACACACACACACACACGCATATATATGAGTGTGCATGGCTTAGTGCTTTGGGCGTCGCACTAGCGATCGCGAGAACGGGATTTCATTTCCCAGATCAGGTGGTGCGTTGTGTTCCTGACCAAAACACCCCTTCATCTCACGCAGCTCTGCGATCACTTCTACATCTGACATGTGGCACACCGTGCATCTGTTCAGACAACGTCGATTTGATGGAGATTCTGAGTAAATGTATGCCACATACATTTGATCACTATAAACGAATCATCTGTGCAGGGGATTC
>NC_069003.1:10850356-10851712 GCF_001194135.2 Octopus bimaculoides
TATATATATATATATATATATATATATATTCACGCTACAGCAATCATCACATCAATAACGGAACTCAAAATATTTACATTGTTTCTGTTGCCATATCTTTGAAACTATGTAAATATTTTGAGTTCCATTATAGATGGGAATATGTTAAAGCAGTGGTGGTATCCTTTATATTTGAAGTTTTTAATCAATTAAAGAAGTCACTTGAAACGGCCTTAATGAATTGTCACCTGTACATCTTCGTTATTCATTTATATTTCAATCACCTACCTTAGAATCTGCACTGCGGAAATACTACAGAAAGTACCTTTATATAAAGTACATGTCTGAATTACCAAGACCGGATAATTATATTATATTATACTATATATATATGTTATAATTTAGAACAAACAATAAAAAGTTGTCATTATAGTACTCGGAGTTTCGAATGTTGGAGCGAAGAGCTACGGTTCGTTCTCGTCGGCTATTAATGGCAACATACACTATGAAAAAATAAAAAATAAAAAAATACACGCAACCATATTCTCACAATACATAGACATAAACCTCCTGCGTTCATAACGTCTACATACGTACACACTCACACAAACGTGTATACATACATGTACATACACACACACACACAAACATATATGTGTATGTACGTACTAATACATACACTCATATCCATACACACACACACACATATATATATATATACGCATATCTATATGTATAAATATCTAGATATATATGTATTATGTTACGTGTATGCATGTAAACACCTATGTGTATATAAGGATGAGGCTGCGTATACATATACATATATGTATGAGTGTATATATATATATATATATATATATATACATACATATATATATCTTTATCTATATCTATCTATCTATCTATCTATCTATCTATCTATCTATCTATCTATCTATCAATCTATCTATCTATCTATCTATCTATCTATCTATCTATCTATCTATCTATACACACACACACACACACACACACACTCACACACACACACACACACACACACACATATATATATACATATATGTATGTATCCCTCTTCGATAACCGTGTCCATGATTAAAGCTATTTCATATGAGTGAAACCTCTTGAGAACGGCATGGACGTCCCGATTTCCATAAAATCTCATCCTCACCTTCCAAATATAAAATACTTTCTGTTGTATAATCAAAAGAAAGCAATTATCTTATAATATTTTGTCCAAACAAACCAACATACCTTACGGAACTATGGACTTCAATTGGACACACACACACACACACACACACACACACTCAGTTACATGCGCGTGCACACGCTGACAATGACACACGCTCACACAACCACACTGGTATACAC
>NC_069003.1:10851722-10854118 GCF_001194135.2 Octopus bimaculoides
ACACACACACACACACACACACACAAATATATATATATATATATATATATATATATATATATATATGTATGTATGTATGTATGTATGTATGTATGCGTATGCGCGCGTGTCTTTGTGTGTGCGTGCGTGCATGCGTGCATATAGACTCAATGATGGTAATGATGGTGATGGTGATGGTTATTGATAGAGGTGGTGAAGTTGAGAAGGTAGTGTTGGCGGTGGTGGTGGTGGTGGTGGTGACGGTGGTGTTGTTGGTGGGGATGGTGGTAGTAGTGTTGTTGTTAGTGGTAGTTATGGTGGTGGTGGTGATGGTGGTGGTGGTGATGGTGGTGGTAGTGGTGATGGCGGTGATAGCTTTACTATAACTGACTAGGAAGTGCAGGTGATGGTGATTGTTGTTCTGGTGGTCGTAGTGGTAGTGTAGTGGTAGTGGTAGTGGTGATGGTGGTGATGGATATATTGCGCTGTCTCCACTCTCCTATCTACCCCATATGTCCGTCTAAGCGAGTACCATACTACACTTCCGAGATGCAACTGTGATCCCTGCAGAGTGCAATGTGACTGTCTGAATACGGTGCATCATCTCTGCTATATAATATGCAGTCTATTTCTACACTTCTGTATATTATAATATGCAACCGTGAATCTTATAGGATGCAGTGAGACATTCTGGACATAGTGCACACTCTCTGCTATCTGATCTGCAGTCTATATTTGCACCCTTGCACATTATAACATGCAATCGTAAATCCTCTAGGGTGCAGTGTGATATTCTGGACAAAAATATCTGCTATCTAATATGCAGTCCATTTCTTATTTCTTTATTGCCCACAAGGGGCTACACACAGAGGGGACAAACAAGGACAGACAAACGGATTAAGTCGATTAGATCTACCCCAGTACGCAACTGGTACTTAATTTATCGACTCGGAAAGGATGAAAGGCATAGTCGACCTCGGCGGAATTTGAACTCAGAACGTAGCGGCATGTGTGAGAAAGAACGAGAAGCCATACTGTCTTAATTTAGGAACCAATAAAATAACACGCATACACACTAACCACACACATACACACACATGGAGAGAGGGCGAGAGAGAGAGAGAAAAAGATGGAGAGACAGGCAGATAGATAAATATATACATGTGTGTGTGTGTGTGTGTGTGTGTGTGTGTGTGTGAGTATACGAGGGGTGTTCATTAAAGAATTCCGCTTATTGCAGGAAACGGAACTTGTACAGGTATAATCACACATGTTTCTACATGTCACAAATTGTAGCTTCCCACTACTATTCGTCTGTCTTTTACGGCTGCTAAAGTAGACTAAGGTGTTATAATGGAGGCGGTTGAATGCAGATCAGTGATCAGGTTCTTATACTTGAAAGGTCGTACACCAAAAGAGACTTTCGAAGAGATGAAAGAAGTTTATGGTGATGATGCACCATCATATGACGTAGTCAAGCACTGGCATCGCCAGTTCAAATGTGGTCGGACGTCGGTGGAAACTGCTCTTATTCCTGGACGACCACATTCCGCCATTGAATCACATAACCCCCACAGGTTAGGGCCTGAAATACTCCAAACAGATGCATAGCATGTTGCTTAGTCGAATTAGCCCATCATTTACTCCACAAATGTTTTGTTGTCAATGCTGCACTTTCCCATATCACCTGTTTCAACATAACTGTAATATATTATATACAAACTATGCCATTTTAATCCCGAGTAAGGACGCAGAGAAAGACTGATAATTTATGCCAAGTTTCGTTCATCTCAGTCCATGGGAAGTGGGTCGGGGTAATCTTTATTGAACACTCCACGTGTATACATACATACATACATACATACATACATACATACATACATACGGGCAACTGACGAAGGGGTATACTCTTCATGTTGCATGTCTCGTTTCTCTGTTTGTCTTTTTCGTTGTTCGAAAAATGTTAGTTTTCTATGTTTTCGTTTTTATATTTTCGTTTCTAGTTGTGTTTAACGTTTTTTTTATGTCCTGTACTCATATATGCTTGTATGTATACATATGGATGTAGGTTTGTACATATATGTATGGCTATATGCATATATTTATATATTATTTATATTATTATATGATCGAACGCCACGCATCCTTTTCCAAGTAAGTTTATATATATATATCTATATATATAAAAATGAGAATGTGTGTCTGTCTGTCTGTCTGTCTGTCTGTGTGAATCCCTAAAACTCGAGAACTACGCAACCAATTTCATTCAAATTTTACACATGCCTTACTTAGGGTTCCAGTTGTGTTTTAGTCAAAAAAAATTATTAACTTCTTGCAGAGTTCGAGCACACGGCAACATAATATCTCCTTCACTATTTAAGTATTACGTGTCAAAAGTGAAACAAAAACACTCATGT
>NC_069003.1:10856299-10858113 GCF_001194135.2 Octopus bimaculoides
AGAAGAAGAAGAAGAAGAAGAAGAAGAAGAGAAAGAAGAAGAGAAAGAAGAAGAGAAAGAAGAAGAAGAAAAAGAAGAAGAAGAAGAAGAAGAAGAAGAAGAAGAAGAAGAAGAAGAAGAAGAAGAAGAAGAAAACGAAGAAGAAGAAGATGATGAGGATGATGATGATGATGGTAGTGGTGGCGGCGGTGGCGGTGATGGTGAAGAAGAAGGAGTCGTTATCGTCGAACGACAACCACAAATTACAAGGCGCAAAAAGATGAAAGATGAAAGAAGAAAGAAGAATGAACAAAGAAAGCAAGGAGAAGGAGAAAAAAAGAAAGCGAAAAAGAGAAACGAAGATATTGAACTTTGCCATCTCGACATCAGTAATGCGACATAAAAAGATTATCGGATTAACTAAACCCACAAGGGGAATATCTTGGTAATTGCATTAGTTAATACTATATTAACAGTTGGGATTACACAGGGATTTGACGACGTGACAATCACAGTTTAGCGCCCACCTTATCTATCTATCTATCTATCTATCTATCTATCTATCTATTTATCTATCCATCTATCTATCTATCTATCTATCTATCTAATCTGTCTGTCTGTCTGTCTGTCTGTCTGTCTGTCTGTCTGTCTGTCTGTCTGTCTGTCTACTTAAAGAGGGAAAAGAAAGGTACAATCAGGAGCGAATTGGAAGTGCGCGCTTTGAGCAGCGGTGTATGGCAACATCAGACTATCTGGTCGATACAGGTAATAACAGACAACTGATATATATATATATATATATATATATGTGTGTGTGTGTGTGTGTGTGTGTGTGTGTGTGTGTGTGTGTGTGTGTGTGTGTGTGTGTGTGTGTGTAAATGGATCTTTGCCGGTTTCGATGATGAGTACTCAGTTGTTCTATCAACTCTTAGGGCTAACAAAACGTTTTCAAATCTCATTTTACACACCATATATATATTCCATCGAATTCAGAGACGAAATCAACTTGATATCGCTGTCTCAATTCCTCTAACCACTCTTAAGTAGAAAAACTAATAAAATTCCCGATAAAATTGTGAAAAATCATCGGGACAGATCGGTCTTACATAAACGGGACAGATTAATGCAACCTATGCATTGCAGAAAAATCTTGCATATTAGTAAAAACGGATAATATCTTAAACAGAAGAGATCAAACATTCACTTAATAGCCACACAAGAACAAGATATTTGCATGAAAACATTTAAAACAAGCAGCATAAGTAATATAAATTATCTAGCATAAACTGCCTCTCCATGCCTCTGATGCTATCCAAGAGAAAGGCAAAAGCTGATACAGCTTGGCACCAGGGATGTTGCAACTCATTTCTACAGCTGAGTGAACTGGAGCAACGTAAAATAAAGTGTCTTGTTGAAGAACATAACACACAGCCCGATCCAAGAATTGAACTTACAAAGACCTCCTTCGGTCATGAATGACCATGGGACCGCACCTAGAAAGTTCCTTTCCTAGGCACAAATTTGAGTAAGGTTGCTTTATGGAAGACCAGCAGTCACCAATGCATAGCACCCTCCCTTCTCCACACCACTGATGTTATCCAAGGGAAAGGCAAAGGGGCCGGTACAGCTTGGCACCAGTGACGTTGTAACTCATTTCTATAGATGTGAGAAGTGGAGCAACGTGAAATGAAGTGTCTTGCTCGAGGAAAAATATCATAGCCTGGTCAAGACTGGGAATCAAACTCACAACCTCACGGTCGTAAGCCCAGCGTTCTGTTCTAACCACTAAGCCATGCGCCGTCACATAATTATATATATTGTAAGTGTATGTGTGC
>NC_069003.1:10858412-10858711 GCF_001194135.2 Octopus bimaculoides
TCTATGCATAAGGACAGATGTAATGCGGTATCTGTTTGAAAGTGAGGGGACATAAATGAGGCCATAACCCCCATGAAAATTCATATATTTTTGCTGTTGATGAAATTTTAACCATAGATATTAGACACAAATGAAGTAATATTCCTAAAATTTCAACTTCTTAGGAGTTAGTAAGACTCCTTAACCCCTACAATTTAGTCATGTGGTCCGTGGGAAGAGCCATTTTAACGATGCGTCCTGCCCTAACTCTTCGAAACGCCAGTGTTAGAATGGAGGCAGCTGATGAAGGAAATGTTCTC
>NC_069003.1:10858721-10859433 GCF_001194135.2 Octopus bimaculoides
AACTCTTCGAAACGCCAGTGTTAGAATGGAGGCAGCTGATGAAGGAAATGTTCTCTATGTGGCCTGTGTGTTTTCTGTACTCTGTTCATCATTTGTCTATGTTTTGTTTGCAACGTCCTGTACCCAGATATGCATCTGTATATACAGGTAGATGTAGATATGTACATACATGTACGTATATATGCATATATATACGTATATATATATATATCATAAATATACAGGGATTAGCAGAAGCCTGCTTCTCCAACATACTGAGAATTCAGAAATAGCAGTCAAAGAACTACTGATTCCAAACTACAAATTTTTTCTCTAACGGATGGCGATATTTATGGCACACACAGAACAAAAAACAGAAGAGAAGAGTAAAAACAAACCTGCCTTTAGTTAATTGGGTACGACGTTTAACGGTTAAGGGTATGAAGTTCCGTATTCCGATCTTCAGCCTCAATATTCGAATAAATTTGCCAGTGTCTAAATATCGCCATCCGTTAGAGAAAAATTTGTAGTTTGGAATCAGTAGTTCTTTGACTGCTATTTCTGAATTCTCAGTATGTTGGAGAAGCAGGCTTCTGCTAATCCCTGTATATTTATGATTATAAATGGTTTTACCGATAAAGGTTTTTTCATACTGAGCTACTCGGCAAAATTGTTAATTATTAATTTTATTACTAATTGACGATTCCCTGCCCTATATATCTATATCTATATC
>NC_069003.1:10861727-10862909 GCF_001194135.2 Octopus bimaculoides
CAAGCACCAATCATACTTCCTTCTAACCCCTAACCCCTAACCCCAACCAGCATCATCAACCATCTCGAGGGGTTTCATTCGTCCGTTCGTGATGTCACATAAATATTAGCCTCGATCTGGTCCTGTCTTGTCTTGTCTTGTCTCTTGGACATGTAAGATGATTCGGTGCTATTTGTTTGATGTCTTGTTTTGCATTTGTCTGTGGTGGTCGCGGTGGGAGCGGAATGGAGTGGAACAGAATAGAGTAGAGTGCGTGGTGATTGCGATGATAAATATAGCTGTCGTAGTTGTCTTGGTGATTGTCAAAGCAAATGGTTATAACAGTAGCAGCAGCAGCAGCAGCAGCAGCAGCAGCAGCAGCAGCAGTAGTAGTAGTGATTGTTGAAGTAATAATGGTTATAATAGTAACAGTAGTAGTAGTGGTAGTGGTGGTGGTGGTGGTGGTTTTGGTGGTGATGGTGAATGTCGAAATAATAGTGTTACTATTATTATCATTATTATTATTATTATTATTATTATTATTATTATTATTATTATTATTATTATTATTATTATTATTAGTAGTAGTAGTAGTAGTAGTAGCTGGTTGTGTTGGGGATGATGATTATCGAAGCAGTGGTAGGCACAGAAGTAGTAGTTGTAGTTAGGTGTGTAGTATTTGACTGTCGTCGTGGTGAGTATGACTGGTTATAGAATCGGTGGTAGTGTTGTTATTGTTAATAATAATGATGACGATGATGTTATTGTTAATAATAATGATGATGATGAGGAGGATGTAATGATGGTGATGATTCTCTCGGTAGTGGTGATGGAGTTATTTCGTTGTTATGGTGGTGGTATTGGTGCTTCTGAAACGTTGTGATAATAGCAGTATTGTTGTTGTTGTTGTTGCTTCATGGTAGCGATGAAATTTATTGAGCTTGTGGTTTTTTAGAGTTGTGTAAGTGTTAGCGATAGTCATTATAATGGTGAGGGTACTTCTATAGGAGGAGGTGATGATGCGGTTATTGTAGGTCCGTTCTGGGGTCGATTTCGTCATTCAGCCTTTCGAGGTCGACGAAATAAGTACCACTTGTGCACTGGGGTCGATGTAATCGACCAGCCCCTTTGTCTAAAATTTCAGGCCTTGTGCCTATTGTAGAAAATATAAGGCGGCGAGTCTGACAAAACGCTTCACGACAT
>NC_069003.1:10865101-10867012 GCF_001194135.2 Octopus bimaculoides
CTATTATTAACTGTTTCCTATGGATAGTAACGTGTGGCACACCGCTACTTTGCTCACTACACCGCCACCTACACCGCCCACTACTAAGCTACTCCACCACCTTGACACCACACTGCCTAGCCATCCCCGCCACTAAACTACCCCCGTTACCAAACTCCGTTGCCTGACCATCACACCGTCAAGCTTGCTCCGACACCGCCACCTCACCTAGTCGCCCCGCCAGAAAAACACCATACCACCCGGCCATCCCCATCACCTAAGCACCCTAACACTAACACATAGCCACCACCACTTGGTCACTCCACCATCAAGCCATCCTACCGCTTAACCACACCGCAATCGAACTATCACGTCATCTAGGCACCCCACCGCGTGGCCCCACACTGCCACACAACCCTATCAGCTCAGCTTCACCAACTTAGACACCTTCACCTCCAAGTCCGTCTGTATATCTGTCTGTCCGTCTGTATGTCTGTCTGTCCAATTATACCTCCCTTCACACCTCACTCCATTCCTCATATTCCTTTCTCTATTGATTGGTCTATCAGTTGACTCTTTATCGGGTCATCAGTTGACCTTTATACTCCGAGTACTCCTTCCGTAATCCTGTCCATTATTCTATCAACTCTTCTGTCGATATGTCCAGACAAAACTCCCGGTCACTCCACCCACCGCTGTAGCCCTGACGTCATTGTATTTGTACATACGTACGTACGCATGTATGTATGTATGTATGTATGTATTTTAGTTCTTTGAAACAATGCATTGATGTGTTCTCTGATGATCCGTTGTGGTTAAGTACCCAATTGCACTATGGTGAAACGTATGTAGGAACAAACTGTATAAACTTGTGTTTATCGTAATTCCCAGGCCGGGTGTTGTGAGTGTTTATTGAGCGAAAACACTTAAAGTTTCACGAGGCTCCTGCAGGGGATGGTGGCGAACCCTGCTGTACTATTTCACCACAACTTTCTCTCACTCTTTCTTCCTTTTCGGGTTGTACCTGTATTTCAAAGGGTCATCCTTGTCACACTGTGTCACGCTGAATCACCCCGAGAACTACGTGAAGAGTACACGTGTCTGTGGAGTGCTCAGTCACATGAGCAGGCTGTTCCGTTGATCGGATCAACTGGAACACTCGTCGTCATAACCGAATATGTTGAATAAAATCATAATTAAATGATCCTCCTGTATTTTCTTTTACCCAAAGTCAGGAACTTTTCAGCACACTCTCGAGTACACACACACACACACACACACACACACACACACACACACACACACACACACACACACACACAAGGCGGATTGTTACATCTAGAACTTTTGAACATACTTCCACGAGGGACCTTTAATTGACCTCTCGATAAGCTTGAAATAGTTGCCAAATCGCTCAAATTCGTATCCTACCGTCCCAAAAACGACCGCATTTGATACAGCCGTAGGTTACCTGCAGAGAAGGGGGAAAAACGGGATGATTACGGCTGGACGGACTTTGATCACAGTTCTACTCTATCAGAGTTGATCTGGTGGCCAAGTACCAGTTTGTCCACCACCTCTACTACCACCACCACCATCACCACCACCACCAGCACCACTAGCTGGATACTTCTTTTGTAAACTCTATTATATACAATTGCAGTCGACAAACAAGAATAAATGCTGCAATTTTAGTGATTTGGTGATATGATAGATGTTGTTGTTCGTGTTGGTAGTGGTAGTTGCGATGACGTAGTGGTGGTAGTGACGGCGATAGTTTTGGTATTGGTATTAGTGGTGGTTGGTGTTGGTAGTGGCAGTGGTGATGATGATGATGATGATTGGGTGGGGGAAGGGTGGTTTTAGTTGTGTTGGTGGTGAGGGAGGTGGTAATAATAGTAATAGTAGTAGTGGTGGTGGTGGTGGTGGTGG
>NC_069003.1:10868967-10870460 GCF_001194135.2 Octopus bimaculoides
GTATGTATGTATGTATTGTGTGTATGTATGTATGCATGCATGTATGTTTGTATGTATGTATGTGTATGCATGTGTGTATAAATGTATGTATATGTGTGTAAATGTGTGTATGCGTTTATGTATGTATGTGTGTATCTGTGTACGTATGTATGTCTGTGTACATATGTATGTATGTATGTATGTATGTATGTATGTATGCATGCATGCATGTATGTATGTATGTATGTATGTGTGTGTATGTATGCATGCATGGTGTATGAATGCATGCATGTATGTATGTATCAACCTTGAATGAGGAGAAGCATTCCATTTGTGACCATCTCGCCTCTATTCTAACCATTTGAGAACTCATGTCCATGTTATCGAACGTGCTTGTTGTAGAGACAATAGTTTGTGTGTGTGTGTGTGTGTGTGTGTGTGTGTGAGAGAGAGAGAGAGAGAGAGAGAGTGAATGTGTGTGTGTGTCTATATGTGTGTATGTGTCTGAGTGTGATTTGAGTGAGATCTAACTACTCTAATTTATAGGTTCCACAACTACATTTTAAGCCCCATCACTGGGCCTCCTGCATATGCAACCACAGAGTATATCGTACGTAGATTAACACCAGGCTCCTTATATCCGGAAGGTGGGGGTCCCTTGGCAACCGCGCAGTGTACCCCACGTGCTTTAAAGCAGCACTGCGTATAGGATCCCCCAATGGAGCTGGAAATTGGTGCTTCCTTCACCGGGCCTCACCTGAATGAGCCGACCTTATATAAAGGCATTCCAACCCTGACCATTCCGCCGTCTTTATTCCATAAAAAGAGAAGAGGATGAGAAGGATAAAGAAGAGGAAGTAGAAAAAAGAAGGCTAAAAGAAGACGAGGAGGAGGAGAAAGAAGAGACAGGTTAAAAAGAGAAGAGGATGAGAAGGAGGAGAAGCGGAAGAAGAAAAAGACTAGAAGAAAAGAAGAAAAGGAGAGGAAGAATAATAAGAATTAGGAGAAGAAAGAAGAGGACGAGATGATGGAGAAGAAGAAAACGAAGAAGAAGAAGAAGAAGAAGAAGAAGGTAGTGGTGGTGGTGGTGCAGGTGTTTGATGAATAAAGCTGGAGGTAAAAGAACAAAATGAAGGCTTTTGTCGAGTGGAATAAAGAGGGAACTCCGACTGTGCGAGGCAAGGGGCCGAAAGGTGCTCCCTCTCAGCATGCCTCAACTCAAACAACCACCCAACCACCCACTCCTGTTTACACCACGTGCCATGGTAGCCGGTGCTGACACTGCCACAACGACGACGACGACGACGACCATCACCACCACTGCCACCGCCGGAACCATTACTGCGGCGACTGCCGCCGACACCACCACAGCCTCCTCGATCTTTGGCCACCACCACGACCACCACGACTACCACGACCACGACCACGATGACGACGACGACGACGACGGCAAAAACCACCACCACCACCACCACCACCACCGCTGAAGACACAATCATCGACCCACGTCGCTG
>NC_069003.1:10870809-10871930 GCF_001194135.2 Octopus bimaculoides
GCCTCCACCACCACCACCACTACTACTACGACTACTACTACTTCTACCACCACCACCACCACCAGCGCCGTCATTGACACTATTGTTCACTTGGTCAATTGTGTCCAGTTTTAAGTTGGTATCACGTCTCGTAAAGGAGACACATGGAGGCAGGGACGAAGTCGTGTATATATGTATACGTGCATGTGTATGTATGCATGTATATGTATGTATATGTATGAATGTGTATGTATGCATGTATATGTATGTATATATATATATGTGTATGTATGTGTATGTATGCATGTATGTGCTTATGCGTAAAATTGTGTACGTATCAGTACAAGTGGGTGTTGCATGTAAGTTTCAGAGACAAAGAGAGAGAGAGGGAGAAAGAGAGGAACAGAAAGGTAGAAGTGGGGGTGGTCATGGTAAGGGGAGTGGTGATTGTGTGTGAAATTATAATGTGGAGGGTGTGAAATAGATATCTAACAAATAGATAGCATGGCGTCACTAGCATTCATCTCCACCCATCTTCACTCATTCTCACACCTTACCGCTTAAGATCTAACCCTAGTCCCCACCATCGACATTGTTACTGCTACCACATGCACCACCAGCACTACCACCACTGCCATCGTCGTCATCACCGCAACCCGCTCCATCACCGCAGCCCCCGCCATCACCGCAAGCATGAACCCACCTTCCTCCAGGCAACTATCATCAGTCGCAACTTAATTTCCGTACACATGCATTTGACACGTACGTACGTACATGCATGCATAGATGCTTACACACATATATATAATACATACACACGCATACACTCACACGCACACACACGTACGCACCCACACATATACAAACACACGTATACATAAAGTATACACATAAGCATGTATCCATTTATTCACACTAATAGATACACGCATCCACATTTATATATGGGTGTGTATGTGTGTGCGCGTGCGTATATATCTATGTATATATTACAAACGCATTTATACACACACATACACATATATATATATATATGTGTGTGTGTATGTATGTGGTATGTGTGTATGCTCTCTCCCTCCTCTTTCTCACATATATTTATGAACACATATACATTACACACACGCGCATATTCACCCCGCCCG
>NC_069003.1:10872277-10872906 GCF_001194135.2 Octopus bimaculoides
GGAGGAGACTGATGATGATGATGATGACGATGATGATGATAGTGCTGGTTGTGATGATGATGATGGTGATTGGTGGTGGTGGTGATAATGATGATGATGATGATGATGATGATGCTGATGATGATGATGACGATGATGATGATAGTGCTGGTTGTGATGATGATGATGATGATGGTAATTGGTGGTGGTGGTGGTGGTAGTGATGATGATGATGATGATGATGATGCTGATGATGATGATGATGGGAACGACGACGACAACAATGACGATGATGATTGTGGAGTCAGGTTGTTCTGTAGACAGCACTGATAACGGACCTGTTGGTTGTTGTTGCTGCTTATCAAAGCGGTTCCAGCCGTGACCATCATGTACCTTATATTCAGACGACTGCGGCCCAACCTGGGCCTCAATTAATCTAATTAATAAGCAGTATGCTCTGTTATATAAACACACGCACGTACACACCTTTTTACCTTTTACTTGTTTCAGTCATTAGACTGCGGCCAGTACTTATTCTATTAGTCTCTTTTGCCGAACCGCTAGGTCACAAAGATGTAAACAAACCAACACCAGTTGTCAAGCGGTGATATCTATATATATATATACATATATATAGATATGTATATATA
>NC_069003.1:10872916-10875576 GCF_001194135.2 Octopus bimaculoides
ACAACGGAACGAACACATAGGAAAACGGAAAGCCCCTTGGAATATCCCTTCATCAGCTGTCTCTATTCTATCTAGACGTTTCGAAGACCAATATATATGTATATATATATGTATATATATATGTATATATATATGTATATATATGTATATATATGTATATATATATTCTTAAATTGTTTCAGTCATTTCAGTGAGGCCATGCTGGAGCACTGCCTTAAAGGATTTTAGTCGAATAAATCGACTTATTCTTTGTAAGCCTGGTACTCTTTCCATCGTAAACATACCAGCATCGGTTGTCAATCGATGATGGTGGGGAGGACAAACACAGACACACACAAAAATATATACATACATACATATATATACATACATATATACACATACATACATATATACATATGTGTGTGTATATATATATATATATATATATATATATATATATATATATATATAATATATATATTATTTATATTATATATATATACATACATATATATATAATATATAATATATATATATATATTATTTATATAGTATGTATATACATATATATATAATATATATCAAATATGTTTGTGTGTATGTGTGTCTTTGGGTTTGTTTCTGACACCCTACCACTGCTTTAAAACCAGTCTTGGTTTGTTTACGTCCCCGTAACATAACAGTTCGGGAAAAGAACCAATAAAATAAAAGTACCAGACTTCTAAAAAAAAAGAAAAACCCAAAAAAAAACGAAAATAAAAAACAAATCAAAATCTGGAGGTCAGTTTATTCGACAAAAACCCCTTCAAAACGATACTCCAGCATGGTGAGACAAAGTGACCGAAACAGGCCAACTGACCACGTAGGATTCCAAGCGACTTATTAACTGGTTTTGTCTCTTTGCTTATTTGGTTATTTGTAAAAGAATGGCAGAGCACTGATTCCATTATCCAGAGTTGAATCTTGCTAAACATGTCAAGGGGTATGAGAAGCGTGATGATGTTTATATCAATAGACATTTATATGTATGTATGTATGTATGTATGTATGTATGTATGTATGTATGTATGTATGTATGTATGTATGTATGCATGTATGTGTATGTTATGTATACATATATCTATATATATATATATATATATATATATATATATATATATATATATATATATCGACATTCCTACAAACGCGCTTCTACCTCTCGTACATACATACTTACAAACACATATATGCTAACACATACGCGCATATAAAGCATGCCCACATGCATACATGCACATACATTCATTCATGCACATGGAGCCTTGAATCTATGTTAGAGTCCGGCTCTTTCTCTATGGACAAGAAATACAGAAATGAAACTGATTGATAACATACATACATACATAAATACATAAACGCATACATTCATCTATAAATACATACATAGATGCATTCATACATACACATACATACATGCGTACATACATACATACATACATACACACATACATACATACATACATACATACATACATACGAGCTAGGAGCGTTAAGTAAAAAGCTCTGTGATCGTAGGAAATGACATGAACATAAGACTATTAATCGCAAATTTGCTTTAAACCTACACACTGTATAACATAACATGAAACGCCTCAGCATCAATGTTTTATATGTTCTTCCTGGAGATATTGGAGAAACATTCTGAGCAGGGGTTGGTTGCTGAGTCGCATTCGGAATATAATTAAATAATGCGGATTTGATGCAGTATGATTAAATAACTATAGGCGCAGGTGTGGATTCTCAACCGCATGGTTTCGGGTTCAGTTCTATTGCGTGGCATCTTGGGTGAACATGCTCTATGAACGGGACGCCATTCCACCGCAGGATTACGCATTTGCAGCTGATTGGACTGGACCAATTTGAAATGAAGTGTTTTGTTCATGACCCCGTCAGTTTGGGAATCGAAACCACGATCGTGCGATCGAGAATGCAACACCCCAATCACTAGGTTATGTGCTTTCATGTGCAAAAAAGACAAAAAAATAACAAAAACAAAAGTATGGCGCAAAACGGTCTTGGTAGGTAAACCGTTTATTAATGATTAAATAAGCAACGAAGGTGGTGAACAGGCAGAATCGTTACTGCACCGGAAAAAGTGCTTAGCGGCATTTCGTCCGGGTGGATAAAGTAAGTACCAGCCGAGTCCTGGAGTCAATGTAATAGAATTACCCACCTCCAAATTACTGGCCTTGTGCGAAAATTTGAAACCAATAATGGGGGAATTACTGAGCCTTCGTTTCTTCTAAGACACACAACATCATCAGTAAAACTTGCCCGACAGAATGAAATAAATATCACTCGAGAGAGACTGGATAGACGGATATTATTTCATTGCTTTCTTTTTTATGTCTATTATCTTTTACTTGCTTCAGTCAGTGCACTGTGGCCATGCTGGAGCACCACTTCGAAGAAGAATTTCGTCGAATAAATCGACTCTAGTTCTTAGATTTTTGAAAGTCTGCTACTTATTCTATCAATCTCTTTTATTTATTATGTATGTTACGGGGATGCAAACAAACATGCACAGGTTGTCAAGCAACGGGTGAACAAATACAAAGCGCACGCGCGCACACGCACATACACGACGGGATTCTATAGATCTTCCGTCTATCAAGTTCACATACAAGGGACTGGTC
>NC_069003.1:10877595-10877956 GCF_001194135.2 Octopus bimaculoides
TATAGCATTTTGGCTGCTATTTCTGAACTTCGGTATGTGGTGAAGCAACTGTTTTGCTGATCCCTTAATTATGTTTATATATATATATATAATGTATATGCTTGTGTGTCTGTGTTTGTTCCCCCACCATCACCTGACAACTGACGCTGGTGTGTTTACGTCCCTGTAACTTAGCGGTTCGGCAAAAGAAATCGATAGAATAAGTATTAAGCTTACGAAGAATAAGCCTTGGGGGTCGATATCTTCGACTAAAAGGCGGTGCTCCAGCATGGCCACAGTCTAATGACTGAAACAAGCAAAAGAATAAAAGGATAAAAGAATATATACATATGTATGTATGTATGTATGTATGTATGTATGT
>NC_069003.1:10878056-10878995 GCF_001194135.2 Octopus bimaculoides
CACCACTACTTACTATTACTACAACCCGCCCCGTAACGAAAACCAATAACTTGCAGAACAGAATTATTAATAATTAATAACTCTCTTTTTCTCTTTCTGTTTCCTCATCTTTCTTTCTTTCTGTTTCTCTCTCACTTTCTCTTCTTTCTCTCTCTCTCATTCTTTCCAATCTTCTCTCTCTCCTCAATTCCAATCTTCCCCACCCCCGCTACAAACAAAATCGACCGTTCTTAATGGACAGCATATTAAATATGATACTTCTCAAATAGCTCCGGCTTCAACCCCAAAGTATGGGTTACAGCTATTTGATAATATGTCTTGAGTAAACTCTCTCGACTCCCCATTCTCACTCTACCATCACTTTATCATCAACACACCATCATTCCAGCTTCACTCCATCTCCACTCCATCTCCACCTCCACTCCACTATCACTTCGTTATCATACCATTATCACTCCGACACCATTCCGCCCTCACTTCAGCATTCACTGTGCCATGAGTCCACAGTCACTCATTTTACCATTACTAACGCTCAGCACTGCCCTACATTGTCACTCAACCAACACTCCGCCATCACTCCATCAGCACTCGCCCATTACTCATCTATCATTCCACTGTCACTCCTCTGTAGCTCCACCAACATTCCGCCATCACTCCTCTGTCACTCTTTCATTCTTTTGTTGTTCCATCATTCCGCCATCACTCCACCATCACTCTACGGTCATTTCACCAACACTCCGCCATTCTGTCACTCCTCTATCACTCCACCAACGCTTCACCATCACTCAGCTATCATTCCATCATCATTCCACTGCCACTCCTCTGTTGCTACACCATCACTCCACCATCACTCCTCTATCGTTCCGTCATAATTTTTCCACCAATCCACAAACACTATATCAACAACCGTTACTTCATTACCACCACCACCACCACCAC
>NC_069003.1:10880219-10882001 GCF_001194135.2 Octopus bimaculoides
AATCCACAAACACTATATCAACAACCGTTACTTCATTACCACCACCACCACCACCGCCAGCTAAACGAACGAAGTCATGTTCAGAGTTGAATATTTTGACCACGGATAACAATATCACTTATGTTCTAATAACTCTTTCTAATTTTGGTACAGGGCCAGAGATTTTAGAGGAGGGATTAGTCACTTATACCGATCCCAGTGCTCAACTGGTACTTATTTTATCGACCCTGAAAGGATGAAATGCAAAATCGACCTCGGTGGCATTTGAACTTTAAGCGTAAAGATCTGGAAGAAATATCGCTAAGCAATTTGTTCGGCAATATTATGATTTTAGTGGAGGCGCGTGGCTTAGTGGTTAGGGCGTCAGCACCATGATCATAAGATTGTGGTTTCGATTCCTGGACCGGGCGATGCGTTGTGTTCTTGAGAAAAACACTTCATTTCAGCTGGCAAAAATGAGTAACGCTGCGATGGACTGGCGTCCCGTCCGGCTGGGGAATACAAACGCCATTAAAACCGGGCCCATGAGCCTGTTTAGGTTTTAAAAGGGCGCAGTGGAGGCGCATTGGCCCAGTGGTTAGGGCAGCGGACTCGCGGTCGGAGGATCGTAGTTTCGATTCCACGAGGCTCCGGCAGGGGGTGGTGGCGACCCCTGTTGTACTCTTTCGCCCCAACTTTCTCTCACTCTTTCTTCCTGTTTCTTGAGTAACGCTGCGATGGACTGGCGTCTCGTCCAGCTGGGGGGAACACATACGCCATAAAAACCGGGAAACCGGGCCCATGAGCCTGGCTAGTCTTTGAAAGGGTGACCAGATTATGATTTTACGAACTCGTCGCCTTGATTCATGCTCTAAGTACAATACAAAACCTGAACTTTTGGTGGGAGGGAGCCAGTAAATTACATCGACTTTAGTGCTCAACTGGTACTTATTTTAGCGACACAATGTAAGTCAGCGGCATTAGAAACAAGAACGTAAAGAACTGCATTTTGTCCGATCTTAACAATTCAGCTAGTTCGCTGCTTTCATCCACGCTCTAATAGCAAAATCACAGATATAAGCTTATAAATAATATTTTAAAAAATTGAACCCAACTTATCATCTGAAAACCTATAGATTTTTTTAATTGGAAAACAAAAAAACTCTTCTTATCTCATCAGTTTTTCTTCTCAACACAAACAATAAAAAACCCCAAAACAGAGATAGAATTCGTATCATGCATTCTAACTAATTCTTCGAAACTAACCCCTATATTAAACATTGGCAACGTTGATTTCTATAGACTAAAGTTATGGAGAAAAACGTTCGACTGCGGAAATGTTCGGTGAATTAAATTTTCCCGCTCAAAGTTATCAACGGCGTTTCTTTCGAAGTAAAGATGGCGGAGACCTGGAGCCAGGATATCCGTTCATTTTCAACACTCTTAACTCCCATTTACAACTGCCGGAAGTGAACGGCGTTCTTACGTGATTAAATTAAACTATTTTATTCTCATCCATCAATTGTCTGCGGTGCTTTTCGGATATGTCTGTATAACAATCGGCGTTTCACATTGCCTGTCTGTGTATTTGTATGTATGTATTTGTGTGACCATACATACATACATAGAATATTCATTCCATATACATACAGTACTGTGTTTAACAAAAAACCTTCATGTATATATATATATATATATATATGTGTGTGTGTGTGTGTGTGTGCGTGTAGAAATACATATGTTTAGTAAAGTCTGGAAGGGACGATGTTACTGGTGTTTTAGCCCCATGAAACGTATATATAT
>NC_069003.1:10882190-10883288 GCF_001194135.2 Octopus bimaculoides
TATATATATATTCTTTTATTCTTTTACTTGTTTGTCATTTGACTGCGGCCATGCTGGATCACCGCCTTTTAGTTGAAGATATCGACCCCAGGACTTAATTATTATTATTATTATTATTATTATTATTATTATTATTATTATTATTATTATTATCAATATTATTAATACTTAGCACCCTCTCGTCCGTCCTTACATTCTGAGTTCAGATCCAGACGAGGTCGACTTTGCCTTTCATTCCCTTCGGGGCCAATGAATTAAGTACTAGTTAAGCACTGGCCGTGGGGGGATGTAATCGACTAGACACCCTCCACCAAAATATCAAGCCTTGTGCTTATAGTACAAAGGATTATCGTAGAGCTAATGATGTTGGTGTTTGCGATAGTTTCAGTGCTACTCTTGGCGTCAGAGTAACACTGAGAATTCCCTTGATGATACTGGTGGTAACGTTGTTGTTCATGCGGCAATAATGGCATTGGGGGTTATTGTTGTGTGGATGACAGTAGCAATATCGTTGATAGTTGTTAGTATTAACATTACTGCTGTTGTTCTCGCTGGTGATGGTCATGGTGGTATGGATGATGCGTATGATTGTGCTGGTATTGTCATTGTTGATGTTGCTGTTACTGTTATAACAGTGATAGCTGTGATGGAGCTGGTGATGGTGATGGTGGTGGTAGTGGGGATAATGTTTTTGCTTAAGTCGATGTAGTATTGTTGTTATTGGTGTTATTATTGGTGTTGTTGCTGGGCGCTCCGTCCTTAAAGCCGACACAATAAGCTGTAATGGCTCTGGGCAGCTTGAATGAGTATATGTGTGTGTGTGTGTGTGTGTGTGTGTGCGCGCGTGTGTATGTATATATATATATGTGTGTGTGTGTATATATATAGATGTGTGTGTTTGTATATATAAATATGTATGTGTATCAAACTGTTTTAAATAACATGTGTGTATACACACACAACACACACACACATAACTATATATATGTGTGGTGTGCTTGTGCATACATTCATATGCATATATACATACATACAAACATATATACATACATACATACACACACACACGTATATATCTGTTTATGCGTGTTTGTGCTC
>NC_069003.1:10887653-10888514 GCF_001194135.2 Octopus bimaculoides
TCACGAGCGGTTCTTTCAGCTATGGCACCCTCTCCATACACAGCACAAATGTTGCGAGCAGCTTTTGCGGCCTTAGAACCTTGATTAAAAGCAAAAAGAAGGAGGTATCGAAAATGCTCGTTTTTCTTAACTTGACATTCCATTTTAATGATTTGAAAATAAACAAAAATTAACTAAAATTAATAGAAAAAAAAAAAGATTCAAAAATGATTCAAAAATGGAATACTTGGAAAAAATAGATTCCAAAATTTAAAAACGCAATAAATTCCAAAATTTAAAAAAACGGGAACTTTGTTGCCAACCCAATATATATAAATATACGCTCATACATATATATAGCCATAAAAACATACACACACACATACTCAGACACACCCACATATATGTACATACGTGTATGCGTGTATGTGTGTATGTGTGTATGTATGTTTGTGTGTGTGTGTGTATGTTTATGTGCGTATGGCCTTTATTAAGAACAAAATCTGTGTATTCGTGCGCGCACGCGTGTTTGTGTGTGTGCGTGCGTGCTTGTCGTTAGTGTATGTGTGCATAAGTATGAACGCACAAAAAGCATTTCTGAAGCGTAAGACAATGTGCCAGATGTTTGGAAGCATAAATTCCACCACCACCACGAGCCGTAGCAGCACCACCATCACCACCACTACGACCTAGACTACTCCCATCACCAGCACCATCACGACCACTACCACCACCACCACCACCACCACCATCATCATCATCATCATCATCAGAACGACAATTACTGCCACCACCATCACCACGAAGACCACCACCATCAACACCAGCATCATTGCCACCATTCCGACCACCACAACCGTCAAGATCTTCACCATCACCACC
>NC_069003.1:10888805-10891138 GCF_001194135.2 Octopus bimaculoides
AAGAAGAAGAAGAAGAAGAAGAAGAAGAAGAAGAAGAAGAAGAAGAAGGAGGAGAAGAAGAAGGAGAAGAAGAAGAAGAAGAAGAAGAAGAAGGAGAAGAAGGAGAAGAAGGAGAAGAAGGAGAAGAAGAAGAAGAAGAAGGAGAAGAAGGAGAAGAAGAAGAAAAAGAAGAAGAAGGAGAAGGAGAAGAAGAAGGAGAAGAAGAAGAAGAAGGAGAAGGAGAAGAAGGAGGAGAAGAAGAAGAAGAAGAAGAAGAAGAAGAAGGAGAAGAAGTAGAAGAAGCAGGAGAAGGAGAAGAAGAAGAAGAAGAAGAAGAAGGAGAAGAAGGAGAAGTAGAAGAAGAAGAAGAAGAAGGAGGAGAAGAAGAAGAAGAAGAAGAAGGAGAAGAAGGAGAAGAAGAAGAAGAAGAAGGAGGAGAAGAAGAAGAAGAAGAAGAAGAAAAAGAAGAAGAATAAGAATAATAATAATAATAATAATAATAATAAGAAGAAGAAGAAGAAGAAGAAGGATAGGATGATAATGATGAAGAAGAAGAATGGAAGAAGAAGAATTGAAGAGGGCGAAAGAAAGACGGAAAGGAGCACAGAAACGAGGAATAGAAAAAAAGAAGGAAGGAAAGAAAAATGAATGAAAAGAACAGTAGTAGTAGTAGTTGTAGGAGGAGGAGGAGGAGGTGAAGGAGGTGAAGGAGGTGGAGACGGTGCGGTTGAGGAACAGAACAATTGGGGTCTTATTCGGGTTGCCATTTAGACGGAAGCGACTCTGATAAATATGAACGGAACGTATGCTGGAAGAATGTTGGGAAACGTTGTAAAGATGGTGGCTGTGGTAGTTGGACGGCGGTAGTGGCGATGGCTGTCCTGATGTTCCTGTGGTAGTGGTGGTGGTGGTGGTGGTAGTGGTGGTGGTGGTAGTGGTAGTGGTTGTGGTGGTAGTGTTGGTAGCGGTAGTGATGGTGGCAGTAGTGGTGGTGGTGACAGTAGTTATGGTGGTGCTGGCGATGGTGGTGACGAGGTGACTGAGTTTATATTTGCGTGGGTGGCTATATTTAGGAAGTTTAGAGATAGGTAAAGTAATGATGATGATGATGATGATGATGATGATGATGATGATGGTGATGAATATGATGATGATGGTGGTGATGATGATGATGATGATGAAGGGCTGCTAAGAAGTGAGAGCGTTTTGTGAAGTTATCGAAAGCATTGAACTTCCTTGGAGCATTCTAGAAAATACCTGCATATAAGGAATTTTAAAACACCCTACACATACACATGCACATACACAAACACACATACACATTTATATATACGCGTGCTCGCCCAATAAATGAATACACACATGTGCACACGCACGGATACACATCAATATTCACACAAACATATATACATACAGATACGCACGCACACGAATAAATACATATACAAACATACGTACATGCGTACATGCATACGCACATCCACATACACACACACATATACATACACAAACACACATATTTATATGTATGAGGCGAATTTCTATTTTTTCGCAATTCGAATTTCACGTCATAGAGATCTTCAGCCTAAAGATCGTTATGGCATGAAACTTGAGTTGCGAGAAAAATACAGTCAGTTTAAATAAATAATGTACTAAAATATATGTTAGGTACTTTCTTATTTTGTTGACAAAACGAGCATATTTGAGTGTGCACAAACACACACAAACACACACACACTTAGATACATAGATACATACATATATACATTCATACGGGCCGACCAAAGCCTTGTGAGTGGATTTGGTAGACGGAAACTGAAAGAAGCCCGCCGTATATATGTATATATATATATAAATATGTGTGTTTGTGTGTCTGTGTTTGTCCCCCCAACATCGCTTGACAACCGACGCTGGTGTGTTTACGTTCCCGTAACTTAGCAGTTCGGCAAAAAGAGACCGATAGAATAAGTACTAGGCTTACAAAGAATAAGTCCTGGGGTCGATTTGCTCGACTATAAAGGCAGTGCTCCAGCATGGCCGCAGTCAAATGACTGAAACAAGTAAAAGAGTAAAAGAGTAAAAGAGTAAAGAGTAACTGTAGTCTGTTGAAGCCCACCCCGTCGAAACTCCTAATAAACCTTCCAACATTGACAACATCATTAACAACAATAGAGATAACAATAACAACGACAACAACAACATTATAAGCAATAACAACTATTTAACACTGACAATAAACATTATCAGCGAGAACAGCGCCCCACAGCCCCACGGCCCCACGGCCCCACGGCCCCACGGCCCCTGCACCTTCTTCCTCCCGTTACCTTCCTTTTCAAACCTCCCCCTCTCTTTTC
>NC_069003.1:10891290-10891561 GCF_001194135.2 Octopus bimaculoides
ATTATCAGTATGTGTAGTTTGTCTGAGCATGTATGTATGTGTGTATATATATGCGTGTATATATATGCGTGATGTTATGTATGTATGTATGCCTGTATGTATGTACTTATTATGTATGTGTGTATTATATATATATGTATGTATGTATGTATGTATGTATGTACGTATGTATGTATGTAGATATAGGTAGATAAGTAGGTATGGCGGTATGTATTAATATATGTATGTGTATATATATGAATGTATGTATGTATGTATGTATGTATGTGTG
>NC_069003.1:10892890-10893570 GCF_001194135.2 Octopus bimaculoides
GTAACTTAGCGGTTCGGGAAAAGAGAACCGATAGAATAAGTACTAGGCTTCCAAAGAATAAGTCCTGGGGTCGATTTGCTCGACTAAAGGCGGTGCTCCAGCATGGCCACAGTCAAATGACTGAAACAAGTAAAAGAGTAAAAGAGTAAAAGACACACCTACATACATATTTATAAATACGCACACACACACACACACTCAGTTTAAGGAACACATTGCTCTGCTTATTTCATTCTCTTTCAGTTTTCTATGCCACATGATCACTAATTGGTGTATGTATGCATGTATGTATGTATGCATGAATGTATGTATGTATGTATGTATGTATGTGTGTATGTATGTGTGTGTGTATCAGAGAAAGAGAGAGTGAGAGAGAAAGGGAAAGGGTGAGAGAGTGAGAGAGAGAGAGACATACACGTGTTTGATGACATTTACAGCAGTCACCGGTATCGTAAAAAACCCCGCCTTGTACCCACCACCACCACCACCACCACAAATCGTACTACTACTACTACTACTACTACTACTACTACTGATAATGAATGATAATAATATAAGCATTAACAATACCACCACTACCATCACTGCCACCGTCATCATCACAATCACTAACACTTGTAGTGAGGCATAAAAACACCTCAAACTTACCGCCACCACCACCACCACCACCACCACCACCA
>NC_069003.1:10893768-10895964 GCF_001194135.2 Octopus bimaculoides
TAAAAAAAATCTATGGACCCACTTTGATTACTATTTTATTCTGGTTAACCTCTCAAACCCATTCGATGCTTAAAAACTAGTTTTATCACGCCAGGTGAAATGCTTAGCGGTATTTCGTCTGCCGTTACGTTCTGAGTTCAAATTCCGCCGAGGTCGACTTTGCCTTTCATCCTTTCGGGGTCGATAAATTAAGTACCAGTTACGCATTGGAGTCGATGTAATCGACTTAATCCGTTTGTCTGTCCTTGTTTGTCCCCTCTATGTTTAGCCCCTTGTGGGTCGTAAAGAAGTAAAGAAGTTTTATATACACTTCTTTCAAAAGTCCCATTTTTCCTTTCTCACATTCACTTGCGTTGGTTGAACCACATAAAACCTAGCTGTTTCTTGCAATACATACCTTTGCAAACATCTAAAGCAAAATTTCTTCAGGGGCCCTTAAAATACTATTGTGGATCCTCAATTTACTATATTGCTTGCGTGGATCTCCTTCGATTACTGTTCTTTTCTGGTGAACCCCCATAACCATTCCATGTTTAAAAACTAGTTTTATAGAAACTTCTTTCAAAATACCGATGTACTTATTTCTGGCGTTTATTTCATCAACTTCCAAAAGGGATGAAAGGCAAAGTCGACCCACAGCGGAATTCGAACTTAGAACAGCAATGAGTTGGCACAAAAGACAGAAATATATACCTCAAAGGAATCTTTCCACGATGCTCTACCGATTCTGCCAACCCGCCGCCATGATTGAATCTAATAATAAAACCGGAAATAAACCGAAACAGAAGCGAACTGATACGTAAGAGTATGAAAATAAAATCTTGTTTCTGTTGTAAGAAGTCCAGCTGTCCGCTTGATGTCAACATTGTTAAGAAAACACGACCACGTCTTCTATAAATATACAACATTTAATAATTATGAGATTTGTACGACTTGCGAATCTGAATGAATGAGCTATCTCATTTTATCTTATAGGTGCCTATCTTATCTTATCTTATAGGTGCCTATCTTATCTTATCTTATTTGTCTGTTTGGCTATCTATCTATCTATCTATCTATCTATCTATCTATCTATCTATCTATCTATCTATCTATCTATCTGTCTGTCCGTCTGTCTGTCTGTCTGTCTGTCTATCTATCTATCTATCTATCTATCTATCTATCTATCTATCTATCTATCTATCTATCTATCTATCTATAACCGAGTGAGTCTCTGTGTGTGTGTGCGCGTCTGTGTGCATGCGTATGTATGTAAGCGCACACAAATATTACATTCTGTTATATTTATTACATACATACATACATACATACATACATACATACATACATACACACAGATATGTGTATGTGTGTGTGTGTGTGGTTCAAATTTACCGAAAACAAAAGACGAAGACAGTTAAAGAAACAACAAGCAGGTATATTAATTAACGCTCAGGAAGAATGGAAAAATCTTTGACGTTTCGAGGTTACGCTCTTCGACAGAAAGAGTTAAGAGGGAAAAAGAAAACGGAGAGAGAAAAAAATGTGTTGGGATTAACAGTGAAACATGATGAAATGATGTATGCATGCACACACACACACGTGCATGTGTGTGTGTGTGTGTGTGTGTTTGTGTGTGTGTGTGTGTGTGTGTGTGTGTGTGTGTGTGTGTTTAAGTGTGCGCATATTTGTGGATGTGTTAAGAATCCATTAGTCTTCGACTGTCGTTGTAAAATGTATCAGTAAATCCGTAATCTTCATCAATTTAACGAGCCAACGAGTTTCAGACTGAACAAACAAAGACAAAACAGAAATAACTGTCGTTCATATAGTTTTATATCACATGACGATATTTTGTTCCAAGTGAGCTTCCATACTTTACCAGCCATTCGCCTTCATTCCGCTGAAGCTGGCGTCTGTCTTCGAATTGGTTCCTGTTTGTTTTGCAGAACCGCTTCCTAACTAAACTCATCCCCCTGCCACTTTCTCTTCGTCATTTCCTAGCAGTGTCTTTTTCTTTTTTACCCCACCAATCGCTATTCTAAACGGTTATGCGTATATATGCTGACACCACCTCCCAGTTCTCGACAGAAGGACCATCACCCACCACCGTCTCTACACCGACATTTTCCCCTCAAGACTATTACCACCACCACCACCACCACCACAATCACTATAACCACCGCTCTGTCTGTCTGTCTGTCTGTCTGTCTGTCT
>NC_069003.1:10897062-10899422 GCF_001194135.2 Octopus bimaculoides
TATATAAGCTTTCTTTACGTTACGAAATTCCGCATTTACGAAAATTATAAAGAGTACCCAGTAATTTCGACAAACGATCCGAAATTCTGCTCCTATGGATACTCCTGTGAATTTCAAGAATTTAAATAAACTAAAATCAAGACAACCCACTAAGGGATAATATCTATCCAATATACTGCCGGAAGAATACCTAATTATTATTACACAAGTGTTTTTTCTTTGTATTACCAAATGCAATAAATGGGTGCTGGTAAAAAGATATTTTACCATTAATTTATATAGCAATAAGAAAACGGAGGGGAATAGGTGGTATTCATCAACTTGCAGACATTGTATTGTGTCAATTCACCTGTTTATTTGTTTACTAAAAGGACAATAATAACAATATACAAACACATCCGACATATTATGTCACATCAGTAATTAAAAAAGGACATTTAGTGACAGAAAATGGGATAATGACTTACAACTGTTTCAGTCTAGGGTGACATGTCTCATTCTATCTATATAACTCCAGTAGGCTGAAGTAATTAATAAATGAGATAGATAAAATAGAGGTACATGGATGATTCTCTAGGCCTCTTCAGAGATTTTATAAAGTTCATAAGGTTAATTTAAAATATTCAAATATAAAAATATAAAAACCGTAAAAACTCACATATAATATGCATACTTTAACATATATAGATTTGGCCTACATTCTATTGACACAGCTCAATGCGTCCCCAGGAACTGGTGTCGCTAGTTGGCATCATGAAGACATAATAGAATAGGGGCTTTTATATGCATTTTCAAAACGTTTCCCGCAAACGAACTTCAAGGATATACGTATATATATATGTAGTAACAGAATGTGGCAGTCCTATTAAGGACGATGTTAGTGTTGTTTTAGCCCCAGGAAAACACTTTTTCCAGCTGGCTATCGACACACAGTTTGTGTCTGTATAACATTTACAAAGGAGGTCATCGCTCCCAACTTTAGCCTTACGTAATACTCACCGACCTAGGTTTCTGGATGTTATACATAGGAGTGGCTGTGTGGTAAGTAGCTTGCTTACCAACCACATGGTTCCGGGTTCATTCCCACTGCGTGGCACCTTGGGCAAGTGTCTTCTACTATAGCCTCGAGCCGACTAAAGTCTTGTGAGTGGATTTGGTAGACGGGAACTGAAAGAAGCCCGTCGTATATATATATATATATATATGAATGTGTTTGTGTGTCTGTGTTTGTTCCCCCACCATCGCTTGACAACCGATGCTGGTGTGTTTACGTCCCCGTAACTTACCGGTTCGGCAAAAGAGAACGATAGAATAAGTACTAGGCTTACAAAGAATAAGTCCTGGAGTCGATTTGATTCGACTAAAGGCGGTGCTCCAGCATGGCCGCAGTCAAATGACTGAAACAAGTAAAAGAATAAAAGAATATATATAACTGAAATTATAACGAAAACATTTTTTAAACAGACAACACTAATGGGGATTGTTTTTTATTTTCTTATTGTCTTATTGTCTTATTTCTTATTTTCCAGATGGCCGGTCGCTCAACTGTTCAGGAGCGAGCTATGATAGGAGCACGCTATGAAGTGTGGAATTCAATTGTTTTGGCGTGCATGGAAAGGTAAGCATGCAACACTACGCCCGGAGAGAATAAAAAGTTGTCATGCAAAGCTGATGACCATGGGCTCTGTGAAGGATGCAAAAAGAAGTGGCCATCCAACCACATCCCGATCAGTGGCGAACGTAGCAACAGTGTTGGAAATGTTTAATCGCAGCTTACAAAAATCAACACGTCAAGCGGCTCGTGAAAGTGGACTAACAAGACACACATTACGTACTTGTTGCATAAAGAATTGAATTTTCGTCCATGGAAACCCTATTACGTGCAGGAGCTAAAGCCCGAAGACTGTGACTGCAGAAGTCCAGAAGTCCAGAAGTCCAGAAGTCCAGAAAGTCCAGATCTCACTTCATGTGATTTTTACCTGTGGAGTTACACAAAAGAGGAGTTGTACAAGACAAAACCTCGCACACTGGCGGACTTGGAGACACGGATTCAGGAGGTTCTCAATGATATCCCAGACGACGTCTTTCAGAAAGCCGTTCATTCCATCCCCGGTCGTTTGGGGGAAACCGGTTGACGCCATCGGTGCTTACATTGAAATATGAAGATTTACTTTCATTTTTGCATGTGATAAAGAACATGTATCATTTATTTCAATAAATTTGTAAAAAGGAATATGGATTTTATTACCAATTTTTAATGCCTACTTACTTTTCACTCACCCTGTGTGTGTGTGTGCGTGTGTGTATATATATATGTATATATACACATACATACATACACACACACACACACACACACA
>NC_069003.1:10900999-10901701 GCF_001194135.2 Octopus bimaculoides
AGAATAAGTATTAGGCTTACAAAGAATAAGGTCTGGGGCCGATTTGCTCGACTATAAAGGCGGTGCTCCAGCATGGCCGCAGTCAAATGACTGAAACAAGTAAAAGAGTAAAAGAGAATATATATATATATATATATATATATATATATGTATGTATTACTCTTTAACAAGAATCGTACTGAGTGACTTTAAAGCTTATATATATGTATATATATGTATATATATAATATATATAATATTATATATATGTATATATAATATATATATATGTGTGTGTATATATATATGAGAAATAATTAACATTCAGTTGAATTACGTACTTAAGTTGAAGTACCACGTCAGTCCGGTATTATCCGCACATCTCAAAGTAAGGTGAATAAAATCAAAATAAGCAACAGGATATCAAGAAGTGATGCAGTACGACCGTTTCAAGCGGCTCCATTTAATTGAACAATCCAATCATTACATCAATTTAAATGCAGAGCTATCATCAGCTGCACAAATAAATAGAATTTTAATCAGTTGGACGCATTAATATTATTTTACGCAAATGCTTTAACAGAGCACGAAGATGGAAGAAATCCATGTTGTCGCTAATGTAGCTAAGAATATACTACACTTCCAAGAAATGCATGAAGCTTACTGTAAAGGATTGTGGTTCATTTATAGTTTATTAGTGTTTTTTATCAACTACTAACTCTA
>NC_069003.1:10902273-10903354 GCF_001194135.2 Octopus bimaculoides
AGAGACTAAAAACACACACACACACACGCACACGCACACGCACACGCACACGCACACACAGATACACACACGTACACACAGATACACACACGCACACACAGATACACACACGCACACACAGATACACACACGCACACACAGATACGCACACGCACACACAGATACACACACGCACACACAGATACACACACGCACGCACGCTCACAGTCACGTATGCGCATTCAGACATCTTCACAGATGTTACACGTCTATCTATCTATCTATCTATCTATCTGTCTGTCTAATATACACACACTCCCATTTTATTATGTGTGTGTTTGTGTGAGTGCGTGATTGTATGCGTGTCTGTGTGTGCGTGTATATAAACCCACATAGATATGTGTAAAATACACACTCACACATACACTCACACATATACATCTACACACACAGACATATATTTTACAAGCAATTCTGTACAATCTATAAGAACGGGATCGGGTACGATAGGAACAGGAGAATGCATTTCATAAAAGAACAGTGTATACGCATGCGCGTGTACGTATCAATCTGCAACCCAAGTGCGCATGTATCTGCTGCATAAGCATACGACATTCTGTCGTTCAATTGTATACGTATGGATGTGTTTGAATCTGCGGTGCATATGTATAAACAAAATGAATGTTCAGGTGTTTCTTAACAGATGTACTTTACATTTACTTTAAGGTGTGGCATTTTGACACAGTAAAACATCTATAAAGTATCTTTGAAAACCTTTTAAGCCCTCGCTTACACCCGTTACCCATTAAAAAAAAAACCCTACCACAGTCCACAAACCGTATTTTCTTATCGCCTATTGCTCTCTCTCTCTCTCTCTCTCTCCCCTCCCCTCTCTATATCTCTTTATCTCTTTCTCTCTTTCTCTCTCTCTCTCCTCTCTCCCCCTCTCTATCTCTCTTTCTCTCTTTCTCTCCCTCTCTTCCTACTGTTCTTTACTGCAACCAGTTTCTTTCTGGCGTTATTATTTGCCTTCTCTTACGGAACACTCTGAACACCATCTGCATGTGTGTGTATATGTATGTATGTATGTATATATATATAT
>NC_069003.1:10904420-10905915 GCF_001194135.2 Octopus bimaculoides
AATTCAGAGAGAGGTAGTTGGAGTGAGAAGTAGGAGGTGGCAGAGAGGGGTGATTGGGGGTAGGGAGTTGAGGGCTCTGATTAGTATGGACCTTGGAATGGTGAAAAAGAAATTCAACCCCGATAGGATTTGAACTTAGAAAGGCAAGACAGCATAATTAAATACTGCACGGTATTTTGGCTGGCGCTCCACCGATTCGTCTGCTCTCTAACACATTCTGTTGCTGTTTAATATTCACATCAGGAACTAAACCATAGACAATGTTTACAGTCGTTATTGGAGGACGAGGGAATTCAGAGAGAGGTAGTTGGAGTGAGAAGTAGGAGGTGGCAGAGAGGGGTGATTGGGGGTAGGGAGAGAGAAATGAAGTTTGAGAGGGGAAAGGTTAGAGGAGGGAGATGTGAGAAAGAGAGGGTTGGAGATTGGAGAGGAGGGGTTTTGAGATAGGGAGATTGAGAGAAGAGAAGGTTAGTGAGAAGGGGAGATTAAGAAGAGGGAGAGGTTAGAGAGTGAGTGAGAGAGAGACAGAGAGACATAGGGAGATAGAAGGTGTTAGAGAAAGGGAGGAGTTAGAGAGAGGTAGATGTTAGAATGAGAGGGAGTTTAGGAGAGACGGCAAGTTAGAGAGAGGGAAAATACTAAAGAGAAAGAATGAAAGAGAAAAAGAAAGAAAGAGAGAGAGAGAGAAAGAGAGAGAGAGAGAAAGAGAGAAAGAGAGACTGAGGCTAGAGATAGGAAGTTGTAGAGGAGACGGGAAATGAAAAGAACTGGGTGAGGTTAAGGGGGGTGAGAAGAGAAAAGAAAGACAATGATAAAGAAAGTGAGAGAGAGAAAGAGAGAGGGTAAACGCGATCGTCCTAACTAATTTTTCTTTTACTTCTACATCTCATTTTGTTCTTGGTTCTTAGAATAGCACCATCACACACGAATGCGCGCGAACACAAAATTATATATGGACACATACACACACATATGCACACGCACGCACGCACCACGCGTATGTTTATATATCTAAGTATACACACACACATATTTATATATGTGTATTCATAAATGCATAGATCCATATTCTTACATGCTTAGATACACACACACACACACACACACACACACACACACACACATATATATATATACACACACAAATATATCTATCCTTAAATATATGCATACACGCATATACATACATACATACATATAATGTTAAGGAAACAGAGAGAGAATGATAGATATATTGATAAATAGATATACAGACAGACAGGCAAATAGATAGATAGATAGATAGATAGATAGATAGATAGATAGATAGATAGATAGATAGATTGATAAATAGACAGAGAGACAGTCAGACAAGTAGACAGAGAGACAGAGAGACAAATAGATAGGTAAATAGATAGCTAGACAGACAGGTAGAGAGGCAGACATACAGATAAATAGATAGATAGATAGATACTCTCATCACCAACACCACCTCCACCACCACCACCACCACCAC
>NC_069003.1:10906886-10909541 GCF_001194135.2 Octopus bimaculoides
GTGGTGGTGGTGGTTGTGGTGGTTGTGGTTGTGGTGGTGGTGGTTGTGGTGGTGGTAGTGGTGGTGGTTGTGGCGGTGGGTGTAGTGATGGTAATTGTGATGGTTGCGGTGGTGGTGGTTGTGGTAGTGGTGGTTGTGGTAATTGTGGCAGTTGTGGTGGTGGTAGTGGTAATGGTGTTGTAGTTGTTAATGATAGTAGCGTAGCCTGTAGTGGTGGCGGTGGTGGAAGCATTGATGACAATGGTGGTTGCAGAAATAATGGTGGTGGTAGTAGTTGTGGTGGTGATGACGATGGTGGTGAAGGGGGTGTCCCATCCCCAACACTTCTTCCTTTAATATGGAAGGAAGAGATGTTGGCGATGGGATCCGCAACGTTATACGGAAGTATGGAAGCCCGACGGTTAGTATGGATTGATTCCGTTATGCTATTGTAGGGATGATTGATATGTATAGATATGCGTGTATGTATGTATGTATGTATGTATGTATGTATGTATGTGCAAGCGTGTGCGTGTGTATGTGTATGATGTACCTGTAATTCACAGGGGAAAACTTGTCACATTCTGTGTGTGTGAATATATATATATATACACACTGTCTCTGTCTCTGTGTCTGTCTGTCTGTCTGTCTCTCTCTCTCTCTCTCTCTCTCTCTCTCTCCATATATAGGCGCAGAAGTGGCTGTGTGTTATGTAGCTTCCTTACCAACCACATGGTTCCAGGTTCAGTCCCACTACGTGGCACCTTTGGCAAGTGTCTTCTACCATAGCCTTGGGCCGACCAAAGCCTTCTGGATGGATTTTTTCGACTAAAGGCGGTGCTCCAGCATGGCCGCAATCAAATGACGGAAACAAATAAAAGAATACACGCGCACACACACACACACACACACACACACACACACACACACACACACACACACACACACGTGTATCCCCAGACGTTTTGATGACTGACATTTCGTAGATGCAACTGGAATGTGATGTTTGTAATCTTTGGGTATTTACCTCTGCAATGAACCCAAAGAAGTAAGAACTATTCAAATTCCTAAATATATACAGAAATATATACAGCTCTGTAAAGACAACTAACAGCGTGTAACATAAGAACAACACGTAGGGTTATATATACACTGAAATAAACACACTTATACTATATATTTATTATTCCTATCTAAAGTGCTCTGTTTCTAGTATTAAGACTTTGCATCTCGTGCACATCTCCAGCCTTTAGCAGCAGGGGTAATAAGTCATACAGCAGCTAGTAATCCGAGAATTGAATGGTTGTTATACGACCAGAGTTAGCGGGCATTATAAGATTTAGATCAATATTAATAAGAATTACAATTAACCCATCCAATGATTACTGAAAACTACCCGAAACGTCGCGCTATTTTTTACTGCACAGTACAGGGTTTTCGAATATTTGGATATGTAAAGTATACCTTACTTTGAATAAATATGTTGTTTGTATCTACCGAGTCGTAAAACATTTGATGTAATATAAAACACAGTATAAAGTGTCTGACGAACAGCAACGTGAAACTCTGAGTAACAGTTTTTGTGATAATTTTGCAGCTTTAATAAAAGAATATTACACTACATTTGTTATTTGAGTACGATTTTCCCACATTGTTTTGTGTGTGTGTGTATTGGTAAATATTTTTTGTGTATATACATAAATGTAAATGTTTTCTCAAATAAATTGTACTTCATGTTTGAAGCTCCGACGAAGCTATATGGTGATACTCATGCACCGAAGTATGAGTGCATTGCATCTTATACTAAGAACAGGTGTAAGCCAATGAAGTTCATAACATATTTATTCCTTTGTCACTCCAATTTCTTATATGTGTGCGTGCGTGTGTGTGTGTGCGCGTGTGTGTGGGTGGGTAGGTGGGTGCGTATGCTTGTGTGTTTGTGTTTGTGTATGTGTTTGTATACTTGCTTGAGACTCTTCTCCCTAAAACGAAGGCGGAAAACATATGCAGTGATATACATCTGGGAAATCTTGGAAGGCCTTGTAACAAACTTTGACACAAACAGCAGAAACATACACAAACAGCAGAATGGAGCACCACTGCATAGTGCTAAAGATCTCAACATCGCTCTCAAAATACAGATACTGCAACAGCTTGGATTCCAAGGGCCCACAGCTCTTCAGTAGCTTTCCAAAATGCCTGAGAGACCTGCATGGTGTGGATGTAGGGGTCTTCAAAACAAAACTGTATCTCCTCGTGTCAAGGATTCCATATGAACCTATCTAACAGCAAGAAACACAGATGAGTGCATCTACTTCAAACTCCCTCATTCACCAAATGTCACATATCAGAGGAGGTTTGAAATAATGGTGTAGCACAGCCAACGGTAGTGCCCCAGCATGACCGCAGTTTTAAAGCTCAAAGAGTTTCATATATATATATATATATAAAACATAATAAATAAGTATATGCATATATACGTACAGGTATGTGCATACCTACGTCTACCTGTATATATAGGCGCATATCTGGGTACAGGACATTGCAAACAAAACATAGACAAAAATATATATACATATAATATTATATGTGTGTGTGTGTATATCTATATATATATATACCTATAAACATATATCATATATACCTGCTTTGTATCTATGTATGCATGTATATATA
>NC_069003.1:10912270-10913191 GCF_001194135.2 Octopus bimaculoides
TATATATATATAAAGATTATGAGGGGTTTAGTTCACTTGTAATCTAAATGAATAGGTACGTTGAGAAGTGCCATAATTGGTCGAAAGATAAGGCTGGATCTAGGGATCTGTGTTAGGGTTCCATTATAGCATGTATATATTATATTAGATGAAAAATCAAAATTCATGACAGAACAAGTATCTCAAGTCATTTAGAATAATTTAATTAGAGTGAGGTGAATCTGGAGTTTTACAGCTGTTTCTGAGATATCCCAAGTGGTAGGTTAGCGTGTCCGTGCACTGGGTATTCCGTCATCAAAGACAAGGTTTGAATATTTTAGACGGGGAAAATTTACAGTTTACAAGGAATAATATTCACAGTTTATGAAGAATTAAATAGAAGAATAAAGAGTATAGGTAGTTAGAAGAATATAGGCAGGAGAATAATGTTCACAGCTCATCTTTTTCCAGAGGATATAGATGTTGGTCGGCACTTCCATGTATGTACAGATCTTTAGTTACAATTCTAGGTAAATTCAAGCAATATTTTGACAGTATTCATTCAGAATACTGCCAAAATATTACCTAGATTTACTTGGGAGTCATACATACATATATACATATATCTATATCTATCCTTACAGCTCCGTGCGGTTAGCCTGAATCCGGATAATAACTGAGTGTTCGTACGGTATCCGCCTGGATAATTTACCCCCATGTACTCATTACACTTAGAAACCCACACACATATATAGGCGCAGGTGTGGTTGTGTAGTAAGGAGTTTGCTTTCCAACCACACGGTTCCGGATTCAGTCCCACTGTGTGACACCTTGGGCAAGTGTCTTCTACTGTAGCCTCGGGCCGACCAATGCCTTGTGAGTGGATTTGGTAGACGGAAACTGAAAGAAGCTCGCCGTATATATATATATATATATATATAT
>NC_069003.1:10919987-10921857 GCF_001194135.2 Octopus bimaculoides
GAATGTGTAACGGGTGGATGAACTAACGGATGGATCGACTGAGCCTTGATCTTTAGAAGACTGGAAAGCAAGGATGACTGATGTTATTGATGGAGCACGGATGGATGAAAAAGGTGGCGAGCTGGCAGAAACGTTAGCACACCGGGCGAAATGCTTAGCGGTATTTCGTCTGCCGTTACGTTCTGAGTTCAAATTCCACCGTGGTCGACTTTGCCTTTCATCCTTTCGGGGTCGATAAATTAAGTACCAGTTACGCACTGGAGTCGATGTAATCGACTTAATCCCTTTGTCTGTCCTTGTTTGTCCCCTCTATGTTTAGCCCCTTGTGGGCAATAAAGAAATAAGAATGAGGACAGAAACGGGTGTGCTGCTATAAAGGAGATTCATGGCTTCCCAACCAGACGGAAGAGGAAGAGAGAGAGTTAGCAAGTTTAGATGGTGGGAGTTAGTCAATTACATCAAACCCAGTACTTGACTGGTGCTTTACTTCATCAGCCCGTGAAAGGATTTGAACTCATAACATAAGTTATGCCACTAAGCATTTTGTTTTATGTGCTAATGCTTCTGTAGTCTTGCTACTTTCATGATAATAAATATTACAGATTTCTTAAGGCAGCAAGATGGCAGAAACGTTACCATGCCGGGTGAAATGCTTAGCGATATTTCGTCTATCTTTATGTTCTGAGTTCAAATTCCGCAGAGGTCGACTTTGCTTTTCATCCTTTCGGGGTCGATAAATTAAGTACCAGTTACGCACTGGAGTCGATATAATCGACTTAATCCCTTTTTCCGTCCTTGTTTGTCCCCTCTATGTTTAGCCCCTTGTGCGCAATAAAGAAATAAAATGGATGAACTTTCTTTTGAAACGCATTCAATGTTTCGCTGCTAGTGTTAGAGGTAGCGTTGGCAATGGTAGTAATTATTGACTCTTTTGATGCAGTGGTGATAATGATACGGAGATAGACAATGCGATGGTGTCAGAGGAATGTTGCTGTTGTTGTTGGTGGTAGTCATGGAGCATTGTGAAACTGGTAGTGTACTGTTGTATACACACACACACACACACACACACACACACACACACACACATATATATATATAGAGAGAGAGAGATAGAGTGTGTGCGTGTGTGTGTGTATCTCTACAGATTTTCTATAGAATTTATATATTCTATAGAGCCAGCACTGAATGTTACGACTTTTGGCATACAAAAACGTCAATGTAAGCAATGCGATCAAAGGTAGAAAAAAAATAGCAATGGGTGTACATGCACATTTCAGGAATTATTGCTCTTTCTTCAGCACCACATCTAATCCATTAACCGTCCACGAAAAATTTGCTTGAATAGTCACTAAGTTTATCAGTGTAACACATTGTAATACATTGCTGTAACACATTGTAACACAGAGTAACACAGTGTAACACATTGTAACACAATGTAATACATTGCTGGCAACTAGTACACATATATTAATTGCTGATAGGGACACAGTACTTCGTTTTGCAACTATACTAAGAAGGCGCGACAAATTCTGAAATATACCTATAAACCTATTACCAATTTTTCTATCTTCGATCGCATTGTTTACATGGACGTATTCGTATACGAAACGTCGTGACATTCAGCACTAGCTCTAAGTTCTATAGAAATCTGTGGAGATACTCTTAAAAATGAAAACAACGCAGCGTTAACACAAAATAGGACACAGTATTGACTTAGAAACTTTTAACATACTCCGTAGTGAATTATGGTTGCAAAACGAACGTCTCTACCAGCAACTAATATATTAAGTTAGACATGGCCTGGACCAATCTTTGGTCGAAACAAATCTAAGTTTTATCTAAGTTTTATATATATATATATATATAT
>NC_069003.1:10924858-10926377 GCF_001194135.2 Octopus bimaculoides
ACACACACACACACACACACACACACACACACACACACACACACACACACACAGAGTTGTCAATTGTAGAACACGACTATCATTACTACTACATAGACCTGATGATTGCGTAACGTATGAAAGTACTAGTTTTATCATAATAAATATATAATATTCTAGTCTTAAAATATTGTAAAATGCAAGATGACACCGCTGGTGTCATCTTGTAGTAGTTGTTTTTAGTGTAAGAAGCAGATCTCCAGATAAGAAAATGAAGACAGAGAAAATTCTTCTACACATCTTTAATGGTTCGTTTCAATTGTTTCTGTGCTAACTCTGCTTCCACGGCCAGTTTACGCAAAACTACGAAGTGAAAATTTACGTGATGTTTGTGGCTTTAGATATTAGAGAGGCACTGCATGAGAGTTGCATCAAATGTACGCTATCACAATAGATGCAATTGCGTGCATGTCTAGCAATTAATTACATGAAATTTCGGAACTCACGTCTTTATTCGATTCATCGGGGCACGCATTCATTGAGAGTGCTCTACAACTTACTAGAAATTAGTTGGAACTACGAGCAATGCCCACGAGAAATAAAGAAACGAAGACAAGGAATCTCGAATATACCCCTAGAAAAAAATATGCTTATATTTACAATTTACTAGTCTTCCAGGACATCTAGATGTTTCTACAACTACTCGCCTCTTCAGCCGGTGTGGAAAGTGACCTGTTCCCGTGAAGCTTGATATAGATAACAGTCGTTCACAAGGAGGTCTTTATAAAATGACCAGATCGTACACTTACTTTGGGTAATGTGCTGGTGAATTTTTTCAATTTTTTTCCATTCTTCACTTTTCCTTTTCCGCTTTTCGTTTCTCAATCGCTAATTTCTAATTCCTCAATTGTCGCTTTCTTCTACCCGTTCATTCCTCCTACCATGTTCACAAGACCATCTTCATTCATTCTTAATTTCCTTATTTCTCGTTGATATTGATCATAGCCCCAACTAACTTCTCTTAACTTCCGACACTAAACTCCACTCTGCCCAACCTCTCCTACTAACGGCGTTACCCTCTTGTCTTTCTGTACGACTCTTTCTTTAGAGTAGATTGGTACTTTGGGGGTACTTTTGGGGTAGATCTGTACTAGTTATTCATTGGAGTAGACTGGTCTTATTCAGAGTTAAATATGTTGGTTATGAACACAATAAATGCCTTTGATAGAATGCGAATGTTCGACCAATCGGTTAAATGTATGGTCACACAGTGTAGTAAGTACCTAGCCATCCATGCTCACACGGTTATACAACATCGCTGTCTATCTGATTATATTTTGATAGATGTACACTCTGACTATTCTCTATTCAACACGTTGACTTTTCGCACAAACGCACACACACGCAGGCACAGATACACACAGATACACACACACATATATTTATGTAATGTGTGTGTTGATATGAGGGAGGGAAAGAGAGAGCAAGAATGAGAGAGAGAGCAAGAGAGAGAGAGAGAGAGAGAGAGAGAGAGAGAGAG
>NC_069003.1:10929770-10930379 GCF_001194135.2 Octopus bimaculoides
TATATATACACCTACCGCTAGCCACAAAAGCTTCTTTTATCCTCTCTGTTTATTTTCTCGTGTTCCTTTCTGTTGAAGAGCGTAGGCTCGAAACATAAAAGACTTTGTCACCTTCCCGACCGTTAAACTAATACACGTGTTTGTTGTTTACACACCTGTCTTCGTGTCTTCGTCTTTTGTTTTTTTAAATATATATATATATATATGCGAATACCTACCCAGGGTTTTCTGGTCGAAATAATAATAATTTATTCCGCTATTTATCATAGAAAAATAATTAATTTTACTGTATAATAAATTATTTTACGTGTCACTATTAGCGTATATGTTATAAATTATATAATTTTGTTGTACAATTTATAAGATAGTACAGACGATACAAAAAGGCTGCGAAACGATCGCCATCATATGGGCATCAACTGGTGAAATAAACTTATTTATATCATAACTCCTCTCTTTCTTTATAATTTATATGCCCTTAATGAACTAATCATTGATACCTCCTTTTGTTTCGGTTAATTATGTGGTTTGTTGCCTGATGCATTAAAGAAGCTATTTTATGAGTACCGCCAAATAAGTTACATGCATATATTGTGTATTATATATATA
>NC_069003.1:10930707-10932431 GCF_001194135.2 Octopus bimaculoides
TTTGTGTATCCTTTGTGTATCCTCTGTGGTGTCGAAAATTAACTGCCAAACTCCAGCCGGATGCAAGACCCTTAGAGGCCAGATCCGAGAACTTTAAATGGTCTGCTACATATTTTATCTTCTTGTCAAAGACTCTTACCCGATCGTAAGATATTCATATAAACTCATTTTCATTTTCTTATCATTATAAAAATATTTCATTACCTGATCTGAATGTTTTTATGTAAACTATTTTTTGACTCATCACAGAAGATACACAAAGCCTCAAACCGTTTCTTATCATTGTCAAAGACTCTATCACTTGATTTGAATACATTTTTGTAAACTAATTTTTGATACCACAGAGGATACAAAAGCCTCACACTTCACTTTTGAAAATTTTTTTAAATAAGTGAAAACGGTTAAGTTAATAAATACTTTTAAAAGACTCCAGCATTTTCAGATTCTATTCCTTATATTTTTACTCGTTTGGTAACACTCAAATTTACTTTGTTATATATCTATATATCTATAAAACAAATAATAAATGAGTATATGCATATATACGTACAGGTATGTGCATACCTACGTCTACCTGTATATATAGGTGCATATCTGGGTACAGGACATTGCAAACAAAACGTAGACAAGAAAATAATAATAACCCAGAGTACAGAAAACGCACAAGCCACATAGAGAACATTTTCATTCATCAGCTACCCCCGTTTTAACACCGGCGTTTCGAAGAGTTGGGCAGGGCACATCGTTAAAACGGCTCTTCCCATGCACCGCAAATTAAATTTGTATACACAAATTAAACCTGTGCCATGGAGGAATGTAGTGGCGGACAAAAAACAAGACAGGAAAACAAACGGAAAAGAAGACAAGACAGGAAAACAAACGGAAAAGGCTATATATATAGATAGATACATATATATAGATCCAATGACATATGCATACACATGTATGTGTATGTATATCAGTGTGTGTGTGTGTCTGTTTGTATGTTTGTGACTGTGTATGTATGGCTATGTATGTACGTACCTGTATGAATGTTTGCACGCACATGCACACACCTGCATAACGCATACTCATTAACACATGCTTGCATAGATACTTACACACGCACACACTCAGGCACACACACATATACACTGAAGTACACACACATATACACTCAAGGACATATACACATAGAAACCCAGTCACACACGCACTCAGGCGCACACACATACACACTCAAGCACACACACATACTTACTCAAGCATACACACACACTCAAGCACATATACACACACAGGCACACACACAGGCACACACACATACCCACTCAAAGATATACATACACACTCAAGCATACACACACACACACTAAAGCACATATACACACATAGGCACACACACATACCCACTCAAAGATATACACACACACACTTAAAGATATACACTCAAGCACATACACATACACACTCAAGGATGTACACACACACACACACACATACATACACACACTCACACACACATATATATATACACATGCATATACACATGTTTACATACTCAAACTCACATTAAAATACTTTAGATGAGCCCAAACGGATATATGGCTACCTACAAATATAAGAAAATACAGGGACCCCCCACCCCACCACCACCTCACCCACTCACACGCTATGTACTAACATTCTCACCCAGAGACTTCAATGTCACATGGGTCCACTGGACAAATGGAACCGGTCATAGG
>NC_069003.1:10932531-10933021 GCF_001194135.2 Octopus bimaculoides
ATACATATATATATACACACACACACACATCGTGAGTTTCTTTCAGTTTCCATCTACCATATCCAATCACAAGGCTTTGGTTGACCCCAGGCTATAGTAGAGGACTCTTACTCAGGGTGCCCCGCAGAAGGACTGAACCTGGATCCATGTAGTTGGGAAGCAGACTTCTTACCGTACAGTCTATATGCATATACAGCTGTATATATATGTGCGTGGGTGTGTACGTATGTGTGTGTGTACTATTAAATATTATGTATGTATGTATCTATGTATGTATATTCTGCTACTTGTGTCAGTCATGTGACTGCGGCCATGCTGGAGCACCGCCTTTAGTCGAAGAAATCGACCCCAGTACTTATTCTTTAGAAGCCTAGTACTTATTCTGTCGGTTCTTTTGCTGAACCGCTATGTTACGGGGACGTAAACACACCAACATTGGTTGTCAAGTGATGGTGGACACACACACACAAATATATATATATATATATAT
>NC_069003.1:10935054-10938156 GCF_001194135.2 Octopus bimaculoides
ATATATATATATATATATATATATATATAAACATATATAATTTTTCATAGAAAACCATGTAATCGTTACCAATATAGCAGGAGATTTCACCGCAAAAAAGTCTAAATTAGACTCCTTAGGGATCGTTCTTCTTGTTTATATATCCAAAGTTTTAAATTTAAATTTAAGAGAGAGATTTGACGCTAATATCCATTATTATTGTAATTATTATTGTAATAATAATAATGGATATTAGCGTCAAATCTCTCTCTTATGGCTACATGTATGGTCCAAATGACTGAACCAGATATAAGATACAAAATAAAAAAAGCTGAAATATAGTTTTGACTAAGGTAGAATAAAGTTTCTGAACGCAGGGAGCCAGGGAGCATTATGTGAGACGCCCTAAAAATTCAGTTCTGCTAATTGTAATGACATAAAACTGAAGTAGCGAGAAAACGAGTTGGTTTCAATATCAAATATACTCTAGAACATGTATTGAGTTCTCTCTTCCGATAAATATAATAAAGGAAAAGCGTTTGAAAGCACATACATGCACGCATATATACCTACATATACAAAGAGATATGAATGCATATACATATATATATACGTGTATGTGTATGTGTGTGCACATATACACGTACACACGCACAAACATGCGCACATACATTCGATATTTCAAGGTTTGTGCCAACAATCTTTCCGTCTTATTCTAAAGCCTACCTACCAACCTACCTACCTACCTACCTACCTACCTACCTACCTACATACATACATACATACATACATACATTCATACATGCATGCATACACACATACATATATACATACATGCATACATGCATATATATGTGTATACACACACACACACACACACACACACACATATATATATACGTGTATATAAATATAAACAAACTAATATTTAATTTGTATCGTTCAATATATATGGGCATATATATATATATATATATATATATATGCACACGCATATATATGTGTGAGTTTGTGTCACACACATATATATGTACATATACATATTGATTTATTTATAAACATTTATGTTCTAAGATTCATCTTTGTATAAACATATACATACACACATAAACAAACACACACATACACAATTACACACACACATACACAATTACACACACACGCACGTACATGCGTGAGCAAGAAGATAAGTCAAAACTTGGAGTTCCAGTTGACTAAACAAAATAATTAATGAATTTCACTCTACTAAAAATAAAGATCCTACCAACAGTAAATATTTTATTTGCTAGAAATTGATCAACGCTACAAGACTATATCTATAGGAAAATATGGTGTGGTGAAATATAATAAATGGAGTCCATCATCTCTAAATTCTTTCGCTCATGCTATGACGTCTTCCATTTTCCTACAGACCTGGTGAGATGGATGGCATAAAAGTGTGATAAATGCAGACGCAGGAAAGAGGAACACAGATGCACGTCTTTTCCAACCATTTGCTGGAATTGGTGATATACCTGGAGATACAGTTTGTTTCTTAAAGTTTTGGTTAATGTTGCGATGAACCAAATTGTTCTCATCAACGTTTGCAAGAAACGTCAGAGGAAACCAGTCAGAGATTTTTTACCACAATCTTTCGTCCAGGATAGCAGATCTGCTTGATGAGACGAGTTCTTTTGAAAGATGAAAACTAGAACGGCTTTTGCAATATGGCTGCAGATTTGCCAGGGTAACAAACACTCTATCCTCATAGCAGTTTTGACTGGCATTCCGTTGGTTACGACGTCGAGAGCTCCAGTTGATCCAATCAACGGAACAGCCTGCTCGTGAAATTAACGTGCAAGTGGCTGAGCACTCCACAGACACGCGCACCCATAACGCTTTTCTCAGAGAGATTCAGCGTGACACAGTGTGACAAGGTCAGCCATTTAAACTACAGCTACAATTCGTTTTTGACAGCTGAGTGGACTGGAGCAATGAAAAATGAAGTGACTTACTCAAGGATATAACACGCCGGGAATCTAGATAGATATATAGATAGATAGGTAGATAGATAGATAGATAGATAGATAGATAGATAGATAGATAGGCGGCGTGCTGGCAGAAACGTTAGCACGCCGGGCGAAATGCTTTGCGGTATTTCGTCTGCCGTTACGTTCTGAGTTCAAATTCTGCCGAGGTCGAGTTTGCCTTTCATCCTTTCGAGGTCGATAAATTAAGTACCAGTTACGCACTTGGGTCGACGTAATCGACTTAATCCCTTTGTCGCTCCTTGTTTGTCCCCTCTATGTTTAGCCTCTTGTGGGCAATAAAGAAATAAGATAGATAGATATACATTTTTACAAGGTAACGGCTGACAATGAATTGGAAGTTTCTGCACGCTGGCCTTCATCAGACACTTTGCTAAAGGCGAGCATGCTGACATTTCGAAGTCCCTTTCAAATTTTGTTTCTAAGTGAGATAGAAGTTAATAAATATGCCCTGCTATTAAAAAGTATCGAGTAACCCAACAGTTATAAGATAACTTGGTTTTGTACGTAACTTTTATATAAAACAGAAAAGTACACATTAATAAATATATATATATACACAAACAGCCATATGTATAAACATACATATTCATATACACACGCTTCGACACATTTCTGCCATATATTCCGAACAAATTCAATCAGTTATTATATATGATTTCTCTATAAATTTATCGGCGTGTGCTAATCTCAGATATTCCGATATCAAATAACGAATTTTTGTTAGACATATGATCTTGACGTGACCGGAGTTAAGAAGTCGAAATATGCCGGCTCTTCTCTTTTCTGATGTTATATTACATTATTGAAGACGTGGCCTCTTTCATGGGCAGATAACTTGTTGTGTAACTAATATAATTACAAAGATGTACCTTAGTTTCCTTTAGAATGCAACAAAGTTTCGCAACAATAGCAGATTATTTGGAAACGGTTCTTCTGAAAGACTTGATAAGGTGCGAAATATGTGGCATACTTCTTAAGAAAATGATTTCTTGCTTGTGAAGCATACATATTCACGTACATTAATATGTATGAAGTGTATGTATATTATGTATTATGTATATATATATATATATATATATATATATATATATAT
>NC_069003.1:10938309-10939826 GCF_001194135.2 Octopus bimaculoides
TATATATATACATACATACATATATATATATATATATATACAAATACACATACACACATACATACATATGTATATATATATATGTATGCGTATATATATATATGTATGTGTGTATATGTATATATATGTATATGTATATGTGTATATATATGTATATAAACATACATACATATATTTATATTTATATATATATGTATATATACATATACATGAGTATATATATACACACATACACACACACACACACACACACACATATATATGTACATACATACATACATACATACATACAATAACGCGCACACCATTAGATATATGACGAGAGTTCTCAATCAACAATCGTCTTCTAAGGTCCGTTAGCGTTTGATGACTTTTGAAAAAGGAGAGATCAAGATGGTTCGGCCACTAAAACGCGATCAAAGGCAGGGTCAGAACAGAGGCACGCCGACACACAGACGCCATTGCAAAGATGGCCGCCAAATAATCTCTCATTTACGCAACCCACCCCGCGCTTACACATACATACATGCATACATACATACATACATACATACATACATTCATACATACATACATACATACATGCATGCATGCATAAATATATATATATATGTATATATATGTATATATGTATGAATACGTGTATGTTCGTACGTGTGTATGTATACATGCATGTGTGTATATATATAATTGTATACACGAATATATATATATATATATACACACACACACACACACACACACACACACACACACACACACATATATATATATAACATATATATATGTGTGTGTGTGTGTGTGTGTGTGTGTGTGTGTGTGTGTGTATCTTGTATTCAATAGTTTTAAATCCAATATTACTGGGTTTGTATCAGCTATTGTGATATTGTTTGCAGCCAATCTTAATCTTAATCGAAGTTCAATAGAAGACGGCACAAACGGTGGTGATGAGGATGATGACGGCGATGGTGGTGTTTGTGGTGTTGTTGTTGTTGTTGGTGGTGGCGATGGTGGTGGCGGTGTTGGTAGTCGTAGTGGTCGTGATGGTTTTGGGCGTTGCTGAGGTTGGTTTCGGTTAATGGTAGAATGGTAAGGGTGACAGTCGAGGGTAAGTGTTGATGATAATGCTATAGTGTGAGGGAGAAGTATTGTAACGCTGGTTGGTGTTGGTGGTGATGGTGGTGGTGGTGGAAGTGGTGGCGGTGGCAGTGGTGGTGATGGTAATGAGGACGATGAGGACGATGACGATAACGATAATAATAATAATAATAATAATAATAATAATAATAATAAAATATTCAGACAAATACATGACAAAAACACCAGGACTTACAAATATATATAACATACAGAAAACTGCACTACTGGGCACTGCACACATCCTACGCAAAACACTTTCAATACAGTAACTATAAGAGCATCACAGCAAACCACAGCACATACCCAAGGCACACAGAGCTGTGCTCGGTAGTGAAATGAAAGCACGTTATAAAAATAAAACTACTGAACAATAATAA
>NC_069003.1:10942541-10943629 GCF_001194135.2 Octopus bimaculoides
TATATATATATATATATATATATATATATATGTGCGCGTATGCATATGTATATACACAAACGAGCACAAATATACAAAACAGACAAATAAAGACACAGATTAGGCAAACGTGATCAAACGTACAAACACGCACACGCACACAATCACACACACACACATAGGCAGGTGTAGTTGTATATGCAATAAATACACACCCTTGTAAATGTACAGATTCATACGCAGTAGCACATAGGTTACGTAAAGACACATGACTACAACAGAGGACAAGGAAGAAGTATGTACACATACGCATAGAAATATAGTTACACACGGAGATTGTATTGCAAATGGCGAACCAACGATCGGTTGGGAGGCTCTACCTGGTCGCTCAGTTTGCTAGAAGTAGCAGATAATTGATCTCACTAATATCACTCTCTGCAACGGCGACGGCCTTGGCGGCAAAGAGGAGGAGAATGAAGAAAAAGAAGGAGAAGAAGAAGAAGAAGAAGAAGAAGAAGAAGAAGAAGAAGAAGAAGAAGAAGGAAGAAGAAGGGAGTAGAAGAGGAGGAAGCACAATAACAACAATACAACAGAAATACTACAACAATAGTAACAATAACGTTATTATAATATAATATTTGTTTTCATCAAACGAGAAACCAAAATGGCCACCCGTGTAATGTATCAAACAGTTGACTACACGGATTTTGGATTGATTCGGAGAAATATGGCCGCCATTACATGGCTGCCATCCTATTTCCAATTTTTCATTCCTTGCCCGCTCAGAAACATTAATCTTCTCCCGTTGCTGAGAAAGTCTATTCAAGCGCCTGCTAAATGTGTATACGTCTGCATATATATATATATATATATATATATATATATATATATATATATATATAAGAGAGAGAGGGGTAGAGAGGGAGGGAGAGAGATATATATACTTCGTTTTTGCATGTGTGTATCCGGCTTATATATATGTGGGCGAATATGTATATTTATATGTATATCTATAGACACACCGGTGCCTATACATACATACATACATACATACATACATATATATATATATATATATATATATATATATATATATATATATATATATA
>NC_069003.1:10944400-10945049 GCF_001194135.2 Octopus bimaculoides
TATATATATATATAATAAACTGATATATACACAAACAGGGAGAATTCACAAAAAACAACAACAAAGGATGAAGACATGTGGTGTAGACAACAACAAACAGATGTATTAGTTTCACGCTCGGCAGTGAAAACGTCTTTAACGTTTCGAGCCTACGCTCTTCCACAGAAAGGAACACAAAATGAAACAAGGAGAGAAAATAAAGAATTGAAACCACGATCTCGCGATCGTGAGGTTTGCATGCTAAACCATTAAGCCATTCACCCTTACATATAATATATATAAAACTATAATTATTCATATTAATGATCTAACGGGGATTCTTATTGTTATAATTGATAATCAAAGGTAGAGAAAATATTTATATCCTCAGGTGAATGAAAAAACAATTGTCCTAAATAATGATGCTAAGAATGGAATGGGATAGTTTTTAATTTAAAGTTTTCGTAATATAAAAGTATGTAACCCGTACTTTACACTTAAAGACCGCAAGTCCAGCATCCCAAATTCAGGCTGGTCAACCTATCTAAGAGGTTGATAAGCATAGTTAGAAAGCATATTCTTAGAATTAGTTCAAGTAAGCTGAGGCACTTCAAGAAATGCATTGAGTCAAGAGTCAATACAAACACATATGCATGTGTGTGTGTATATA
>NC_069003.1:10945059-10946530 GCF_001194135.2 Octopus bimaculoides
TATATATATATATATATATATATATATATATATATACATACATACATACATATTTACATATATGTATATGTTTGTGTGTCTGTGTTTGTGTCCCTATCATCGCTTGACAAACGATGTCGATGTGTTTACGTCCCCGTAACCTAGCGGTTCGGCATAAGAGACCGATAGAACAAGTACTAGGCTTACAAAGGATAAATTCTGGGGTCGATTTCCTCGACTAAAGGTGGTGCCCCAGCACGGCCGCAGTCAGATGACTCAAACAAGTAAAAGAATAAAAGAATAAAAGAATATATATATATATATATATATATTATATACATATATATGTATATATATGCATGCACATATATAAATATAAATGCATATATGAATACATATATATGTATATGCATGTATATATGTGTATATATGTATATATATGCATATATCTATATCTATCTATCTATTTATATAATAATAATATAGGGTAAGATTATTAATAATAATAATATTACCAAGTAGTCCGTACGTTAAAAAATCCTTTAGGTAAATTATACAAAATGGTCTATAATTATATACATAATCATAATGAGGGTCATCTAATTATAGAATATTTTGTATATACATATATATATATATATATATATATATATATATATATATATATATATTGTATAGATTTATCGATATACGCGCTGCTATGTTATATGCCACGGAGGATTCTATTATACTAACTCTCGTTTTGTAAGAGGTACTGTATACATACTCAAAGAATGTGTACGTACATACACCCTTACACACCAATATATAATTATATACACGCGCGCATGTACACACACACACATACACACATGCACACATGCAAACATATTCACACATTGATGTATATATATGTATGGGTGCGTGTATTGTGTGCGCGCGTCTACATGTGCACACGTCACATATGATACGCGTTTGCAACGTACAATTTGGTCGTGAGCAAATACGAAACAAACCGGAAGAGCGTCATCCCTCCGAAATGTAATGTAAACAAGCTATCATAACAGGAAAACATTCTAAGGGAGATCAACAGTTATATAGAAATTACGTTCTGCTCTGATGAACAGCCTGATGATACGAAACTGCTGGCGAATGGAATGCCGGACGCTGAACTATAATTTATACAGTAAATATTTACTCTATGTAAGTATTGAGTTCTCTTTTCTTTTGTTCGTTGTGTGACCTCGTTTCTGATGTCGCCCACGCACTACTAGTAATGGATATATGTGTGTATATGGATATATTTAGATTTATATCTATATGTATATGTCTTTCTCTCCATGTATGTGTGTGTGTGTGTCAGTGTGATTTTGTATGTATATGCTGGTGCGACCATGTGTGTTTGCGCGTTTGTGTGTGTATGTGCGTATCTATCTATCTATCTATCTATCTATCTATCTATCTATCTATATATATATATATGCATATATATATATGCATATATATATATATA
>NC_069003.1:10952318-10953203 GCF_001194135.2 Octopus bimaculoides
TATATATTTTTATATACATATATATATGTGGCTAATCCAGTAACAACAATACAAAGCATGTAGCCCTTAAAACGGTTTTTCGTGCATTTATTGAGAATACCGAACTGTCTTACACAGGATCTTGTATTTAGGAATCCCCAATTAGTTATGAATACCCAAATTGTGAAGTCATTTTTGTAATAACATGAAATTAATTGCCCGATAGTAAGAATTCAAATAAAGTAGCCCCGAAAAGGGCTTTGATACGTTCCCTGAGTATATAGAACATAGGAGGAAATACTAATAAGGTATGTATACTAAAATTGTGAAGCATGTTACGTAATAACAGGCTAATCAGATATGAGGCAATAACAATTCAAAGTAAATAACTCTGAAAAGGCTTTTTGTGCGTTCGCAGAGAATATTACCCTCAGCAGCGCTAGTATTGGTATATTCGTGAATAAGTCACTAACCGAAATGAGTGGATCTATTGTTTAGGAAAATACTATTTACTTGTTAAAGCGTTGTACTGGATAAATTGCGACAATAACTCAAATAGTTCAAATACTAAGAAATAAGCATACTCAATTTGATTTATACAATATAATTTACGAACATGAATGGGTTATTTACCTTGGCTATCTATAAGGATCCTTTTCAGGAGTGAATAGGCTATTTCCCTTGGATGTTTAAAAATAATATATTAGTTATATGTAGTAGATATAAAAATCCCTTCCAGGGGCACTATTATCGACTTTTTTTCAACAATCTAAGTATGTCACTAGTTTTCCAGACATGAGTTCTACTGACGTGTCAAGTTTCATCAAAATCGATAAAACGATGTAGGAGGAGTTAGATAACAACGCCACAAACAAACACACACACACACACACACACACACACACA
>NC_069003.1:10954498-10955605 GCF_001194135.2 Octopus bimaculoides
TATATATATATATATATATATGTATATATGTTTGTATGTGTATAATCTAGAATATATTACAGTGAATACAGCATGCCTACATTCCAGTCTAATGACTGGAATTATTGCTATTTATTCAATCAAGAAGTTAAACTGTGACGAAAACCGAATTCAGAACTCTTGGTTTTGACCATAAGATATAAAATTGCGTTTGATATATCCTTGGGCATCTCTAGTATCGGAGGGTCCGAGTCCGGAATAGTTGCCGGAGAGTATGGGAAAGCTCTTAGGTTGTCACATGTTCAGTGATAAATAGCAGCCAAACCTCTTTTGAATTACATTGTACAGTCTTATGAAAGAGAATACACGTTGGATAATTCAAGCGTAAGACATGCGTTGTCTGGGAAACAAAAGCCAAGACAGTCAAGCCTAGTATGCTTCTGAGTCTAGATCAACTGTATAAAGACTTACTCGGGGTCAACTGAATCAGTGCTCAGCTTAGATAAACTGGATCAGTGTGATCTTAGATGAAGTGAATCAGGATTAATCTCAGCTCAATCGAATTAGTTGATCTTTGATAAATTGGATTATTAACGATCTCATATCGACTTAATCTGTTCTGAACCGAGATAAACTAGATCAGCAATGATTCCATTTCAGCTGAATCGATTCTGATCCTCTATCAAATGCTGCAGTAATGATCCCATATCCACTGAATCGGTGTTTATCCTAGATCAATCGAATTAGTGTTGATCGCAGAAAAAGTAATAATCAGATATCAGTTGAATTAACTGATCCTCCTGTATTTTCTTTTACTCAAAGCCAGGAACTTTTCAGCACCCCCTCAAATATCTATGTACGTGTGCTTTCTTTTCCTGTTCGACTAAAATTCTTCAAGACGGGGTCCCAGCTTGGCCGCAGTCTAATGACTGAAACAAGTAATATATGAAAGACCGTTATATATATGTATATAACGGTAATCCCAGGATGGAATTTTTAGATATTTAATGCATCGCTACGCGCGTTTCCACAGGTCTCATGACTTTTAAGATCTTAGTCTGTATTCCTGGGATGGTTACATACATGTACACACACACACACACACACACACACACACACACACACACA
>NC_069003.1:10955615-10956433 GCF_001194135.2 Octopus bimaculoides
ACACACATATACACACATACACACACACCCACACACACACACACACACACACACATGTATATTGATATAGGCATGGGTACATGAACATACGTATGTATGTAAGTATGTTTGTATGTATGTATGTCTGTATGTATGTAATGTATATTTGTATGTATACATGTATGCATGTGTGCATCTGTGTATGTATGTATGTATGCATGCATGTATGTATGTATGTATGTATGTATGTATGTATGTATGTATGAATGAATGTATGTATGCATAAAGCAGCCACTGCATAAAATGAATTGTGCCGAAACAACACAAATCTGTGATGCTTGTATAGTTTTTGATTGCGTATGTGTTTGTGTGTGTGTATGTGCGTGTGTGTGTGTGTGTATGTGTGTGTGTGAGTGAGTGAATGTCTGTGTGTAGGTGTATGCACACCCAAACAAACTCACGCAAAAAAAACACAAACAGATACACACACACAAACACACACACACATACACACACATACACGGGCACACACACAGACTCACAGACACACACGTGCGCGCGTTGCAATGGGATATTAATATATTTCGGTTTATGCATATTTATTGCACATACAATCAAGCATGTATATTCATGTGTGACCACTCATATTTCACACACACGTACAAGAAGTCAGGCATCTATATCTGAATATGTATATACATGTGTGTATACATACATACACACACATGCACACACACACACACACACACATATATATATATATATGCATTTGTATATATAATGAATGATATATATACTACTAAACAGATATATATGAACATGTGAATATGTATGTATAT
>NC_069003.1:10957039-10958096 GCF_001194135.2 Octopus bimaculoides
TGTATATACATATATATATACGACAGGCTTCTTTCAGTTTCCGTCTACCAAATCCACTCACAAGGCTTTGGTCGGCCTGAGGCTACAGTAGAAGATACTTGCCGACCGAAAGTGCCACGCAGTGGGACTGAACCCGTAACCATGTGGTTGGTAAGCAAGCTACTTACCACACAGCCACTCCTGCGCCTATGTATATATATATATATATATATATATATGTATGGAACTATGCACATGCAAGCCGACATGCAGAGTAACGGTCCCCTGCGAGTTCCAGATCCAATGTAGGTAAGATTCTCAGTGTTGTATTTACATTAAGGTTCACTACAGCTGTTTCAGACACATTTTTATTGATGAATAAATCGATTTTGTCATGAAAAGAAACATTTTTCTTCTGGTCACTTAAAGATTTGAAATATAAACTTTTGTTCTGAAAAAATACCAAAATGTGGAATTTCTGTTCACTCCCTAATTTTGCTAACAAATAAGTGAGTGAAAGTAGATCGAGGTATAGCCAAATTTCATACGCGTAACGGTCATAAAACCATCAACAGACAAATTCTGATCTAAATTTTAAATTCTTAATTTCTAATTCACCCGAAGAAACCGTTTTTTTTTCTGATGTTTTTTTCTTTGTGTACTTGGCTATTTCATCAATAAAAAACGTCTCTGAAACAGCCGTAGTAAACCTTACACTTGTTTCTCTGTTACTGTGTGTAGGTGTGTGTATAGATAGATAGATATAGATATATATATATATATTCACATGTATGCATGTGTGTATGTATATGAGTATGCATGTATGTATATGAAACTAGGGTTGAGCAAGAGACGAATACAATGTTTCGTTTAAACATACGCATATATATATATATATATATTTGAAAATTGGTTATGAAACACGTGTAATCGTTTTATTATATTTATCTTATGATATTTACTTTACTTTATATTATACTCATTTATTGTGCTTTTAATTATTAATTTTTCTATATGTGATAGTGGATTTTCATCGATGAGTTCTTGAAAATTGGTTATTTTCCCTAAAACTATATAT
>NC_069003.1:10958294-10959636 GCF_001194135.2 Octopus bimaculoides
ATATATATATATATATATATATAAGTTAAAAAAAGACAAAAAACAATAACAAAAAAACAACAAAGTGAGGACGTGATACGGATAGTGTTATTAGACGCTCGGGAAAGGAAAGAGAGAGAGAGAGAGAGAGAGTATGACGTTTCGGGCGGAGCCCTTCGTCGGAAAGACGGAAAGTTCAAAGAATGGAAAAACGGAGGAAGAAAAAATCGGCACAGATGCCCACGAGGTTACATGCAAATATATACATACGCACACACACATATATAGATGCACATTTGAATGTATAAGAATACACACGCACATATGTTATTTTATTAAATGTGTATGTTTGTGCATGTTTGCATGTGCGTCTGTGTGTATGTGTGTGCTTGTGTGTGTGTATGAGTACGAATGGATATAGTATCCAATGGAGAATGGTACAGACAATATGTTTACTATTTGTTCCCAGAAACCCTTCGAAAGTAATCAGTTAAGAAATCGATATGTTGGTTAATTGCCTATAAATATACAAAAGGTTAGTAATAAAAATAAACAGAGATCGATATTAAATCAGCAGAATACATTGGGAAAATAGAATGACATGCAAACTTAAAGCTATAAATGCATGTGTTTGTGTGGTTATATATATATACACGTATAACAAAATAAAGCGATTATATTATAGCTGTTCCTGCTATAAGATGCAGTAGACAAATGATTGAGTGCCTGAGTAGCCATTCATATATATATATATATATACATATATATATATATATATATATATATGTATGTATATATTAATATATAATTATATATATAAGATTGAGATGATGTCAAAGTGGAGAAACACAATCGCACACGCATATATGTACGTATGCATGTCTCTATGTATGTGTGTGTGTGTATGTGTGTGTGTGTGTATATATATATGTATGTATATATATGTGGAGGCGCAATGGCCCAGTGGTTAGGGCAGTGGACTCGTGGTCGAGGATCGCGGTTTCGATTTCCAGACCGGGTGTTAATTGACCAAAACACCTAAAGCTCCACGAGGCTCCGGTAGGGATGGTGCTGAACCCTGTTGTGCACTTTTACCACAACTCTCTCTCAATCCTTCGTCCTGTTTTTGTTGTACCCGTATTTCAAAGAGCCAGCCCTATCACGCTGAATCTCCCCGAGAACTGCGTTAAGGGTACACGTGTCTGTGGAGTGCTCAGCCACTTGCACGTTAATTTCACGAGCAGGCTGTTCTGTTGATCGGATCAACTGGAACCCTCGTCGTCGTAACCGACGGAGTGCCATGATGTGTGTGTGTGTGTGTGTGTGTGTATATATATATATATATATATATAAATATATATAT
>NC_069003.1:10962038-10963180 GCF_001194135.2 Octopus bimaculoides
TATATATATATATATATAAAACAGACACACACATACATACACACACACACTTACATATACGTATATACGTATGTATGTATGTATGTATGTATGTATGTATGTATGTATGTACATATGTTTTAAAAAGCCAATACGCTGCCAGTAAGGAGTGAAAACAGAAGTTAAGAAGACAAAAACAAACTTATGTTTCGATATTTCGGGTTAAAATCAGTTTATCAAGAGAATAATAGAAGAAAAGAGTAGATATATAAAGAAAAATACCAATTCCCCCACTATATTTTATTCTTATTCTCTCTGACTTAAAAATAACTTTAAGAGCTCCATGTTACAATGCATCATGAAAGCTACACAAATTGAATATATATATATTGGGTTGGTGCATAACTATTGCGGCTTTTTCTCAACAAATTTTATTCAACAAAAAACATCCTTAAGTAACGGTCTGAGCGTCTCCCAAGCAAATAGGAAGCAGTAAATGAAGTAGATGGTGAATATGCTCTGGAATAATCATTTAAAGTTGTTTTTGTTACATGTTGTTAATTGTTTTTGTTGAATAAAATTTGTTGAAAAAAAGCCGCAGTAATTATGCATCAACCCAATATATATCTGTGTATATACATGTGCAGTTCTATATCGATATACATGTGTGGTCCCTAAGACTTTCACCTCCTGGAAGGATCCTTGCAAACTTCATCGTGATATACGACTTATATTGGACATGTTTTTAGATCTGACGAAGACCAGCTCTCTTTAGCTGCGGCCTTCCATTGAAAGTGAAAGTAACCGGAAATAAAGAGAAAGAGAAAGAACAGAACCGACATTACTACATGCGCAACTGCTTGTATGTGCACGTGTGTTTGTATATGTGTGTATGTGTATCTGTGTGTGTCTATGTTGGCGGGGGTGGAGGGCTCTGCGGGGGTGTAGAAGATATAACATTAAAAATAATGATATTGGAGAATCCGCGTGTCTGTCTTGTCTGCCTATCTGCGCATCTATCTATCTAGTTGCCCCCTCTCACTTTCTCACTTTTTCTCTCTTTTACTCTCTCTCTCTTTTACTCTCTCTCTCTTTTACTCTCTCTCTCTTTTACTCTCTCTCTCTCTTTTACTCTCTCTCTCTTTTACTCTCTCTTTTACTTT
>NC_069003.1:10964328-10965179 GCF_001194135.2 Octopus bimaculoides
TATATATATATATATATATATATATATATTCATATATACATATATATGTGTGTGCGTGCGGATATATACATATAAATTTATGTATGTATATATATATATACTTATGTGTACATATATATATTTTACGTATATATGTATATATACATATGTATGCATATATATGTACATGAAGTTGTTTGTACGCGTGTCTGTGTGTGTGTATGTATGTACAGAGACGGAGTGTGTAAGCGTGTGTATGTGTGTGTGTGTATCTATGTCTGTGTGTACGTGGCTGTTTGTGTGTATGTTTGTGTGTGTGTGTGTGTTTGTGTGTGTGAAGTACCACTCATTTGTCATTTCTTTGTCTTAGTCATTAATCAAAGATTAATTAACCGTTTTTCACTTTACTTCAGACGAAATGGTTCAATGATATCTGGCTTCTGTTTATGTCATTAAATGCCTCTCTCTAATAGCAAACCGTTAATTACAATGATTCCTAACAAAAACATAAAAGCCACAAATTTTGAGGTGATGGTCATAGTTGTGTAGATTCGATTATTGTTGATATCAACAATCGATAAGAACTTAATATTTTATCGATCCTGGAAGTTATTAAAGGCTAAAACTGACCACAGTTAAATTTGAACTCAGAACGTAACGGAAGGCGAGTGTTTCTTATATACCACGAAAAACCTTGCTTCATGTCATACAAGAAAACCCACAAACAAAATTAAAGAGAAAAAGTTTCAAAAGATCGCCTCCGGGCCTAAGAGCAAAGTTAAAGTTAAAACAAATTTCCTCCTAAATATGAACTGCTGAAGTTGGTGCTTGTCTGAGACACCCATATCGTTTATTTTATACCATTAAACTAC
>NC_069003.1:10966073-10967394 GCF_001194135.2 Octopus bimaculoides
TATATATATATATATATATATATATATATACATACATACATACATACATACATACATACATACATATTTTGGATAGAGAAGAGGAACTGTGTACAGTTGTGGAAATTACCTGCCGAGCAGATGTTAACGTAAAGCTGAAGATCAGTGAAAAAGAGAACACCTATGCTGAACTATTGAGAAATCTGCAGTTCCTCGATCCAGATTACAAGTTCAGTTTTATACCTGTAATTATTGGGGGCCTTGGGATATGTAACACACTACCTAAATAACGATCTTGAGAAATTAAGCTTCTCAAAACCAGAAAGGGGAAATCTAATTCGAAGACTACGGATCCAGTCATTCACTGGGACTGTAAAAATCTGTAAAACTTTCCAGAAGTTTATCATTTAAATATATATGAGCATGTCTAGATATGCAACTTTAGGCATGAGAATACATACATAAAACATACAAATCTGCACATATACATACATACTTGCAAGCAAAAATACCCTGTTGTTGATGTGGAAATTGCAATGAAGGAGCCTTGGCTTCTAGGTTAGAAACCGACTCTTTCTCTATTGGTAAGAAATTTTGAAATAAAACTGAACAATGACATACATACTTATAACAGTATAAGTATACAGAATTACCTGACAGGAAAAAAAAATAGGTGTTTTTACATGCTTATATCTCTACTTATACAAACACACACACATACACTCATGCACACACTCATACACATATGTATACGCATATGTGTCTATAAGCTACACACCCACACACAGCTGCTTGAGGTTACAATTTTGACGTAAGTTGACACAACCTGTCTCAACTTTGTCGACCGTACGTTGGTATTTATGTTTTCTTAGCGACTTCCATAAACTCTGAGTACATTTCATCGGGGTTAGTGGTAGCACAGGCGATGGTAGCGGTGGTGACGGTTGTTGTAATAGAAGTTGCTATTGTGGTTGTGGTGGTGGTGGTCGTCGTGGTCGTCGTCATTGAGGTGGTTGTGGTGAAGATGGCGGTAGTGGTGAAGATGGCGGTAGTGGTTCTCTATTGAAATGTGTTTTGAGTTTGTTTTTCTTTTCCAAAACGCACTTATTTTACGTGAGGAAAATTTGACTGCTATTTCTTGCATTGAGGAACCTTTCCCGTTAAATATCTGATACCGTATATTGCACTGCCTTATTACAAAGAATTGTCTGAGAAAATGCTTAAAGGATACATGTAGCTGTGAAATATTGAACCTATATTTATTTTACACAGTCTAAGAACCAGGAGATAGTTCAGTTATCAGAAAGTGTGTATGCGTGTGCATGTGTGTGTAGATATGTAT
>NC_069003.1:10967494-10968288 GCF_001194135.2 Octopus bimaculoides
TAGGCGTATACGTGACCAGACAGCTATCTCTAAGAAACTGGGATCATTACAGTTGTGATAGAAAAACAGTGAGAGGAGACAACTACAGCAACGAATACGACAATGAGAGGAACGGCTGAGACGATTTCGGTCAATAAGAAAAGAATTATTGTATGATTCTGTTTGTTCCTGCGTTCCCGTCTGTTTCGTCCGTGTGTTACGCTTACGTCACCAAGCGAAGTTACAACTCGAATGGAGAAACATATCTAGAGAGAGGTAAGAAGGCGAAAAATGGAGACAAAGAAAGAAACGAAATGGGAATAGTTGAATCAGCGGAAAACTAGTAAGGGCAACAAGAAGGAGAGGGGGAGAGAAGGGGGATAGAGAGAGAAAGAGAAAGAGAGAGGGATAAAGAGACAGATAGACAGAAGGAAAAGATCTATACCAATAGAGAGAGAGAGAGGGGGGGAAAAGGTATATATTGAGAGAGAATAGGAGGGGAGAAGGTCTACATTTGTGTGTTAAAAACGCAGGTACAATCGAAATGTTTAACATAATGAAACGATGTCATGCTGATATAGACAGACAGACAGACAGACAGACAGACAGACAGATACAGAGGTAGGTACATAAGTAGGTAGGTAGGTAGGTAAGTAGGTAGGTGAGTCTACCGATATATCAATACAGATATATAAATATATGCAAATAGTAGGACAATTAAAAGTGTAGTATGTTTAGATATGTTTTTTATTTCTTTGAATTACCTCACTCAACGCATGCGCTTTTGCGCAATTAGAGAGAGAGAGAGAGAGAGA
>NC_069003.1:10969705-10972108 GCF_001194135.2 Octopus bimaculoides
TATATATATATATATATATATATATATATATATATATATATGTATACCGCGGGCTTATTTACATATATATATGAGTGTGTGTGTGTGTGTATTTGTGCCTATGTTTGTTCTCCACAATTGCTTGACAACCAGTGTTGGTGTGTTTACGTCTCCGTAACTTAGTGGTTCGACAAATGGAAACCGATAGAATAAATACCAGGTTGTACAAAATAATAATAATAATAATATTAATGATAATAATAATGATAATAATAATAAGTACTGGGGTCGATTCGCTCGACTAAAATTCTTCAAGGTGGTGCCCCAGTATGGCCGCAAGTAAAACAAGTAAAAGAAAAAAAAAGATAAAAGATATCGTGTGGACTGGAACGATCACGTGGTGCACTTTGATTCGGTCTCACGTGATTAGGTCATTATCATACCGGAAGTCCATAATTTTGATGTAACCATGGTGAACTTTTAAAACAACAATGAATAAATAGCAGGTAGTTCTTACGGTATCCGACAACATCATGGATGTAAGTTCCAGTTTGGCGGAAATATCGACTGGCATATTCCAAGGCGATCGTACATCGGGACTTCTGTATGATCTGTGCGCGTTGCCCTTGAGTTAATAAATATAAAAAAAAACTGATTTAGGGTACTATATAATAAGGGAAAGGACCAGGTTCATCCAAGACCTTTTCTTCATGGATGACCTAGAAATATTTGTTGTAAATAGTCCCCAGTTTAACTGTTCCTTCACTATTGTCAAACGCTTCAAGGCCATACACGTTTGACATGCGTGACAGTCAGAGAGACACGAATGAATTATGAAACATCTGATCTGTAAGACTTAAACATTTACAAGAATTGTATTGATTTGCTTTTCACTGTCAAGTTTGACTCCCCAGGAAAGTATTTAACTTTTCATTTTATTTATTACAGCGATTCCAATGTTTATTTTAACGACCCCCGAGAGGGTGAAAGGTGAAGTCGACTTCCACGGCATTTGAACTTATAACGTAAAGAGCCGAAAGAAACGCAGTGAAGCATTTTGTCCGGCATGCTAATGAATCTGCCAGTTCGCCACCATTGCTCAGTATTACGTAATAAGCCCAACGAACCTTTGAACTCTCGTTTGGAGTAGAAAAAGATATATGTGGAATTCTTTGAAGAGGATCCAAAAAAAGTGTGACGTACGTGACATTACACAAAATAATTTTTTTTCATCTAAAAATATTAATTGCTTATTCCTCTGAATTTCTCCAGAACAGCATTAAAAGCCTTGTGGTGTTTAATTATTTTGACTTCGAAATTTGAAAAAAAAACTGCAAATGAATTTGCTGGAGAACAATGTCTATAATCAAAATTCTCATTTACGTGGTGTAACCTGCGTAACAAACATGGATGCAGCATTTTCAAGATAAATATATTTTCTATATTTTTCAAATCGTCTAGACCTTAAAACTACTTGTCTCAATATCGATATATGATCGAAAATGAATCATTTGAACGTATCTTTACAGGTGTATACTGATTTTTCTGGGCATTCTAAAATTGTGTGAAAACCGTTTTGGTTTAACTTTCATTAGAACGGTCCTTTGGTAGAGATACTAGAACTTGACAGACAGATAGCCAGCTATTAGATAACGGTTTCAGATTCTGCCACAAAGCCGGTAGATTTGAGGGGAGGGGGTAAGTCGATTACTTCGGTTCCAGTACTCAAATGGTGCTTACTGAGAGTTATTTCATCGGCCCCGAAAGTACGAAAGGCAAAGTCGACCTCGGCGACACTTGAACACAGAACCTACAGAACAAAAATAAATGCCACTAAGCACTTTGCCCGGCATGCAAACGATTCTGCTAGTTCGATCCCATTGCCCAGTAGTACATAATAAACCCAACAAAGCTTTTAACTATTGTTTGGAGTAGGAAAAAATGCCAAACAGTAGAAATATAAAGTACGACCGATTCTGAATTGTATAAATATTTAGACATAAATGAAAATGAATCAGAACGTATCAAAGATCAGTGAATGAGAATATAAAGAAAAATGTTTATCACATCTGCAGTATATTTTCTAAAAGATATATTTATATCAAAATGTCTGACTTGGATTTCCGCTTTGGAGAAACTGCAATACGAGGAAACTGCTCTAAATAGACGTGCTCATTTTGTTTCAACGGAAGGGGCTAAGAAGAAAAAAAAAAAAAAAGACAAGAAGATATCCAAGGTGTGAAATGCAAAGAAAAGAACGCCATATTGGCCATTGATATATTTGTAGTACCAGTCATACTATAAGGTTTTGTAGAATTGAATTGGGACGTAATATATCAGTACTCCACGGAACCAGAGGTGTTCGAACGCTTTGATCAGAACTACAAACTCTGTATGTGTGTGTGTGTGCGTATGTATTCATAT
>NC_069003.1:10972550-10974417 GCF_001194135.2 Octopus bimaculoides
TATATACACTGACATGCAGGAAGTAAATAGACACCTTTAATTTTCTAAATTTCTGATCTAAGCGTCTTAATATGTTTTCAGCGGTGTAGAATTTACAATTTAATTATTCTTTTTCATTCCAGGTGCCATTATATTAAAAATTTGCGAAGAGTAACCATACCACGCACAAAAAATTCAGCAGAACTGTTCGATTTTCAAAGAGATCGTATTGTTAGACAATCTGAGGCAGGTCTTAGCCAGCGAAAAATTGCCGAAAATCTTCAAATTCCTCTTGCTACTGTTAATAGAATTATAGTGCAACTCAAAAGCCATGGAAAAGAATCAAAAGATTCTCATCCCGGCTGACCTGGGCCCTCGGAAAGAAAGCTTCGCTATTTGAAGAGAACTGTGGAAAACGAACCCCGTTCGAAGGCTTCTGACATTGCAAAACATCTAGAAGTTAGTCCAAGAACGTGTGTTACATATCTGCTTAAGCTTGGGTATTATGGACGAGCAGCTAGAAGAAAACCTCTCCTTCAACCAATTAATATCAAATAAAAGATTTTGACATGGTGACATGGTGATCTCATATCAAGATAAACAACGCATGACCTTGCAGGTGGGGCCCAGTTAGAATTTTCTTCATTTCGAGTAGCCCATCCTGCTCTGTTTTATTCGGCGTGCTAATGATTCAACCAGCTCACCGCTGCAACCTCAAACAACACATTAACAGGTTATCAATAATTATTTTCTCTAATTTTGGTACAAGGTCAATCATTGTTTGGTGGAGGGAGCAAGTCGATTACATTGGACTCCAGTATTCAACTAGTTCTAAATTTTATCGATCTCGAAAGAATGATCGGCAAAGTCGACTGTATCGAAAGAAAAACACGTCATGGATACTGCCTTTCCATTCCTGACTAAGAGGTAAAAACACAAAACAAATATGGGTGTTAGGAAAAACTCAATATATTCCAGTTTTTAATGAGAGCCCTCGATAATTTTTTATTAGAAGTAAAGCATCAGCTCAAGGCGTTCCAAAATTCACCCATCACCACGGAATATAACCGCAATAACATAGTAAACACTGTCTCGATACGTAGAGATTTTGTTGTTGTTGTTGGCACTCCGTCGCTTACGACGTTGAGGGTTCCAGTTGATCCGATCAACGGAACAGCCGGCTCGTGAAATTAACGTGCAAGTGGTTGAGCACTCCACAGATACGTGTACCCTTAACGTAGTTCTCGGGGATATTCAGCGTGACACAGAGTGTGACAAGGCTGACCCTTTGAATTACAGGCACAACCGAAACAGGGAGTAAGAGTGAGAGAAAGTTGTGGTGAAAGAGTACAGCAGGGTTCGCCACCATCCCCTGCCGGAGCCTCGTGGAGCTTTAGGTGTTTTCGCTCAATAAACACTCACAACGCCCGGTCTAGGAATTAAAACCGCGAGTCCGCTGCCCTAACCACTGGGCCATTGCGCCTCCTCGTAGAGATTTTATAGTGTGGGGAAATGACGTTAATTTAGGCCTCTGGCAATTGTTGTCCATTCTTAGTGTACACCGATATAAAATATAGCAGAGACACTGGCTAATGAACTGCCAATTAATTAGCAAAGAACAATTACAATTACGGCGACCACAATGTCAACGATGGCGGTAGTGGTGAGGTGGTGGGGGATGTTTGGGGTATGGTGGTACTGCGGCGGTATGTTGCAGTATATTGTTGCTGATCATCATCATCATCATTACCGTCATCATCATCATCATCATCATCATCATCATCATCATCATCGTCATCATCATCATCATCATCATCATCATCGTCATCGTCGTTATCGTTGTCGTCATCATCATTATCATCATCTTCACAAGAAGGAAACCGGCGGC
>NC_069003.1:10977324-10978255 GCF_001194135.2 Octopus bimaculoides
TGTTTGTGTGTCTGTGTTTGTCCTCCCAACATCGCTTGACAACCGATGCTGGTGTGTTTACGTCCCCGTAACTTAACGGTTCGGCAAAAGAGACCGATAGAATAAGTACTAGGCTTACAAAGAATAACTCCTGGGGTCAATTTGCTCGACTAAAGGTGATGCTCCAGCATGGCCGCAGTCAAATGACTGAAACAAGTAAAAGAGTAAGTAAAATGGAATCGGTCCCTCATTTTAACTCACTCTATCTCTCTCTTTCTCTCTGTGTCTCTGTCTTTCTTCGTCTCTCTCTCCATCTTCCATCTCTCTCTCCTTCTCACTTCCTCTCTCTCTCCCTCTATATCTCTCTCTCTATATATATATCTCTCTCCCTCTATATCTCTCTCTAACTATCTCGCTCTGTCTGTTCCTCTTCCTCCTATTCACTGTATCCCTACCTCTCTCTCTTTCTCTCTTTCTCTTTCTCACTGATGACTGACCTGGGGTTAAACAACAATACAGCAACAACAATAACGACAACACCAACAACAACCAAAACAGACCGCTGTAGAGTTTCATGCATAGAGGTTCCTACGCAGAGATTAGATTAGCGGCATGTTTGACAATATGGCGACTAACTAAATGGACGGATGAGACCAAACACAATTTCTTTAAGGTTTCTGTTCGCTTTCCTGATTAGCCATGTATAAACAGCAAATAGTCTCTTGATACGCTTGACATGACCTGCCAACGCTTGCCTCTGTATGAAAGCTAGCATACATACATTCATGCGCACATGTACATACAGTCATACATTCATTTATACAAACATACATACATACATATATACATACATATATGTGTACGTATACACAAATACATATGTATTCATATATGTATATAAATATACATATATATAAATATATATATATATACATACATACATACATACATA
>NC_069003.1:10978690-10980649 GCF_001194135.2 Octopus bimaculoides
ATATTTATATATGTACGTACATATGTGTGAATATATATATGTACATATACACGTACATATATGTATATATATATATATATATATATATATATATACAAACATACGTACACACGCATACACACACACATATATGCGCATATATCAATCTCTATCTACATACAAACATATATTTATATATATATACACACACACACACACACCACACATGCATATATTTATATATATAAATATATGCATGTGTGTGGTGTGTGTATGTTTGTGTGCGTGCATGTGTGCGTGCGCGCGGTGTGCGCGCGCGCCTCTGTGTGTGTGTGTGTTTTAATTTCTGCAATAAACCAAGGAACCGGTCTTTAAGGAAAGAATTTGGGGTTAGGGCTGGTGTGGAGGTTAGGTGTTAGGATAAGAGTTGATTCTGGGGTTTGGGGGTTAAGAAGGGTGAGGTGGGAGTAGAAGAAAGGCGCTTAATTGGAATTTTAGACAATATTAACTCTAGGTAGAGGAACCACATGCTAGAGTTTATTCAAGTCTTGTATTGACTCAGAACTGTTCCACCATTGAATGTATGTATGCATGTATGCATGTATGTATGTATGTATGTATGTATGTATGTATGTATGTATACCTGTGTATGTGTATGCGTGCGTGATGATTATGATAATACTGATGAGAATTACGATTATAACATCGAAGAAGAATGAACAAATGTTCTTAAGAAGCAGGGAAAGTATTTTGTTCACGTGTATAAACATTCTGCATGTATGAACATACGTATGTACGTACGTGTGTATGCATGCATGTATGCATGTATGTATGTATGTATGTATGCATACATGTATGTTCTTCTCTTTCTCTTTATAATTTAAAGTAAATTTCGACCGGCCACCATATTTGGTAGCAAGGTTGTGAAGGAAAGCATTTTGCTTTTACCATCATTCTTTAAGCCTTAAGAAAGTCTTGCATATTTTTATAGTCCCAAATATCGGGATCATTTCTAACGCATGAATTAAGGATTTGCATTCTCTCCTCAAGATCCAAAGTTCAGCCATACTTTACTCGAGATGTGCATGTATGTATGTATGATTGAGTGAGAGAGCAGTCCTTGCCATCAAAGTGACACTGGGGTAAAATATATTTTTCTGACTGCATTGGTGTCAGGAAAACAGCTGGTTTCCACAACAGAACAGGTATTTTTCTTGATCGTTTCTGTTTAACTTAGTGACTGTTTGGGGGGGATATATGCGTCCGTCTGTACTCATGTATGAATGCATGTATTCCTGTTTAACCGTATGAATATATATTCATCCAGCCAGCGAGCCAGCTAGCCAGCCAGCCAGCCAGCCATTCAACAATCCTGCCAGAGAATGTATTTTTCTTGCAGTCCTACATAACAGTTTGTGTTTAAACATTGTGACTTTTTATGTGGATATATACGTACATTCTTACACATTTATGAATGCATGTATTTATGTATGAATGCACGAATATATATTCATCTAGCCCGCCAACCAGCCAGCCAACCAGCCATTCATGAATCCATCCATCCATCCATCCATCCATACATACATACATACACACATACATACATACATACATACATACATACATACATACATAACCTACCATTTTAGCCACAGTTTCTGAGCAGAAACTTCCGCTGTCAGCAATGAAATACCGCTTCATTAAGTGTGGATGGGTCTATTATTATAACATATATTATTAAAATGGCGCAAAAACCTGAATCCATAAAAAATTGGTAATAGTTTATTTTAGAGAAACCAATCGATATAAAAAATCTGCGGATTCTAAACTTTGTACGCCGTGGCCCTTAATCACTGAATGGGAAAATGAGGGACGTACTGAAGTTGAAGAATAGCGACAGAAGGAATGCAAGATGATGAAGAAACGAAGAAGTGAGGTGAACAAAGAAGAAGGATCAGAAAATTGAATAGGAAGGTAGAC
>NC_069003.1:10981292-10983543 GCF_001194135.2 Octopus bimaculoides
ATATATATATATATATATAGCGAAATTTGAAAAGAAAATACGAATCCGGTTATTTCTCCAAATACAATGTTTCTATCCTCAAAATTTTATAACATTTTTCTAACATAACGATTTAAATATACACTTTAACCATGTAACACAAGCCTTCTGTAGTTTTTTCACTCTTACTTATCTTATATATATATATAGGTGAGAAAGTTGGTATGTGAAAGCACGTGGTTGTATGTATAAAAGATGTCGTTTGGACAGAAGAACAGTGGTAACAGATTCATTTTAGCAATAAAAACATGAGGTGGGAGAAAATTCCAGTGGGTTTGGAAATGGTGACGAGCGATAGAGACAAGTGGATCGGGTGTGCACCGAGTCTGATAAGAGCCAACAAGTTTGAAATCGCAATTGCTGGTTTAGTGCAAGACTGAAAATTATAAGCGTGGCTTAGTAACATTTAACGTACTTTCACTTATTGTTTTAGGCACCTATGTAGTCGCGAAACGAACTAGCAATCTTGATAAATAAATTGTTCTTCCACCCTTGAGCTAGCAAATCATCGAAGATGTGACATCTCGAAAGAGAGGGGGGAACAAAAAGTGAGAGGGAGAGAGAGACGGAAGAGAGAGAGAGTGTGTGAGTGAGTGAGAGAGAGAGAGTGTGAGTGAGTAAGAGGGAGCGTGTGAGTGAGTGAGAGAGAACAAAAAGGGGGTTGTGGTAGCACTAAGCTGGTATTCATTTTCAGATGTGTAGAGTGAAGCAACAGGAAATGATGCGCCTTGGCCAAATGTACAACGAGTCACCCTGTTCAGGAATCGAAACCACGAACCTACGATCATGAATCCAACCACCTAACCGCTAGGTCACGTGCGTTCACTGAAATAGAAATATAACCTGATATGAAATTAATAAATTCATACGCTGTATCATCTACTTTTCCTTCCCTCACTCATTTTAAATTAACATCACAGCGCACCACCCGGTGCAGGAATGGAACCCTCGACCTTATCACCGTGAACACAACACCCTAACTACCAGATCACGCACCTTCAACGAACTAGAAATATGACCTCATATAATAAAAAAATTAATAAATTTATACGCTCTATTATCTCATTTTCCTTCCCTCACTCATCACACCGCGCCACCTGGTGCATGAACGGAGCCCTCAACCTTACAATCGTGAACACAGCTCCCTAAGCACCAAACCAGGCGCTTTCACTGAACTAGAAGTATAACCTTATATCATAAAAATTAATAAATTCATACGCTGTATGGTGCATTATCTAATTTTCCTTCCCTCACTTATTATAAATTAACATCACATGAAGAATTTATTAAAGCTATTGACTAATCTATAAACAGTCTAACCGCAATGAAGCTTCTGAGACCTAACCAGGTTGAAATCATGATCATTGCTTTTACAGAAAGATTAGGAATAAATTGTTATAGAAAACTAATTAATTCATGTTCTGTGGCATGTTATGTGTATGTTGTATTCAGCTTTGCAAGCTGACACGGCATTCAATACTTGTACAGAGATATCGAGTACATATACATATATATATACATACACATACATACATATATATATATATATGGTGCTGCTGAATCTTTACCTCTGTCTCTGAGGCTCAGTCATCCGTTAATATATATATATATATATATATAATGCTTGTCAATGATACATGAGTTGCAAGATGAGAGCCTTTCAAACGTATATTACAAGCTGGACAGCTTATAATAACTGTATACAATTATAGATGTGTATTTGGCTACATACACAGCTGTAAACATTTGTATGTACGTCTGTCTGTACACACGCACATACACACACTCATATACAGAGAGACACAAAGAGAGATAGACAGATAGACAGATAGATAGAGAGAGAGAGAAAAAAAGAGAGAGAAAGGTCGGGAGAGAGAGAGAAAAGTGGGGAGAGAGAGAGGAAAAGGGAAAGAGAAAATAGAAAATATTAAGCTAGATGAATAGATGGATGATGGCGAAGTTGTTAATGCTTAAACAATGTATATATGTATGCATATAGTGTGTGGGTTTGTATATGTGTATATGCATGAGTGTGTCTGTGCGCATGTATGTACACACATGCATATATGCCAATACGTAGATGGTTGGGTACAGAGATGGAAAAATAAATAAATAGACATGCGCTTGTGTGTGCGAATGGATATTCAACCCTGAATATGAAACTCTAAGTCACACTGTTAACGCCAAAATAATATATATATATATATATATA
>NC_069003.1:10983553-10984602 GCF_001194135.2 Octopus bimaculoides
AAAACACACAAAAACCGTTAGATTCACTCCAGCATTTAAATTTAATTTGCCAAAATATTTTCGTCGCTTTGAGACCGCGACCTGTTCACTGACAAAATTCCCTACAGCACGGTGCGCATTGATGCCGTCGAGAGGTAGGCCCCGAAACGGCACACTTTCTCTCCTGATGACCCCATACACTTGCTGGCTTCCGGTATGCGGAGTCCACGACTGGTAGCACTTGCATGTGCAAGCTGTTTGCAAAACATCCTTTCTCCTATAGAAACAAGGCCCGTATCTGGGGCGGGAAGGAGGATAGCCGATTACATCGACCCCAGGATTTAACTGGTATTTATTTAGTATTGTATACTGTCCTTTTGTGTTAGCTGTGCGATTCAGTCACTTTTGAGTTATCTCTTTAGATATTCTACAGAAATTAGAGCCTGCAGTGATAGTTACGACATGGGTTGGAAGTGGTCCTGAAGAAAGAGCAATCCTGAAATAATCATATAGACTCATTACCTATTTTTCTATCTTTAATCACATTGTTTACATAGACGTGTTCATATAAGAACCGTCGTAACTTTCACTGCTGGCTCTGAGATCTATAGAGTATCTGTAGAGATAACTTAAAAGTTATTGAATCCCATTGCTAAGACAAACAGACATTATTGACTATAAACCTTTAATATACTTGGTAATATATTATTGTTGCTAAACAAAATATGGGGCCCCTACAAGCAATTAATATATACGTATCTGTTGCCAAGAATGTGTTTTAAGTTGGTCTATTCAATTGAGTTGCACCACCAAACTTGGAGGTTATCTAAGTAAGGTATTCGCAGATGGTTAATGGTTTGGATAGGGTACTGAAGAAAGAGCAATGACTCCTAAAATGTGCATATACACCCACTTCCTATTTTTACCTACCTTCGATGGTATTGTTTACAGGGATGTATTCGTATAAGAAATGTTCAACTTTCAGTTATTTTATTTATTTATGCGCTTTTTTAAAGCCTAGCCAGGCTCATGGGCCCGGTTTCCCGGTTTCTATGGCGTGTGCCCCCCCC
>NC_069003.1:10985682-10986043 GCF_001194135.2 Octopus bimaculoides
TATATATATATATATATATATATATATATATATATATGTATATATATGGAAATGTGTACATATACGTATGCATATATATATGTATATAAGTACATATATGTGTGCATATATATCTTATATATGAAGGGCAATATATATATATATATATATATGTATGTATGTATGTATACATGTATATATATATAAATATATACATATATACACATATACATACATATATATATATATGTACGTATATATGTGTATATATAGACATATATATACATATATAAATGTATATATATAAATGTGTATATATATATATATATATATATATATACATACACACACACACACACACACACACACACACACACACACA
>NC_069003.1:10990166-10991831 GCF_001194135.2 Octopus bimaculoides
TAATAATAATAATAACAATAATAATAATAATAATAATAATAATAATAATAATAATAATAATAATAATAATAATAATAATAACAACAATAATAATAATAATAACAACAATAATAATAATAATGAAAACAATAACAATAATAATAATACTTCATGTTACCCAATAGGAAAGTTCTTAGAACCTAAGGATACTTGTTGTAACCCGATGTTAGGATTCATGTCTTTTCCAACAATCTAATATGTTGAGTATATATGAATAATAATAATAATAATAATAATAATAATAATAATAATAATAGGTTCAAATTTTGGCGCAAGGCCAGCAATTGGGGGGAGGGGATAAGTCGATTACGTTGACCGCAGTGTTCAACAAGTACCTTTTTTATCGACCCCGAAAGGCAAAGGTGACCTCGGCGGAATTTGAACCAAGAACGCAATGACAGACGAATTGCCGCTAAGCATTTTGCCCAGCGTTCTAACGGTTCTGCCATCTCGCCTCCTCTAATAATTATAATAATATCATCATCATCATCATCAACATTACGACAACGACGACGACGGCGGTGATGATGATGATGGTGGTGATGATGATGATGACGATGATGATGATTTGTTTTATTTTGCCATCAGGACGACGGATGAAGAGAACAAAACAAAGCCAAACATCAAGGAAACGATTAAAAAGTAAAAAGTATACATGGTGTACATCAGTAAAAAGAAAGGTGGAAGTGATACGGTCCTCTAGGGATAACCGCAAGCCCTCACCAGCCAAGATCTCCCTGAAGACCAAAGACAAGTGCTCGCTCCAATTCCTGTTCTCCGACTCACAAGTCTACACTTAGAACGGTGCCTCCACTCTCGCCATTTTCACAACTTTCACCCATCTTTCAATAAATTCACTCAGGGACAGCACTACCCTCTCTACTTTCGCTTTCCCTTTCAAGTGAAACTTGAGAATGTTGATGAGGGATTTACCAAAGAGGAATGCCTCTGTCCTCAAATGATGGATAATGACCATATATATATTATGGGAACATAATAATTGTTTCAAATTTTGGCACAATGCCAGCAATTTTGAGGGGAAGCGGTGAATTATAATATATCAAACTTCTGTACTAAACTTTCCCCCTTCCCATAAAACTCGCTGGTACTTTATTTTGACTGGTACTTTGATAAAAATTGACTGGTAATTCATTTTGACTGGTCCTTTATTTTATCGATCTCGAAAGGCAATATCGACCTCGGCGGTAATTGGACTTAGTTGAATTTAGAAGGTAATGAGTCGGAGGAAATGCTGCTAAGCATTTTGTTCGGCACGTTAGCGATTCTGCCAGCAAAAGTAATAATGATTTTTTTTTCTTTTATGAATCAATAAGATTGCACAAAAATAACTGAGGTGGGTGGTTACACGACGACGCAACGTGAAATTCCATGAAACAGTGTGAGGAAAGGAGGATAACAGAAACAAAAATAAACATTAAATTCTAAACAATAGGCGCAGGAGTGGCTGTGTGGTAAGTATCTTGCTTACCAACCACATGGTCCCGAGTTCAGTCCCACTGCGTGGCACCTTGGGCAAGTGTCTTCTACTATAGCCTCGGGCCGACCAAAGCCTTGTGAGTGGATTTGGTAGACGGAAACTGAATGAGGCCCATCGTATATGTATAT
>NC_069003.1:10991935-10994420 GCF_001194135.2 Octopus bimaculoides
TATATATATATATATATATATATATATATATATATATATATGTATATGTATGTGTCTTTGTGTCTGTTTGTCCCCCTCAGCATTGCTTGACAACCGATGCTGGTGTGTTTACGTCCCCGTAACTTAGCGGTTCGGCTAAAGAGACCGATAAAATAAGTACTAGGCTTACAAAGAATAAGTTCTTCTGGGGTCGATTTGCTCGACTATAAAGGCGGTGCTCCAGCATGGCCGCAGTCAAATGATTGAAACAAGTAAAAGAGTAAAAGAGAGAGTAATGAACAATTCCTTCAAAGAGGAAGACATCGGGTGGCTTCTTCGGGAAACCCCTCAAAAAGATGGTTGTCCTGACCATTAAATCAGGTGACCTCTTCCAGCTATATTTCAGTCTAGAGGCCCTTACTTAGACTGGAACCATTCACTCGGACCGTGCTGACCACTCGTCAACCCGTTCAGAAGTTTGCTACGCGGTATTACTTCCACTCTTATTTTCCGTTTTAAGTGAGCCTCGAGAAAGTTGATGAAGAGCTGGGCCAAAAGGAAGGCACCCGTCTAAATAATGGTAGCAATCCTTTCCACTGCAGGCACAAGGCCTGAAACTTTGGCGGTGGGGGATTTTCGATTAGATCAACCCCAGTGCATAACTGGTACTTATTTCATCGGCGGAATTTGAAACCAGAATGTAAGGACGTACGAAATGCCACTAAGCATTTTCCCCGGCGTGCTAACGATTCTACCAACTCGCCGACTTAATAATGGTAATAATAATAATAGTGATTAGCCACAAGGAACCAATACAATGAGGAAAGTATATAGAGCGCAAAATATATGCAAAAAGGCAAAGGTGGAGTTTACACAGGAAATCAACAAAATCAAAAGACCTAACAAAAATATTAAAACATGAACAAAATAGTAAAAAAGAGAATTCTCCAGTAGCGGAGTAGTTCACCTCTGGAGTGAGACTGTGTCAGTGACCAGGTGAGAGACAGTGCAACGAAAATTTTGACTCTAAATTATGTCTCAGTAGAGTTAACAGTTTCTGCATGGCTTTGAATGGCTAATACGTGCATTTCTCTTCTTAGTTTCCACCTAGAGTGATTCGAGATGTAGAGAACTTCACATAAAAAGGCAAATGATAATAATAATAATGATGATGCTGTTGATAATAATAATAATAATAATAATAATAATAATAATAATAATAATAATAATAATAATAATAATAATAATAAATGCCCGGATGCAGTACCAGGCAGTGGCTCTCGTGGTTTCTGATCTTAATTGATTGGAAGTGTTATCATGTACATTGTTTTGTCTTGGTATAAAAGATGGACTACAGCAAATATTCTGCTTAATACCACAGATTTGCTTGTCAGTTGTTTGACCTTAACCAGTTGAGCATGTCCCTTGGTGGCTGACGATACGTGCATCTCTGATCATGAGCAGAAGTAGTGGGGGAGCATCATAGCCATGTGTTGAGAGGAATTCTTTGGGGTTTGAATAATTCACCTTTGGAAACATGGGTGTTTTGCTCAACATCCTTAAACAAACCTTATTCAGGGACCTTTTGAGTGGGATGGGCTACTCGACCGGAAGAAAATTCTAACTGGGCCCTACCTGCAAGGTCATGCGCTGTTTATCTTGATATTAGATCACCAAGTCGTGCACATATGGTTGTGATGCATGTGCCTGGTGTACCCTTATCAGACGGGTAGTCATGATGGGTATATTGGGCTTCGTATATTTTACCCCAGTGTCACTTTGATGGCATACACTGCTCTCTCACTCAATAATAATAATAATAATAATAATAATGATAATAATAATAATAAGTATAATAATAATAATAATAATAATAATAATAGTTTCGAATTTTGGCGCAAGGCCAGTAATTGGAGGGAGAGAATAAGTCGATTACATTACCTTTTTTATCGACCCCGAAAGGCAAAGGTGACCTCGGCGGAATTTGAATTAAGAACGTAATTGACAGACAAATTGCCGCTAAGCATTTTGCATGTGTTCTAATGATTCTGCCATCTCGCCTCCTTTGATAATTATAATAATACTCCTTTCTGCTATAGGGACAGTGTCTGAAGTTTGGGGTTGGGGATAACGGATTAAAATGGATTCCAGTACTCAACTGGTACTTATTTTATCGACCCCCGAAAAGAAGAGAGACCGACCGAATAAGTAATAGGCTTACAAAGAATAAGTCCTGGGGTTGATTTGCTCGACTAAAGGCGGTGCTCCAGCATGGCCGCAGTCAAATGACTGAAACAAGTAAAAGAGTATATATATACATAAAAATACTTGTAAATAAAGCCCATGTAGGATACGTATGGAAGGAGGTGTGAGAAAAAGAGCACATAATTTCTTCTTTTTTTTCTTGTACTGAATTTAAGAGCGTTTAAGAGTTTCCATTAAATGTTCCATAGAGTTCGGTATGATTTAAAAAAAAATATAAATGATATATAAGTTATATAATACA
>NC_069003.1:10994430-10994671 GCF_001194135.2 Octopus bimaculoides
GGTGTGTGTGTGTGTGTGTAGGTGTGTGCGTGTAGGTGTGTGTGTGTGTGTGTATACGGCGGGCTTCTTTCAGTTTCCGTCTACCGAATCCTTTCACAAGCTTTGGTTGGCCAAAAGCTATAGTAGAAGACAACTACCCAAGGTGGCATGTCGTAGTACTGAACCCAGAACCATGTGGTTGGGAAGCAAACTTCTTACCACACAGCCATTCCAGCGCCTATCTATCTATCTATCTATCTAT
>NC_069003.1:10994681-10995259 GCF_001194135.2 Octopus bimaculoides
TTACCACACAGCCATTCCAGCGCCTATCTATCTATCTATCTATCTATCTATCTATCTATCTATCTATCTATCTATCTGCATGTATGAACTGGCTGTTATTTCTAGCAGGCGGCCTAACCATATAGAAGCCACCGCGTGTGCCCACTGGGTTGTGTGATCGTGCTCGGGTGGAGGTGAGGAGGTGGGTGACAGAAGCAGTCTCCACCCACTCTGTCAGGTGTGAATTACGGGTAATGCGTCTGTGAATTGGAGCAGAATTAATGGTGATGATGACACGCGCATGCCATAAGTGTATATATATATATATATATATTCATATACATAACACACGCATACACACACACATACACACACGCACACACAAACAAAGGTATAATATATTCTTTTATTGTGTTCTTCTTTTCTTATTTTACTTGTTTCCTCATCTAACTACGGCCATGCTGGAGCATCGCCTTGAACAAATCGACACTCGAACCTATTTCTTACGCCTAGATCTTATTCTATCCGTTTCTTCTGCCGAACCGCAGTTACTGGGATCGTAAACACACCAACACCGGTTATCAAACGGTGATAGGGGC
>NC_069003.1:10995758-10997484 GCF_001194135.2 Octopus bimaculoides
TATATATATATATATATATATATATATATATATGCCATTTCTCTTTTATCCCTTACGTGTTGCGGTTATTGGACTGCGGCCATGTCGGAGCAACCCATTAATGAGGTTTTTTTTCTCGAACTAATCGGACACAAAGCTTATAAATCTTTTATAAATCTGATTGTTTTCTGAACCGCTAAGTTACGAGGATTTAAGTAAAATATATATTTGTGTATTCATGCTTGTGTATGTATTCTTTCACTCTTTTACATGTTTCAGTCACTTGACTGCGGCCATGCTGGAGCACCGCCTTAGTCGAAGAAATCGGCCTCAGGGCTTATTCTTTGTAAGCCTAGTACGTATCCTATTGGTCGGCTCGAGGCTATAGCAGAAGACATTTTCTCAATGTGGCGAGATGTGACGGGACCTGGAAACATGTGGTTGAGAAGCAAGCTTCTTACCACACAATGAGTAATATATGTGTATATATGTTCGTTGTGTGTGTTGGTCCCTAATGCGAAATATATACCCAGTCTTCATATTCGAACAAGAATAGGTAATTTCAGGAATCAAGCATTCTTGGGAATTGCCATACCACTAAGGAAGAATACAGTCTAGATGCCTGTAGACAAGAGGACAACTGTTGACGTGTGTTTCTGCCTAAACGGGTGTCATCAGCAAATTCATTGTTCCAATGGCAGCTGATGAAGGAAATGTTCTCTATGTGGCCTGTGTGTTTTCTGTACTCTGTTTATCATTTTGTCCACGTTTTTTTTGCAACGTCCTGTACCCAGATATGCATCTATATATACATGCAGATGTAGGTATGTACATAAACGTACGTATATATGCATATACTCATATATTATTTGTATTATATATATGTGTGTGTGTGTGTGTGTGTGTGTGTGTGTACCTACATATAAATTTATATATGGTAGTTGTTATATGTCTATATATATATGTATGCATGTGCATATATATATATATATATATATATATATATATATAGGTTCAAAAAAGGAAAAAGACAAAAAAACAACAACAAAATACAACAACGTGAGGACGTGATACAGATTGTGTTACTAGACGCTCGGGATATACATACATACATACATACATACATACATACATACATACATACATACATACATACATACATATGCATTCATGTATGTATATATGTATATTTTGTTATGCAATTTAACTTTATAATGCCTTTTCATCCTTCTTTTTTCTTGTTTGCTTGCTTTAATATATAAACCGGCTCTCGGTCGGTGACGACGATTCAACTGATCCCTTCAACGGAAAAGCCAACTCATGAAATTAAGGTTCAAACGTCAGAGCACTCCTTAAACCTGCTTACCCTTAACATAGTTCTCCGGGAGATTCAGGATGACACAGAATGTGGCAAGGCTGGCCCCTTCGAATTTACAGGTAGAACTCATTCTTGACGGTTGCGTAGACTGGAGCAGTGTGAAATAACGTGTTTTACTCATGGACACTATGCGCCGTCAGTGATCGAACTCACGTCCTTACTACGGTAAGCTGAATACCCTTACCATTAAACTACGCACCTCCACTTTTCTGCGCGCGCGTGTGTGTGTGTACAACGCTACAGTTGTGTATATGAAAATAGAGGTTGGCATATTTATTCGACTCCGATCAACCTGTAACAAGTTATCAGTTTGTTATACGTCAGTGGTGGTTGTTGGGGGGAACCAATCAGATTGCAGCTGACGGTGAA
>NC_069003.1:11000425-11001214 GCF_001194135.2 Octopus bimaculoides
GAGGTTCCGCTAGCTATGAAACATATGTAGTCTGGATTTTATCTTCTCCATTCCCTAATTTTAAGATGTTTATTCGCATATACAACAACTCCTGTTTACTAACCGTGAACTATAATATCAACTTTTTTTCATCTTATCGTACTTCGATGCTTCTGCGTCAACAAACGGATATGGTTCCTGAATATGTTTTTTTTATATATCTTCTACGGATTGCATGAAATTCTCTTACTTCCTACAACTTGATCCTCGAATCGTTTGTTGTTGGCACTCCATCGCTTACGACGACGAGGGTTCCAGTTGATCCGAACAACGGAACAGCCTGCTCGTGAAATTAACGTGCAAGTGGCTGAGCACTCCACAGACACGTGTACCGTTAACGTAGTTCTCGTGGATATTCAGCCCTTTGACTTACAGGCACAACATAAACATTCATACGTACATACGTACATAGATCCATCCATCCATCCATACATACATACATACATACATACATACATACATTCCCGATGGTGCGTTGTGGCCTGGAGCAAGACACTTTATTTCACGTTGGCTCCGTCCATTTAACTGGCGAAAATGAGTTGTACCTGTAATTCAAAGGACCAGCTTTGTCATAATCTATGCCACGCTGTATCTCCCTGAGAACAACGTTAGGGGAAGGCGTGTCTGTGGAGTGCTCAGCCACTCACACGTTAATCTTACGAACAGGCTGTTCCATTGATCGGATCAGCTGGAACCCTCGTCCTCGTAACCGATGGACTACCAGTTTATGTATGTGTGTGTATGTATATA
>NC_069003.1:11001314-11003690 GCF_001194135.2 Octopus bimaculoides
TATATATGTATGCATGTATGTATATACGTATGTATGTCATGCTTACCCCCTCACCACCACCACTGCTTGAGAAACGCTGTTGTTTTGCTTATGTCTGCCATTATCCTGTAGTTTCGGCAAACAAGACTGACAGAATAAGTACCAACTAGGATCGATTCATTCGACCAAATTCCTCAAGGCGGTGCCCCAGCATGGCCGCAATTTGGTGACTGAAACATGTTAAAAAGTAAAAACATAGAAGATATATATATATGTATTACGTCGGTTTCAGATTTTGACACAAGGTTGACCATTGTAGAGAAAGGTGTAAGTCGATTACATCAACGCCAGTACGCAACTGGTACTTATTTTATCGAATCCGAAAGGATAAAAGACAAAGTTGGTCACGGCGGAATTTGAACTCAGAACATAAAGTTGAACGAAATGCCGCTAAGCGTTTTGTCCGGCGAGCTACCGATTCTGCCAACTCGCCGCCTTACGTAGATATTATATTAATATTAGATTTCTTAAATGACAACAAAAAACAAAGTCATTTACTGATGAAATGATTCAATTAGATTTAATTTTATATAAAGGTATTTAATTTCCCGTCTCCAGGCCGCCTCAGACATACACACACACATAAACAGATAGACAGACCAACCGGCCGACAGAAAGACAAACAGACAGATAGATAGGTAGGTAGATAGATAGATATACAGATAGATAGCCAGGTAGATAGGTAGGCGGGTAGGTAGGAAGGTAGGTAGGTAATTAGGTAGGTAGATAGATAGATAGATAGATAGATAGATAGATAGATAGATAAGTAGGTAGGTGGTTACGTAGGTAGGTAGGTAGGTAGGTAGGTAGGTAGGTAGGTAGGTATATAGATAGATAGATAGATAGACAGACAGACAGACAGACAGACAGACAGACAGACAGACAGACAGGTAGGTAGGTAGGTAGGTAGGTAGGTAGGTAGATAGATAGACAGACATATAGACAGAAATAGAGAGACAGACGTAGAGATAGACAAATCTATAGGTAGACAGACACAGACAAACTGACTGATGGATCGACAGAGACATACACACGGACAGACAGACAGACAGACAGATAAATATAGATGTAGGTAGGTAAACAGGTAACATACAGACATACACACACCATTTATGAAATATTTCAAAACAGTCGCGCCAGCTTTCCTAATTTACTCCTTCATAGATGCAATAATACTTCGGATTATAAGGCAATTTTAAGGGGAGGGGCAAATCGATTGCACCGACCATTATTACTTGACAGATACGCATTTTATCAATATCGAAAGGACGAAAGGCTAAGTCGACAGTATATGTACAAGTTATACGTACATTATAAGTACATGTTCCAAAAGAGACATCACATCTACAAGTTATAAAGATATTTCGCGGTTTACCAAGAAATCAGGGTGGATGAGAAATTGGTGGCGGATGGGGGAGTGATTTAAAGGTCGCTTAGATACAGTGCATAAATATGTGATTGAGTGCTGCTTAGACCGGAACAGTATGGCACCCACTGATTTTGTGTTACCCGCAGTATGTGTGACAACATGCCGTCGCATCTCGACCGTCGCAGCCCCGACCCTAACATTGCTTTGCGTTAGTATTCCCAAAACACTCGGACCATATGGACATGCTCTCGTCGAGGGTCACCTACCTTTCAATAAATTTACTAGTGGGGCAGCACCTACCTGTTCGTTTAACTGTAACCGCCTTGTTCAATGAGATAAAATGAAGTTAGGACCTTCATACATACATACATACATACATACATACATACATACATATATATATATATATATATGTGTGTGTGTGTGTGTGTGTGTGTGTATGTATGTATGTATATGCAAGTATATATATAATATAAATATATAGATGTATATATATATATATATATATATATACATATATATATACATACATACATACATATATATATAATTATGTATGCATGTATGTATGTATGTATGTATGTATGTAAATATGTTTTCGGTTTTTAGCTAAATGTTTGCATTACGATAGTTTCGACATCTGGTCGTCTTTGGGCGCGGTTTAAATGGATATAATTTTAAAACATATCAAAGTGTGCACTCAACTTTTTGTATTGAGTACTACAGATGAAAGAAATTCATTTCGATCGTGCCAACTTTAGTAAAATCAATACATGAAATATCATACAATACAATATAATATAATAAAATATAACCTAATATGATATAATATAAATATAATACAATATAATATTTAATATATATATATATATATATATATATATATATATATATGAAGAGGTTTTACTTACCGGGGCTCTCGCCGTTCATAGCACTGTCGGGGTTACTAAAAACAGGACTGCTGGAAT
>NC_069003.1:11004165-11004827 GCF_001194135.2 Octopus bimaculoides
TTGTTGCTGTTGCTGTTGTTGTTGTTGTTGTTGCTGTTGTTGTGACTGAGGGACGCCCGCCGATGTTCCTCCGCTCAACGACGTCGCAACGGGACTAATGCCCACACTCGCAACTGTGGAAATCTCCGACACTCTCGGACGTTCTTCGTCCGACGACGTACTCATACTTCTCACTTCTGAACTGTTTGTTGTTTTATTGTTGTTGCTGCGGTCGCCGCTGTCGCTGTTGTTGTTGTTACTGTTGCTACACTTTCTGTTATTATTATTATTATTATTATTATTATTATTGCTGTTGTTGTTCTTGTTCTTGTTGCTAATCCATGTTATTCCTGTAGAGTTCGTGCTTGAAATAGTTACTCCTTATTTCTCATGTATATTTTTTGGGGCATTAAAAAATATTGTTTGTTACTATAGTAATTTTCTCTTCCTCTCTCGTTGTTCTGGTTGTTGTTGGTGTTGCCTTACTTTGTTGATGTTTCGTATTTTTCTTCTTACTATTATTGTTGTGAAGGTAGTAGTAGTAGTAGTACTAGTGGTGGTGGTGGTGGTGGTGGTGGTGGTGGTTGTTGCTGATACAGTAGCTGGTGTTTTGAAGAAGGAAGGTGGATAAGATGAAACGTGATGCGATGTGTGATGGATGACTGATACTGTTGCCGATCCGT
>NC_069003.1:11011301-11012459 GCF_001194135.2 Octopus bimaculoides
ATATATATATATATATACTGAGGGTGATAAATTGAATATTAATTTAATTAACATCAATTTAAAACCAGTGGCCTAGCACATAAAAATCTGAAAATTCAGAAAAATTGTATTACATGTGTATAAGAAGGGATGACCAAAAAGATGGATGGTTGGGGGACACACTCACACTACCATAAGGACGAGATTTTGACGAATAGAGGGACAAAAAGCTTCAATAGAATTCTCTCCGCGTTCACCGGATCTGATACCACTAGACTTTATTTTTTGTTTTAAGGGGATGCTTAAACGATAAATTTTACAGTACAAAACCGTTGACGGTCGATAAACTGAAGACAGCCATTGAATGCGTACAAACAGAAAGTTTTGACTTCATTAACTTCCTCACCACTCTGATGTACTCGATTTTCGTTTTCATTTCTGCTTATGCCAGATTTACCTTCATTCCTCCAGAGTCAATACTATTCAAGTACCTGGAGGCGACAGTACCTACTAACCTCAACTCCAATCTTAAAACTTCTGCCTTTGTACTCAAAATTGTATGCCATTATATTCAATAGCGTCCAAATTTTTCCATATTTTAAACTGTAAAGAAGCAAATAGTTCGAATTTAAATAGATAAAAACTGTTGTCTGTTGTGCTGAAGAGTAGCACAATAAGGATACTTGTAGCTATAAGGATACTTATATAAGGATACTTGTAGCTCAAATCTGGCAGCCTTGGAAAACCCTTACTGACTGAAGCACATGATTCTCATTTGATAATGAAGAAACTGTCAGGGATGGCTTAGAAAACATGGAACCCGTCTAAATATTTTACAGTATTTGAAAATTCGTTTCATTCAGAATTTAAGCCACCTTTTTCTTTTTTGTGTTTTCTTTATCAGGCGTGTTAATCTTGATTTTCATTCCTCTATAGTTGGTGAAAGTATGGTATTAGCTTTCGACATGAATTAGTGATGTTATTGAAATGTAGACCAAAGAAAAGGGTGATGGAAGCAACCAGAACGGCGAAGGAAAAAAAAAATTTATTAAACATTTTGCTTTAAATATTCAACACTTTTCTTTACAATGATGAAAATAATGATAATGATGGTGATGACGACGGGTAGGATGATAAAGAGGACGATGGTGGTGTATGAAAAGAAGGAAATATTCTAGA
>NC_069003.1:11012784-11014066 GCF_001194135.2 Octopus bimaculoides
AAAGACGATAGAATAGAAATAGTGTTAATGATAGCGTGAAGCGATTCATTAGAAAATGGCTGCTGACTACCGTCTGCTTTTCTTCAAATTAAGCCTCTTTTCTTCAGACCCTTAGTTATTAGGGCTTCTCTATCAAAGAAATGTTTGTCTTTGTGGGTGTGGGAAGAATAGAAGGAAGTTGTGGCTATTTGAAGGTCTGCTTTCGGAAATAACTGCTAAACCACTAGAAATTATTATCTGGTTGGTGCCGTGTGCGCGTGTGTGCGCGAACTGTTATGTGTTATGTACTTGTGAGTGTGTCTGTGTGTGTGTTTGTGTGTGTGTATATGTGTGTGTGTGAACATGAGACAGAAAGAATGAAAAAGAAAGAGAAGGAGAGTGTTTATTTGTGTCGAGTGTCTATGTGTGTGTATGTATGTATGTATGTATGTATGTATATGTAAGTCGGTGTATAACGGAAGGATATTGCCATGTGCCGTGGTTGCGAAAGCTTTTGTATCCAAGTTTCAATGGTTATGTGTGTATATATTTAGTTTGTCAGCGTGTATGCGTTTGTGTGTCTAAACAGCGGGAGAACAGAGAATGTGGGAAAAGTGTACGTGTACGTGAGTTTGTCACTGTGTGAATGCATGGGTGTGAGATAGAATGAGTGTGTATACACATGTGTGTGTGCTTGTGTCTCTGCCTGTCGGCTGGGTATCATATACAAGGAAAAATAGATGTGCGTGTGTCTGTTCTACATGAGCAGCAAAATAGCGCGCGCAGCTGTATGTGCGTGCGCCTATATGAGTGCACTCGTGTGTGTGTAAGTGTGTAGACATATATACGTATATATTATATCAGCATACATATATAGTCATATTTACATACTTATATACACATATGTATATACACATATATATATGCATATCTACATATACATATACACGTGTACATTTTATTATTTTAATCGTCAAAGCTTACAAAGAGGTTCAAAAGCCGAGAGTTTACATGTATGGCACTCATGAAGTTTGATGGAAATAATAATGATAATAATAATAATGGTTTCAAATTTTGGCACAAGGCCAGCAACTTTGGGAAAGGGGATAAAGTCCATTAAATCGACCTCAGTACTCAACTGGTACTCATTTTATCGATCCCGAAAGGATGAAAGGCAAAGTCGACCCCGGTAGCATTTGAACTAATAATAATAATAATAATAATAATAATAATAATAATTTTTATATATATATATATGTACATATATATATATATATATATATATACATATATATATATATAT
>NC_069003.1:11014316-11015524 GCF_001194135.2 Octopus bimaculoides
ATTCTTTTATTCTTTTTTTTCAGTCATTTGACTGTGGCCGTGCTGGGGCACCGCTTTTGATCGAACAAATCGACCCCAGAACTTATTCTTTGTAAGCCTAGTACTTATTCTATCAGTTTCTTTTTGCCCAACCACAAAGTTACGGGAACATAAACACACCAACATCGGTTGCCAAGCGATGGTGGGGGAACAAACACAGACACAGAAACATACACACACACACATATACATACGACAGCCTTCTTTCAGTTTCCATCTACCAAATCCACTCACAGGGCTTTGGTCGGCCCGCGGCTATAGTAGAAGACACTTGCCCAAGGTGCCACGTAGTGGGACTGATTCAGGAACTATGTGGTTAGTAAGCAAGCTACTTACCACACAGTCACTCCATATATATAGTTCAACTTTACAGAAAAACAAAAGACGAAGACAGGTGAAGGAACAAGAAGCATGTGTATTAGTTTAACGCTCAGGAACAACTGAAAAGTCTTTGACGTTTCGAGCCTACGCTCTTCGACGGAAAGGATAGAGAGGGGAAAAATGAGAGCACGAAAAAACGGAGAAAGATAAAAACGTGTAAGGATTAACGGCTCAACGTGTTTATCCCATTTGTTCAACAAAACCCGTATATACCTACATGTATTCACACATACGGACACACAGAAACGCACATGCATACATATACATACATACATACATACATACATACATACATACATACAAGAAAAAGTATGTACCATCATAGAGGTCAGTTATCCTGCTAATGTGAATATCTCTTTGAAAATCAAAGAGAAAGAATAACTATGAACAACTTGTTTCGAAACCTTCAGCTTCTATATCCGGATTACATTTATACCAATAATAATTGGTGCACTTGGTTTTGTGAGTAAATACCTACTGTCAGTCTGGATAAGCTTGGATTTTCAGAAAGAGAAATTAATCAACTGACTCACTCATTACAAATACAATCTGTAAGCGGAACAGTAAAACTGTTATCTTACTTATCAAAGGTGGAGCTTTGTATCTTCGTTATCAAGAAGCTCTGTGGAGGCGCAATGGCCCAGTGGTTAGGGCAGCGAACTCGCGGTCATAGGATCGCGGTTTCGATTCCCAGACCAGGCGTTGTGAGTGTTTATTGAGCGAAAACACCTAAAAGCTCCACGAGGCTCCGGCAGGGGATGGTGGCGAACTCTGCTGTACTCTTTCAC
>NC_069003.1:11016099-11016883 GCF_001194135.2 Octopus bimaculoides
ACACACACACACACACACACACACACACACACACACACACACACACACACATACATACATATATACATACAAACATAGTACATACAGACATGCATGCATGCATGCGTACGTGCGTAAGTACGCAAGTGCCTGGTTTATTTTATTTGAATTACATTTTCTTTTTGTCCTTCGTAATTCTTAAATGCCTGTTGCTTCGGCATGTTGTATTCTTTTATCAATTAACATTGCTGAATAACTATCCCTCAAGTAGTATCCGTTTTAATGCTAACGCTCCTTTACTTCGAGTTTCCAAATTCGAAACAATTGAGCCTATTCTCCTAGATGAAACTAATCATTAACATATCCCACAAAACGATTTTCACCGTATTCCAATGTGAAATGCATTTTATTTTTTATCTTATAAATTAGGGGTTTGAAAGCATGAAATTGTTCCATATGGTGGGTCGATAGAATGAGGTAATTCTGCAGGACTCCACTTCTTCTTTAAGAATTGTAATTCATGTTACAAATTTAGAAACCAATGTTTTAACCATTCCGTTCAGGTTGGATTCAACTGTGTATATTACTGGTACATACGCGAGCCAATGAGAAAGTTTCAGATGTGGTTGTCCTAAGTCCTAGAAATAGCAGCACAAAGGCCATGAATGACCCGTCTTTTTTTTTGTCTATCCTTCTAATTGTTGTTGCTCTTGTCCACCTTGTAGCGTCTAACTGTCCGAACGTTTTATTGTACTCTATTGCGTTTTTGTTCTCTCTCTCTCTCTCTCTCTCTATATATATATAT
>NC_069003.1:11017415-11018680 GCF_001194135.2 Octopus bimaculoides
TATATGTATGTATGTATGTATGTATTATGTATGCATTCCTTTCTCTCTCCATTTTTTTTATTCTCATTCCATTCTGTTTATGAGCGTAGGCTCGAAATGTCAATGACTTTGCCATTCTTCCCGACCGTCAAACTAATACACTTGCTTGTTGTTCCTTCGCGCGTCTTCATTTTTTAAATATATTTTCTGTAAATTTGAACTATATGTGAGTATGTGTGCGTGTGTGTGTATTTCCATAAGCATGCGCATAACCTCAGCACTGTCATACAATTTGAAAGATTTTCCTTCCCCACCCACCGCGACGATTAGTGAATGCTGTTACGATTTCTTGTTCTATTAGAGATCAAGGCATGTGACTAGTTGTATGTTAGAGCTTTAGGGATGGTAAATACATACATAATTACACGCAAACACACACACACACAGACACACAAACACACATATATATGTATATATATATTATATGTGTGTGTTACTGCCTGTGTGAATGTGCGTGTGCGTGTTTACTTTGTATTGTTTTATTGTCAATAAAATATATGTTCATACATAAAACACTCTTACAGAAAAATATTTGCATATATGCATATTTACATAGATGTATATGCATGCGTATATATGTTCGTGTTCGTGTGTCTATGTATGTGTGCGCTGTTTATGTGTACGGAAATATATATATGTATATATATATATATATATATATATATATATATATATATATATATATATATATATATATATATATATATATATATATATATATATATATATGTATGTATGTATATGTATGTATATATATATATGTATGTATACAGACGAGGACAGATTGATTGAAAATGGGTTTTATATGTTTACTATTGCCTCGGTTTATTTTGTATACAATTTCATGTGATTATGACGCGTGTGTATATGTGCATGCCTGCAAAAACTTGTATATGTACGCGGGATGTGTGCGTCAACATGTATATATATATATATATATATATAGACACACATACATATATATATGTATGTATTTGTGTGTGTCTCTCTCTCTCTCTATATATATATATATATACAAACAAAATGCACGCTCCCGTTGAAGAGGACATATAAACATTCAGCCTTAACCGAACGATCTGTACAAATGGTTAGTTTAGAGTGACCAAATTTACAAATGTTCGTATCGCACTTTAGTCCACTCTCTCCATTAAATCGACGTTATCTGAACAGGTGCACGGTGTGCCACGCACACACACACACACACTCACATGCACGCACACACGCAC
>NC_069003.1:11018908-11020517 GCF_001194135.2 Octopus bimaculoides
CGTGATCTCCTGTTTGGTGGGATTTGAGACGGTCACTGTCTCGGAGCGGCGTTTATGTTTTATGTTTTATGTTTTATTTGTTTCAGTCATAAGACTGTGGCCATGCTGGGGCACCACCTTAATGCTGTTTTAAAAAACAGAGGACGTTGGATTTAAACAATTGGTAAAATGTTTGGAAAATGATGAAGAAGGGTGGAAGGAAGAGGTGGAGGACGACGACAACAACGATGATGACGATGATGACGATGATGATGATGATGGTGGTGGTGGTGATGATGATGATGATGATGATGATGATGATGATGATGATGACGGTGATGATGATGATGATGACGATGATGGTGGTGGTGGTGATGATGATGGTGATGATGATGATGATGGTGATGATGATGATGATGATGATGATGATGATGATGATGATGATGATGGTGACGACGACGACGATGACGATGACTACGATGACGGTGACAGCGACGACGATGATGGCGCTGACATTGGTGGAGTTGAGTGTCCGGTGAGAGAATGAACGGCAGCTGAGTGTGAGTGAGCGCAAGGCAGTGGAGTGTAGCCATCTGAACCTGGCTTACATTTTGAAAAGACGTCTTTCCATGAATTTAAATGTCTGCACAGAAGAAGAATGCCGGAACTCTTTCGGTTGGGGTTTTTCTTGTGGGGTGGGCATTAAGATTTGAAACTGGGATAATTTTACTAAGCTTCTAGTTTTGCGATTTCGTGATTTAAAAATTTCTTTTTTTATATATTTTACTTTAAGGATTTTCTCAGTGATCACTTCAACCCTAAACTTAACCCTAAGGTTGACCCCTTAGGTTATCCATGACCTTAGCCCTAATCATGACTCTAACCTTAAACTATACTGGAAATGATGTAATATTTGCGTTGGTGCTTCTAAAGGGGGTGATAATGGGGTTTGTGATGACGGGCTAATTGTGAAGACGATGGCGTTGGCAAAGACGATGGCGGTGATGATGATGATGATGATGATGATGATGGCGACGACAAGACAAGACGAAGGAGGAGGAGATGAAGGAGGAGGGGAGATGAGGAGAAGGAGAGAAGAAGGGAGAGAAGAGGGAAGAGGAGGGGAAGAGGGCGACACCGACTGCGAAGATGATGATGATGATGATGGTGCCGGTGATGGTGTTGCCGTCGCTGTTATGGATGACAGTGTTGTTGCTACTACTACTACTACTTACAAGTAGTAGTAGTAGTAGTAGTAGCAACAGTAGTGGTGGTGGTGATGGTGGTAGTAGTTATAATAGTGGTGGTGGTGGTGGTAGTAGTAGTAGTAGCAGCAGCAACAGCAGTGGTAGTAGTAGTAGTAGTAGTAGTAGTAGTAGTAGTAGTAGTAGTAGTCGTCGTTCAGTACTGTCTGCTATTGATATGATGATTGTTAGTAAAGGTCTCCATGTTGGCAGGGGCCTGTAATTCTGCGTGTGTGCAAATTATGGGTGATACGTGCCAATAGGCAAAAATGCTGAAGACCTGTAATTGTATATGTGTGGGCATATGAATCTGTACTTATGTCAATAGACCTGCATGTATAGATGTATATATCTATATGCATATGTATGTATATATATATATATAT
>NC_069003.1:11021501-11022824 GCF_001194135.2 Octopus bimaculoides
TATATATACATATGTGTGTGTGTGTGTGTGTGTGTATGTGAAGGCCCGTGGCTTAGTGTGGTTAGGGTATTCGGCTCACTATCGTAAGCTCTTGAGTTCAATTCCCGGCGACATGTTGTCTCTTTGAGCAAGACACTTTATTTCACGTTGCTCCAGTCCACTCAGCTGGTAAAAACGAGTTGTACCTGTTGTTCAATGAGCCAGCCTTGTTACATTTGGTATGTCATGCTGAATCTCCTCGAGAACTACGTTTAGGGTGCATGTGTCTGTGGAGTGCTCAGCTACTTGCATGTTAATTTCACGAGCGGGCTGTTCAGTTGATCGTATCAGCTGGGACCCTCGTCGTTGTAACCGACGAAGTGCTCCTATGCATGTATATGTTTGTGTGTCTGTTTTTGTCCCCCACCATCACTTAACACCGATGATGGTGTGTTTACGTCCCCGTAACTTAGCGGTTCGGCAAAAAGATCGATAAAATAAGTACTAGGCTTACAATGAATAAGTAATGGTGTCGATTTGTTCGACTAAAGGCAGTGCTCCAGCATGGCCGCGGTCAAATGACTGAAACAAATAAAAGAATAAAAAAGAATATATATATAGGCGTAGGAGTGGCTGTGTGGTAAGTAGCTTGCTTACCAACCACATGGTTCCGGGTTCAGTCCCACTGCGTGGCACCTTCGGCAAGTACCTTCTACTATAGCCTCGGGCCGACCAAAGCCTTGTGAGTGGATTTGGTAGACGGAAACTGAAAGAAGCCTGTCGTGTATATATGTATATATATATATGTATGAGCGTGTGCATGTTTGTGTGTCTGTGTTTATCCCCCCAACATCGTTTATAAACCGATGCTGGTGTGTTTACGTCCCCGTAACTTAGCGGTTCGGCAAAAGAGACCGATAAAATAAGTACTAGGCTTACAAAGAATAAGTCCTGGGGTCGATTTGCTCGAATAAAGGTGGTGCTCCAGCATGGCCGCAGTCAAATGACTGAAACAAGTAAAAGAGTAAAAGAGAGTAAAGAGTAATATATATATATATATATATATATATATATATATATATGAGACAGAGAGATGTATATGAGTGAGTGTGTGTGTAAATATGTGCGCACATATATACATAGACACATGTATACGCTGTTACGCACATTCATGAATGCACACACACACACACACACATGTATGTATATCTATCTCTATATATATATATGTATATATATATACATGAATATATTCAGATGTATACATGTGTATATATGTACACATGTATACACTTATACCAAATATGCATATGAGTGTATATTTATATATATACATACATATAT
>NC_069003.1:11022935-11027152 GCF_001194135.2 Octopus bimaculoides
CCATTAAAGCTCAACAGCCGCAACAATCCCACCACATCCACCACCACCACCACCACCACCACCACCACCACAACAACAACAACAACAACAACAACAACAACAACAACAACAAAAACACCATCAACAACAACTGCAAAGAAACACGATCTGAGGAGTAGAATGTCGGTTTGGTCATTTCTTGAGATGCGTGAGGTCCTTTTAAAATTCCTTAAAGGTCTCTTCAGGCATTAATATGTCGTCTATACGTGCTTTGACACCACCCAATATGGCAATGAGGAAGTAGAGAAATATCTCCATTATTATTATTATAGTTGTTGTTGTTGTTATTATTTTCATCATCATCATCACCATCACCATCATCACCACCACTACTGTCATCAGCGTCGTCGTCATCATAATTATTATTTGTAAGTGAGAGAGCAGCACATGCCATCAAAGTGACGCTAATATACAAATATGCGAAGCACAGTATACCCATCATGACTACCCGTCTGATATGGGTACACCAGACACATGCATCACAACAACCATATCTGCGCGACATGGTGATCTCATATCAAGAAAAACTGCGCATGACTTTGCAGGTGGGACCCAGTTAGAATTTTCTTCAGATCGAGTAACCCATCCCACTCAAAAGATCCCTGAATGAGGGTTATTAAGGGTGATGTGACGAAACCACTATGCTTCCAGGGGTGAATTACTCAAACCCCAAAGAATTCCTCTCAACACGTGACTATGATGCTCCCCGACTACTTCTGCTCGTGATCAGAGATGCACATATTGCCAGCCACCAAGGGACATGTTCAACTGGTTAAGGTCAAGCAACTGACAAGAAAATCTGTGGTATAGAGTAGAATATTTGCTGTAGCCCATCTTTTACATCAAGACAAAGCATGGCCCCTGAGGCAGATATGTACGGTTACACTTAACCAATATCTGGTAATCCCTGCTGATCCATGGACGCTGCAAACGTATTGACTTATCTTTTGCTTTGTGGTGTACAAGGTGCATTCTAGAAGTTTTGCCACTTTTTCAGGAGAGACATGGATTAATTTCAAAGGACGACATTTAATTCTCTTTGAAAGTAGGATCTTCTGATTACAACGCATCTGTTGCAGCGCTCCAGTTACTTCGGGAAGACCACATGGAAGCCCTCCGAAGTGAGGATTCCTTGTTACAGCCTCCTTCATCTTTAAAAAACAATTGACCCCGAAGTTTTCTTTCAGCTTGAAAATACAATCAAAAGTCACAGGAAGCAAAGTCCAGACTGTAGGTAGGGCGATGGATAATTTAAACGCCCATCTCTGTCAAGGCGTTGGTTACCAGGAATCTCGTCACTGAGCACGCTGGGAACAAACTTTGCATCAATTTTGCACATATTCAGATCTTCATGGCTAATTCAGTGCACAGTTGTCACACCAACTCCAAATTGTTTGCTTATTGTGTTTCTCGACACACGATGCTCTTCATCCAGAAAACAGCGAATTTTCTCATCCAGTTCTGATGTTCTGACGCCCCCCTCCTTCCCATGCCTCTCATCGTCTCTCACCTCCTCTCTATCGTCCTCGGACTTCTTGTGCCAGCGTACATGTTAATCTACAAGCAGTCTGGAGCATTTCATATGTTTCTGTAGCGTTTCTGTCCAATTTAACACTAAAACATTATTGCGCTACAAGCTTCCAAATTCTCTTCACGTCTCAACCGCATTCTGCGAACTAGTCAGCTGTGGCAAGCAATGTTCACCAGGGTGGGTCCAAAGTGCTGTAACAACCGTTTTCTTCAATATGGAATTAAAAAAGTTGGCAGGTTAGCTTATTAGATATATAGTTGTTGTTGTTAGCACTCCGTCGCTTACGACGTCGAGGATTCCAGTTGATCCTATCAACGGAACAGCCTGCTCGTGAAATTAATGTGCAAGTGGCTGAGCGCTCCACAGACACGTGTACCCTTAACGTAGTTCTCGGGGAGATTCAGCGTGACACAGTGTGACAAGGCTGACCCTTTGAACTACTGGCACAACAGAAACAGGAAGTAAGAGTGAGAGAAAGTTGTGGTGGAAGAGTACAGCAGGGTTCGCCACCATCCCCTGCCCGGAGCCTCGTGGAGCTTTAGGTGTTTTCGCTCAATGAACACACACAACACCCGGTCTGGGAATCGAAACCGCGATCCTATGACCGCGAATCCGCTGCCCTAACCACTGGGCCATTGCGCCTCCACTAGATGTATAGTAATGATACACTAAAATTACAATAATCTAGCACAGTTGTTGCTGCTTGACCTAAAAATGCTCAAAATATCTAGAATGCATTTTGTATGTATGAGTAGAGGAGTGGTAAATATACTTGGGGCCGGCCCCTAATTTAAGAAACAGCCCAAGCAACAGCAGCAGCAGAGATAGTTCTGTTATTACTCCTGCAATACAGTTGACCAAAGACGGAAAACGCCAACTAGTTAGGTTGTGATTTGAGGGACATTCGATTGCTACTTCTAGCAAATCGAAAGACTACATAATAGTTCTATCCATGGTTTGTTGCTGTATTGCTGTTGTTGTTGTTGTTGTTGTTGTTGTTGCACCCGTTGCTGCTGCTGCTGCTGCTGCTGTTACTACTGTTGTTGTTGCTGCTGTTGCTACTGTCATCTTGAGACATTTCATGCCAACAGATGTACGTGCCGTTCACTGGAACTCTCGCCACGATCTGCACTTATCCGACCTTACAAAAACATCCACCACCACCCGCCAACCACGCCACAACCACCACCGACCATGTCCACGAACACCACCACCACCACCACCACCACTAGTATCATCACCATCACTACCACCATCAACACCACCACTATCGCCACCACCACCACCTACATCAACAACAACACCATCACCTCCACCACTACCATATTTATCCCAGCCATCACCACCATCAACTCCATCTTCATTGCTACGAATACCATTTCCACAACTAGGCGAAAAGGAATAACAACAACATCGTATAATCTCCTGCTCTCTCTCTTTCTCTTTCTCTCTCTCTCTCTCTTTCTCTCTATCCCCTCTCTACCTCCTTTCTCTCTCACTCTCTTCTGTCTCTCAGACTGTATTTCTGTCACTCTCTTTTTCTCTCTGAATAAATACATACATACATTCATACACGCACATACATGGATACATATAAATATATATGTATATATATATATATATATATATATATATATATATATATATATATATATATATATATATATAAACGCATATGTACGTACATACATACATACATATATGTATGTATGTATGTACACATGTATATAGAGTAAAAGATTTAAGCAGAAAAGAAAAGGCAAACAGTTTGGCAAGACTTGACAAGGACATTTAATTTAGATATATCATAAAATATTTAGACAGTGTCCGACAGCTGTTTCTAGAATATCCCAGGTATTGGAACATAAGTAATAGTGAAAGAAAGCCCCTCTTCAATGATAGTTGTTGTGGTTCGTTATGTCTGAAAAACGGGGAGATATCCAATTGATTGAATGAATCCATTCATTAGGTAAATCTTTGACCAGAGAGAATGGTTAGGTCGTAATCCATGGCAATGGAAAATGGATGCTAGCAGTTCCAAAGCTCGACAAATACTGAAAGGAGAAATAAGTATAGTACACTCTGTTAGGAGGGAAGATAGGCAGATAGGAGTTTTGTATTAGATATATAAACAATAAATGACATATACATATATAACGGGTTTTTTTACGTTAACATGCACACACACACACACACACACACACACACACACACACACATACACATATACTCTCTTTACTCTTTTACTTGTTTCAGTCATTTGACTGCGGCCATGCTGGAGCACCGCCTTTAGTCGAGCAAATCGACCCCAGGAATTATTCTTTGTGAGCCTAGTACTTATTCTATCGGTTTCTTTTGCCGAACCGCTAAGTTACGGGGACGTAAACACACCAGCATCGGTTGTCAAACGATGTTGGGGGGATAAACACAGACACACAAACATATACATACACACATACATATATATATACATATATACGGCAGCCTTCTTTCTGTTTCCATCTACCAAATCCACTCACAAGGCTTTGGTCGGCCCGAGGCTATAGTAGAAGACACTTGCGCAAGGTGTCACGCAATGGGACTGAACCCGGAACCATGTGGTTGGTAAGCAAGCTACTTACTACACAGCCACTCCTGCGCCTATATA
>NC_069003.1:11029654-11031003 GCF_001194135.2 Octopus bimaculoides
GGTGGTGCTAGATGTGGTTGGTGGGAGCGAGATAGAGAGAGCCTAGTGGCAGGGGTGAGGGTTGTAGTGGTGGTGGTGGTGGTGGTGGTGGTGGTGGGGAAGGTGATGGATATGGGGATCATGGATAATCTGGTGGTGCTAAATGTGGATGGTGTTGGAGGGTCTGGTGGTGGGGGCGTGTGTGTGTGGTGATGACAGAGACTCTGGTCGCGGTGGTGGTGATGGTGGTGGTAGTGGTGGTAGATATGGTAGTACTTTTGGAAAGCTATGGTGGTAGTAAGAAGAGATGTAGATGGCGACGATGGTGGCAGGGTGGGTGGTAGTGGGGGAATGGTTATAGGTGATGGTAGAGGTGGTAGCGATAGCGGAAGTGGTGGTGGTGACGGTGGTGGGATGGAAGTGGATATGGTGGCGCTGATGGTGTTGACGATGGCAGAAAGAAATGATGGGCTTAACGATGGTAGAGGAGATCGTAGCGATTGTGGTGGTGGTAGTAGTAGTAGTAGTAGTAGTAGTAGTAGTAGTAGTAGTTGCTGTTGTTTTTGTTGCTGCTGTTGTTGTTAACAATAGATATTTTACTTCACGTATCCACCATTAATTAAACTCACTGTTTCCGTCATAACAGGTCAATATCCTTGATTTATTATTATTGGGTATTGTAACTCGTCCTTTCATCTTGCCCTCCATGTCTTGGGGCCCTTATGGCTAATAAAAGAAATCATTATTATCATTATTATCATTGAGTGAGAGAGCAATACACGCCATCAAATAGACATTGGGATAGAAATATTCCAAGCCCAATATATCCATCATGACTACCCGTCTGATGAGGGTACACCAGGCACATGCATCACAACCATATGTACGCGACATGGTGATCTCATATCAAGATAAATAGCACATGACCTTGCAGGTGGGACCCAGTTAGAATTTTCTTCAAATCAAGTAGCCCATCCCACTCAAGAGGTCTCTGAATAAGGCTTGTTTGAGGGGAATGAACGAAACACTCATGTTTCCAGAAGTGAATTATTCAAACCCCAAAGAATTCCTCTTAACACATGGCTATGATGCATCTCCACTACTTCTGCTCGTGATTAGAGATGCACATATCTAATACTAAGGGACATGCTCAACTGGCTAAGGTCAAATAACTGACAAGCAAATCTGTGATATTGAGCAGAATATTTCCTGTAGCTCATCTTTTACACTAAGAAAAAACGTGTGCATGATGACATTTCCAGTCAGTTAAGCTCAGAAACCATGAGAGCCAGTCCCTCGTATTATCATCATCATCATCATCATCATCATCATCATCATCATCATCATCATCATCATCATCACCATCATCA
>NC_069003.1:11031203-11032042 GCF_001194135.2 Octopus bimaculoides
GTAAGTTATTTTTTAAAATGTGTTTTTCACCCTGTTTTACAAATATATATTATTAATTTTTGGTATAAACTGACAATAAGAACACCAGGAACCCTTTGGCGGGTGTTCGGTGGTCGTTTCTACCCCAGCATTTATTCATTTAATTATGTATTGCACTCAATTATGTATTGCACTTAATTATGTATAGTGTAAAAAAAAAACAAACACAAACACACAAGATGGCGTCATCATCACCATTACCATCGGCATCAGCGACCATCCTGGGAGCGTTGAGGGGTAAAGCCGTTCCTCCCACCACCACCAACAACAACAACAACAACAGCAATAACAACAGCAGCAGCCTAAGCAATGTGAGAACTCGCGAAGCATGCGAAATCTGCAGCAGCAACAGCAGGAATACGAAGACGGAAAAGTGAGAGACAGAAGATAGTAGAAATTACTGCAACACCACTGCGACCGCCATTGACACCTGCGAAACAGAAATCACCAAACCAACGACAAAGTTAAAGGATGTAAAGAACACCAAGCAAAATAATAATTCCACCAAGTTTTAAAATTTTTCTGGTGTAGGCAGATTTAAGAAAGAAATGTTTCCGCTGGCCATTGATGAAAAAGCAAAAGAACTGGCCCAAGCCAAAAAAAAGTAATAAAAATTGAGGTGGGTAAGGCAGCGGTTCTTGTACCTCCTGGAATGTTGCAAATGAAAGAAAAAGAAAAGCTATTTATTTCAAATATATCTAGGGTTAGATTTACGAGTATTTTTACCAAATTTGGTGAAAAATTTGTGGCGGTGTATTGAACAGATTTTCACCAAATTTGGCAAAAATACTCATAACCCT
>NC_069003.1:11033627-11034443 GCF_001194135.2 Octopus bimaculoides
GTTACCTTGAAGTTTCTTTAAATTAGAGACATATTACAACTACGATAAATTACTGAAAGAAATATTTATAAGCAAGTGAGATTTTTTAGAAATTGAAGTTCTCAGGAATATTTACTTTTTGAACATACATTTATTATTGAATATTTCAAGATCACAAATTTAAATATTCGGTACGAAACACTTTGTCATTCTTTCGCTTGAACCCGCACACATCGTTAATTTCTGTAAAAATGTTTTACATATTTACTTTTGGCGTGCCGTGTTCACCTCTATGTATTTATAGTCACTCATACATGAACACGTGTGTCTTTATATGTACGTTTGTATACATTTATGTATGTATGTGTGTGTGTTTGTGCGTGTGTGTTTGTGCGTGTGTGTGTGTGTGAGACAGAGAGCGTGAGAGAGAGAGAGTTAGTGAAGGTGTGTGTTGTCATGTATACGTGCATACATAAATACATATGCATACATCCTTTTTTGAATGTATATGTGCGTGGTGGAGGTGCAATGGCCCAGTGGTTAGGGCAGTGGACTCGAGGTTTCTGATTCCCAGACCGGGCGTTGTGAGTGTTTATTGAGCGAAAACACCTAAAGTTCCACGAGGCTCCGGCAGAGGATGTTGGCGAACCCTGCTGTACTCTTTCAACCACAACTTTCTCTCGCTCTTTCTTCCTATTTCTGTTGTACCTGTATTTCAAAGGACCAGCCTTGTCACACTGTGTGTCACGCTGAATCTCCCCGAGAGCTACGTTAAGGGTACACGTGTCTGTGGAGTGCTCAGCCACTTGTACGTTAATTTCACGAGCAAGCTGTTCC
>NC_069003.1:11035166-11035686 GCF_001194135.2 Octopus bimaculoides
CACACACACACACACACACACACACACACACACACACACACACACACACACACACTATCTCTCTAATATAAACACACACACACCGTCTCTGTGATATAAACGCACACACTCCAGGTTTGACTATCAGAAAACTGGACATCATGTTCTATGAACATGCATGTATCGCTTAAGGCCTGCTGGTACCTTACAAAACTTTTGGCAAATGGCAGAGTGTTGAAGACTCAGTCTGCTCGACACCTTGTGGATTATTTATTATGTGTTTTCTTAAGTGGAAGGCACGATCTGCTTTGCTCCGTACCACAAAACCACAATGACAGGTAATGTTTTCATTAAGAGAAACATCGTTTTGCCAGCGTACATTCATGCTTACAGGATGCTCGCCCGGATATAGGAGCCCCCCCACACACACACATACACACATGTGTATGCATATATATATAAAGGCATGAGGCATGAGAAGTTAATATATTTATTTAATCATTTGCCATCTTTAGGATTACTGCCGTTTCGCAGCCTTCAT
>NC_069003.1:11035786-11036254 GCF_001194135.2 Octopus bimaculoides
ATATATATATATATATACATATGTATATATACATGCATATATACATAGGCACGTATTTATACATATACGTAATACCCATATAATTATATATACACACACATTCATACATTCATACATTCGTCCAGCCATGCACACATACGTACATACATACATACATCATACTCACACACAGAATACACAAGAGCAGAAATACACGCACATATATACGCATTTTACTCTAATTTCTGTCTTCCTCTCTCTCTCTCTCCCTCCCTCTCTCCTTCTCTCCTTCTCTCTCTCTCTCTCTCTCTCTCTCTCAATCTCTTTAACTCACATTTTGTCCCCCCCTCCCTCTCCCTTCGCTGTCTTTTAGCCAAGGAGTCACACGCCGTAGCCATGACGAGAGTGCTCAGCCGTGTCAACAAGCCTTCATCATGGCTGTCGATATAGTGTCTGTTGTCACCGCCGTCACCGCCAACAGCCACCGCC
>NC_069003.1:11036739-11036979 GCF_001194135.2 Octopus bimaculoides
TCATCATCATCATCATCATCACCACCACCATCATCACCACCACCATCATCATCATCATCACCACCACCATCATCACCACCACCATCATCATCATCATCATCATCACCACCACCATCATCACCACCACCATCATCATCATCACCACCACCATCATCACCACCACCATTATCATCATCATCATCATCACCACCACCATCATCACCACCACCATCATCATCATCATCATCATCATCATCATCG
>NC_069003.1:11036989-11037996 GCF_001194135.2 Octopus bimaculoides
ATCATCATCATCATCATCACCACCACCATCATCACCACCACCATCATCATCATCATCATCATCATCATCATCGTCATCATTGTCTGCAACATCATCATCATCATCGTCGTCGTCGTCGTCGTCGTCGTCATCACCAATTTCTTCCATTCAACCTTTTCCTTCCCATTCTTTTGCTTCATTTATTCTTCGTCACCTTTATTAAGTATTTGTCACACACATTAACACACACACACACACACACGTATATTTGTGTGCATGCGCATTTATATATATACATATATATATGCATATATATACATATATATATATATATACATATTCAGATACATATATATCATACTTGCACAGAGAAACATAAGTACTTACATGTGTTTGCATGTATATATATATGTGTGTGTGTGTGTGTGTGTGTGTGTGTGTGTGTGTGTGTGTGTGTGTGTGTGTGTGAAAGAAAGAGAAAGAGAGGGACAGTCTATGTGTGGCTGAGTATATATAACACATACACAAAGAGGAATAAAAGCCTTTCTTCCTTCCTTCCACCTTTCCTTTTTTGCTTGCCTTTTTCTCATTAGGTTTCTTTATTAACTGTTCCTGCTCAACTCCTTCTCTCTCTCACTTTGTCCCCTCCCCCATACACACACACAAACACACACACATGTATGTATATGTGTATATACATTGGCACATAAAAGTAATAAGGATCGGCGGTCAGTTTTGACAATAAGTAATTTATTCCTGTGTTTCATTCAACCGAACTGCCAATTCCATTATTCCATTATAACATTATTCCATTATTCTGATAAAATATATTGTAAACGGCTGGAGTATTCCAGCGGAATACAGTAATACATAGCGTAATACTCATCCACACTTGGTATGACACAGCATGAGACAAAGATGTATGAGTGTGTGTATACAAACATACACACATACACATACGTGTGTGTATATGTATATATGTATTTATATATATGTATATATACATATATATATATATCTATATATAT
>NC_069003.1:11039036-11041297 GCF_001194135.2 Octopus bimaculoides
TATATATATATATATATATATATATATATATATATATATATATATATGTATATTTATATATGTTGTGCGTGTGTGTATGTATGTATTTATATATGTATAAATAGAAAACGAGAGAGTGGGGAGGGAAGGAGAGGGAGAGAAATATGGTAGAGGGATGAGGGCATTGGATGCATTGCTCTGCAGTAATTGTTCTGCAGTAATTGTTCTGTCTTTGACTCTCTAAGTTCTGGGTTCAGATCTCGGCGAAGTTAACTTTGCTCTACATTCTTTTGGGGGTCGATAAATGAAGTAATAGTGCGGTTCGGATGTTGATTTTCCCTCTCTGCTCTATTTCCCTCTGTTTTTCTCCTTCTCTCTCTTTTTCATCACCCCTCTCTCTCTCTTTCTTTCTTTCTCTTTATTGTTCTGGAAGAAATTCGTTGCGTTCAGAAGCGAGATATGCTCCCCCAGGACTGAAAATTCACAAGACACTTTATATGTCACAGGGTACTCTATAGAATCGTTGAAGGCTTATGACAGAGTATGTCCTTGCATGTCATATAATATGTACTCCATATCTTTTCCAGAAACGAAATTTATTTCCAGTAGCAAATCGGTTCATTGTTCGATGCATACGCCTGATACCTTTATCATCGAATGCTAAAAGAGTCTTCAGAGAATGTTACTAGTTATATACAGTATGGTGATAAAAAGGGGTATTACAGACACGGCTATGCTTTCTACTATAGGCACAAGGTCTGAAATTTGGTGGAGGGGCATAGTCGATCTCATCGACCCCAGTACTTACTGGTACTTAATTTATCGACCGCGAAAAGATGAAAGGTAAAATCGATCTCAGACACGGCTAATATGACATCGGAAAAAATTAACATGGACAATTTGTCTTTATGCTCTAGTTTTTTTTTTTTTTTACTCAGTCATTGGACTGCGTCCATGCATCAGCACCACATTGATGTGTTTAGTCAATCAAATGGACCTCAGTACTTATTTTTTAAAAGTTTGATACTAATTTCTATCGATATCTTTTGCCAAACCGCACAGTTATACGCAGGCACAGATATATACATGCATGATTATACAGGGTGTCCCGAAATTAAGGAAACTGAAGTTTCGGGCTCTAATAACTATCAATAAATTTGATAAGATATGAAAATTCTACATCATTATAAAAGCTTAGTGTTTTCTTTTTGCTTCAGACTAAATAAATTCAGATTTATAAATTAGATAATGGCTACAGACCAAAATACAATCATAGCCCTCGTCAAAGGAGGCGAAAGTAATACAGCAAAAAGAGCTTAAAATTAGCCGAAAAGTCTGGAAAAATTATTAAGAAATTTCAAGAGACTGGTTCCACCGCTGATCGATTTGGACGTGGCCGAAAAGAAGTGTGCGGACCTCTCAGCTTATCAAAAATACCAGAGAAAAGATACGGTAAAATCCTTGCCGTTCCGTCAGAAAACTGGCTGCCACAGCAAAAATAAACCAAACATCGATGTATCGAGTGCTGAAGGAGGATCTCAAAACCCACCCCTACAAAATGATCCACTGTCATGCGCTCACGCAAGTTTATAAGGCCACAAGACTGGAGAGAAGTCTCTTATCGTGCATCAGGTTGCTTAAGGCACGTTGCCCAGCCTGGTGTTCATTGATGAAAAGAAATTTGACATCGAACAGACAGTAAACCACCAGAATGGCCGACTTTGGAGTGTATCTGGCTCCGTTGAGGGTAGATTCGTAAATTGACGTCATAGTCTACAATCAGTTATGATTTGAGCGGCTGTGACAGCCGCTGGAAGGTCTTCCCTCGTTTTTGTGCCCCCGAGTGTTAAAATTAACACCCAGCGATATATTAACGACATTCTGGAAGTCGAACTGCTTCCAGGGTGAATGAGCACTTACAAGGTGCACCTTCGAACCTCCAACAGGACTCAACATCATCCCATGGCTCCAAACAGACACAACACTGGATTCAGAAAAACATTCCGTCGTTCATAGGCAAAGATGTATGGCTCCCAAGAAGCCCCGATCTCAACCCGTCGGATTTTTCTGTTTGGTCCATTTTGGAGACGAGAGTCTCATGATTCGCTCGACGCTCTGAAGGCAAAACTGCGCCAGGAATGGGCTTCGGTTCCGCAAGAACAGTTACAACAAAATCAGGATTCAAATTAGAATTCAAAAGTTAATTACGTGAGTCGTATTTTTAATTATAGAAATATGCCATAATTAGAGAAAAGTTAAGGAAACAATCATTGCCGTCTTCA
>NC_069003.1:11042531-11046985 GCF_001194135.2 Octopus bimaculoides
ATATACATGTATATATGCACTCACACACACGTACACAGACGCATATATGTATATATTTATATGTGTATACATGTCTGTGTTGTGTACATGTATGAATATGTATGTACACATACATACATACACACACACATACATACACACATACATGCGCACACACACACATACATACATATATACATATATAAATGCATGCATACACGCAGACTCAAATACAGACACACACAGATGCTTATAAAGTTCTTTTTTTATCGTTTACATAAGAGAATTGTAACGTGTTGCTGTGGTAAAAAAAAAAGGGAAAGTAAAAAAAAAAACAAATTAAAATAGAAATAAAATAAAATAAAAAAGACATGAAATATTATGTTCCAGTGTCCAAATATAGAGACATGTTGATATGTTTGGTGAGACAGGAGGAGAAAGCTGACTGGTTGTTATACTAACCGGAACCGGAAGTAAACGGAGGAAAACGGAGATATCGCCAAGTAGCATGTGTACAGGCCATGTAATGTTTACGTACGAATTTGTCGTAACTTCATCTTGTTTAGCCTTTACTCTTATTGTTCTTGCTGCTGCTGCTGCTGCTGCTGCTGTTGTTGTTGTTGTTGTTGTTGTTGTTGTTGTTCTTGCTGTTGTTGTTGTTGTTGTTGCTTAACCCCAGGTCAGCTGTGATCGAGCTTACCTACGCTCAAAGTTGTTCCACCTCTATCCGATCATATTGTTTTTTTTATTTATTTGATTTTTATTTGTTTTTGTTTTTATATCATGGACTACACTGTCTATTGGGTCTCCGTTGGTTTCGACGATGACGATTCCACGTATCATTTATATCTTATCTCCTGTTTCTTTTACTCGGTGGACTGCTGTCACGTTATGGCAACGCCTTGAATTGCTTAGTCCAGTGGTTCTCCAACTAGAGTCTATACGACCCTTGAGGTGTCCATATAAGACTTTTGAGGGTCCACGCACACAAAATAGTAAATTTAGGACCCCCTGTTGCATACTAAGAGACCATGAAAAATATGTTACTTTAGATGTATTTCTTCCAAGAAACAGCTATTTTACTTGAATCCTATTAATAAAATCCTCAATGATTATTTGATTTTCATGTTTACCTTCTTTTCTAAAGAGTTCATTAATTAAAATTGGGCAAAATGACGTCGGACGAAAAGACGCAGAAGTCACATCAGACCAAAAGTCCGGTCACAGTACAAAATTACACGACAAACTTCCAGACAGTTTTCGTCTATACATTCACTCGTAAGGCATTAGTTGGTCCGAGATCATACCTGAAGACACTTACCCAAGGTTTCACTCAGTGGGTGGGACTGAACCTGTAAGCACGGCCATGATAGTAGCTATAGATTTAAAATATGGGAGTTGTAAAATATACTTTTTTGCTTGTTTCAGTCATTTGACTGCGGCCATGCTGGAGCACCGCCTTTAGTCGAGCAAATCGACCCCAGGACTTATTCTTTGGAAGCCAAATACCTATTCTATCGGCCTCTTTTGCCGAACCGCTAAGTTACGGGGACGTAAACACACCAGCATCGGTTGTCAAGTGATGTTGGGACACACACACACACACACACACACATATATATATATATATACATATTTACGACGGGATTCTTTTAGTTTCCGTCTACCAAATCCACTCACAAGGCTGTGGTCGGCCCAAGTCTATAGTAGAAGACACTTGTCCAAGGTGCCACGCAGTGGGACTGAACCCAGAACCATGTGGTTGGTAAGCAAGCTACTTACCACACAGCCACTATATTAATAAAAATATAAAACTAGAACATATTTAGGTTTTTCTATACAAAATGTCTAACAGAAAAGATGCTTCCTACACATAAAAATATAAAACTGCCTCATAAAAAAAAAAAAAGACAGCAGAAAAGAGGAAAAAATGGATAAGAGAATTCCGGAAGGAATTGGTCGAAGAAAAAATGTATTTAAAGAGTAAGTCAAGATGAAGAATAGAAAAGCGGATATTCTAGATTTGAAAGATTTCGATAAATGATAAGAAACATTTCTTTTACAATATATACACCTACCTCTTAAAAAAGATACAGACGTCTCTGTTACAACCATATACAACTCAGCTATATATTTATGTGTGTGTGCGTGTGTATGGGGGTGGGGGTGAGTACGTGTGTGTACGTATATGTGTGTGTATATGGATATGAATGTATGTGTGATAAGAAACTTGCTTCTCAACCAAATAAGTGGTTATGGGTTCAGTCCCACTGCGTGGCATCTTGAACAAGTGTCTTCTAACTATAACCTCGGGCCTTATGAGTGGATTTGGTAGACGGAAACTGAAAGAAGCCCGTCGTATATATGTATATATATGTGTTTGTGTCTCTGTGTTTGTCCCCCAGCATCGGTTGACAACCGATGGTGTGTTTACGTCCCCGCAACTTAGCGGTTCGGCAAAAAGAGACCGATAGAATAAGTCCTGGGGTCGATTTGCTCGACTAAAAGGGCGGTGCTCCAGCATGGCCGCAGTCAAATGACTGAAACAAGTAAAGAGAGTAAAGAGAACATATATATATATATATATATGGGAGAATATACAAAAAATAACAACAAGTATATATAAATTAATTTGCGAAGGTGTCATTAATTATATTATTATCCAATGTAACTATTTTAAGAATGATAATAACAGAATCAATGACACAGGCAACAACAGGCCAAAAAATGGCATTTAAATAGCCGAGTGATTAAAATTAATCAAAGGACATACTAAGTACGTCTACCTGCTTTGAAATAACAGTCAAAACTTGTTATTAAATCGCCAATAATACACTGGTGAGAACTACAGAAATCAAACGAAGGCAAATCCGGTTAAGACAATCTACTTACATACATTTAAGTATTTGGATTCACGTGGACTAGTTTCTGCATTGGCAAAATAGGCCTTAGCTTCTTCAGTACGCATTACCAAGATAAGAGATTCCCAACCTATCCTTCTGAAGAGGTTACAAGAAGTAACGAAAATTTTAGCAAAAATGAATAAATGAGTGGTAATCGAACCGTTGAGTGTGTTAGAATCTATCAAGCAAAAGGTATGTGCTAAAGCTGCCCTCATAGCACGGTATGAAAAGCGCGTTAGATTCTTCAAGGGCAACAACATGTTCAAAAATAACCCCAAAACAGTTTTACAAGAAGATAGAGAAAATACTGTAAAGTCTGTCTCATCAAAAGAAGAATTGCAAGAATTTTGGGATAAAATTTGGGCAGAAGAAAAAACACACAATAAAAAGGCCTCTTGGATTGATAGAATATTTACTAACTTAGACTCCTTGGAAGAGGAAGAGTGGGAGGGTATCAAGGTAGAGGATGTAAGATCTGCCCTCAGGAAGTCAAGTAAATGGAAAGGATAAAATTCCTAGAAAGTCATGAACTGCTATCAAACTTTACAACAATGTTTTGCAACAACCTAGTATGATTCCCTCTTGGCTAGTTAATGAGCCAAAAAATTATAGACCCATAACCTGCTTAACAACAATGTATAAAATACTAACATTTGTCGTGACTGAGTACACCTATAGTTTTTTTAATAGAAAGTGGCATATTCCGTAATAAGCAAAAAAGATGTAAACGTAGGTCCTATGGTTGTAAAGATCAGCTACTCATCAATAAGATGGAATTGACTTACATATTTCTTTGCCTGTTTTGTTACTAAGTATGATGTTTTCTTGTTTTCATGCTTTAAGATAAGTTTTAACATCCAGTCAGGTGTTTAGGCCAATTGTGGTAATCATCATTAATTCCAGTTGTAAAAGTCCACGGCCACCCTCTTTTCTTGACAGGTAAAGTCGTTCTATGTCTGCCTTAGGATGTAAACGTGGGAACTTCACCGTTCAAACTGACAGAAAGATAGATACGGATAGGCCAGATATTATATTGAAGAACTTCAGACAAAAATCATGCCATCTCATTGATACTGACTGTCCCAATCGGCATAAATGTATCTGTCGAGTCCTACCAAAAACTGAGCAAGTATAAAGATCTTGAAATAGGAATTCGTAAAATGTGGAACCTCATGACTTAAACAATATCTTTTGCCCTAGGAATGATAGCAAAAGGGGCTGATTGCTCCCTAGCTCAGATACCAGGAAACCCCAAAATGGTAGAAAAATTCAAAAGATGGTGCTCACGGGAACTGCCCATATCTTATGTAAAATACTGCTTATGTATTCTCAAATTTTAACGCAAACTCATAATTTTCTTGTTTTCTTAAACATTCTCTAGAGCAACATTATGTACAAAACCAAATATATGGCACCCTAGGCATAACACCAACATGAACTTCTAACTTGTTGTATCTTGAGGTCTCTGGGTGAGACTTGGAGCCAACTTGTACAAATACAAAACTAAATAATAATAATAATAATAATAATAATAATCCTTTCTATTATAAGCACAAGGCCTGAAATATAAGG
>NC_069003.1:11052746-11054909 GCF_001194135.2 Octopus bimaculoides
ATATATATATATATATACACATATAAACATATTCATACATAGTACATACGTACATACATACATAGTACATACGTACATACATACATACATATATACACATGGGTGTATGTAGGCTTCAACAACATCAAATCTAGCAGCAAACGTTACTAAGAAATTCCTTGCCAATAATATTGAAAAGAAAAGAAGAAGAACAACAACAACAACAACGATGGCGAAGATAAGAAGAACAACAATATCAACGGTAACAAACGGAATCACTAAACAAACCAGTCCGAAAATTAAAGACTGGGCGACGAAACGTAAGTGAAACATCTAACATATCGACAGCATCATCATCATCATCATCATCGTCATCATCATCATCATCATCTTCTTCTTCTTCTTCTTCTCCCTCCTCCCCCTCCTCTTCCCCTTCCTCTTCCTTCTTCTCATCATCACCAGCATCACCACCATCGTCATCGTCATCACTATCGCCGTCATTATCATCATCATTATCAATATCGTCCTCCTCCTTCTCATCCTCATCATCAACATCCGCGCCCTCCTCCTCTTCGTCATCATCGCCGTCGTCGTCAACACCATCACCACCACCACCACCATCATCATCATCACCATCATCATCACCACCGTTGTCATCGCTACGACCTCCTATCACTGGCGCTGTCTCCATCACCCCGACGCAATCATTATTATCGTCCCTTCATTATCATTATCAACAATAACACTACCACTACCACTACCACTACCACCACCTTCATCATCATCATCATCGTCATCATAATTAACAACCATAACATCATAGCATCGACATGAACCTGCGAGAAATAGGAGGCAGATCTTCCTCATATACTCCATAAAACAAAGGTCACATTTGACAATATCGTCCTAGCTGTACTGTATCTGATGATAAATCAAAGAAATGGTCCCGGATGAAACGTCTTTGATGAATAAGCCCTCTCATCCACGATTTAACCTATGGTTAAGTAGGTGATTCTGATTTAGGTACAAGGTTCACAAAAAAAATGAAGACATTTTAGTAACAACAGTAGCACCGACATAATTCGTAATATTAGCTTCAAATTTTGAGACGAGGCCAGCAATTTCGGAGGAATGGACAAGTCAATTACATCGACCCCCAGTATTCAACTGGTACTTATTTTATCGACCCCAAAAGTGTAAAAAGGAAAAGTCGACGCCAACGCAATCTGAACTCAAAACGCCGAGGCGGACTAAATGGCTGTTAAAGTAGTTTGTCTGGCGCGGTAACGATTGGGCCAGCTTGCTGCCTCCAACCATAATTGGTAATGTTAACAGCTACGTTAAGAGCAACAAGAACCACAGGAAACAACATTAACACCACCGCCGCCGCCGCCGCCGCCGCCGTTGCCACTATCAACGACAACAGCAACAATGGCTACAATAACAGCGGTAACAACATCACCAAAAGTATGTAGAATCATCATCGCCCAGAAAAGGAGCGTAAACTACAACAGCAGCATTTAAAGAACAATTGTTACACTAACAATAACAATAACAATAACAATAACCATAGCAACAACATTATCAAATAACAACATGAAAAGCAATATTTATACTAACAACGATCACAACACCAGTATTAAACACTTACGATCACAACAATGGCGTCCAACACCGTCAAACAATGTCAGTAACTAGCAACACCAATATTGACATTAACAACGTCATCAAACAATGTTTAAAACAATGTTTACGTTTTAAATAACACCGCCGCCGCTTCTAATAACAAAGGACGCAATAAAAACAACAGCAATATTTACACTATCAACGGTCGAGAGCAAACATAAACCTTTCTACTATAGGCAAAAGGCCTGAAATTTCGTGGGGGATTACATCGACCCCAGTGTTTCACTGGTACTTTTGCCAGGCGTGCTAACGATTCTGCCAGCTCGCCGTCTTTCCCCACCTTAATAATAATAATAATAATAATAATAATAATAATAATAATGATGATGATGATGATGATGCCCTGATGCAGTACCAGGCAGTGGCTCTCATGGCTTCTAATCTTAACTGATTGGAAGTGTAATCATGTACGTTGTTTTGTCTTGGTATAAAAGATGGTCTACAGCAAATATTCTGCTTAATACCACAGATTTGCTTGTCAGTTGTTTGACCTTAACC
>NC_069003.1:11055090-11056514 GCF_001194135.2 Octopus bimaculoides
GTTTGAATAATTCACCTTTGGAAACATAGGTGTTTTGCTCAACATCCTTAAACAAACCTTATTCAGGGACCTTTTGAGCAGGATGGGCTACTCGACCTGAAGAAAATTTTTACTGGGCCCCACCTGCGAGGTCATGCGCTGTTTATCTTGATATGAGATCACCATGTCGCGCACATATGGTTGTGATGCATGTGCCTGGTGTACCCTTATAAGACGGGTGGTCATGATGGGTATAATGGGCTTCATATATTTTACCCCAGTGTCACTTTGATGGCATGCACTGCTCTCTCACTCAATAATAATAACAATAATAATAATAATCCAACCTACTATAGGTACAAGTCCTGAAATTTTGGATGATTGGGTAGTCGATTACATCGGACCACAGCACTCAACTGGTACTTATTTTATCGACCCCTGAAAAGATGACAACACATTCGACCTTGGCGAAAGACAAAATTTGAATTCAGAACGTAAATCCGGAAAAAAATGCTGTTAAGCATTTTATCCGATGCTGTAACGATTCTGTCAGATTGCATCTTTCAAGCGCAACAATAACAACGACAACATTTACGCCATGAACATCACTTCTTCCACAATCGACAAGAAAAATAATTACAGTAAAAACACTACCACCACCACCACCATCATCACCACCGCCATCATCATCATCATCATCGTCGTCGTCGTCGTCATCAGTATCATCACCATCAGCATCATAACCGCTACTTCCGCCACCAGCGCCTCCAATAAAAACGATTATAGCAACAATGATAACAAGAAGAATATTCACAGCACGTTCACTAATATCACCAATAACAACACCACCAACAACAACAATATTGACAACAGCAGAAACAAGAAAAACTACAACAGCAGCAACAACAACAATAACATTTGTAGCAACAACAACAACTGCAAGCAAAAACAACAGTAATAACAACAGCAGCAACAACAACAGCGGCAAAAACAAAGAACACAAATACCAATAACAACAACAACAACAAAAAACAATAACAACTATAAAAACAGTAAAGACAACAGCAACAGCAACAGCAACAGCAACTGGAAGACGAAACGAGAAGAGACGAAGCAGTGATGTGATGAAGAAAGAGTGGACATCGCTCGGGACATGATGGGAGAAACAATGGCGGCGAAGTAGAGAAGTCATTAGCTTTAGTAACGTCAGTATGAAGGAGGAGGAGGAGGAGGAGGAGGAAATCAGGCGGAACGCCCTGGCTTTATTGATGTTAATATTTCGTCTGATTTAGACATTGAGTGGTGGTCGTGGTTGTGGTCGTGGTTGTGGTCGTGAAGGTAGTGGTGGTGGTGGTGTTGCAGGCTCCAGTGCCGGTGGTGCTGGCGGCGGAGGCACCGGCTGTGGTATTGGTGGTGGTGGTGGTGGTGGTGATGGTGGTGGTGGT
>NC_069003.1:11056731-11058138 GCF_001194135.2 Octopus bimaculoides
GTGTGTGTCAAAGTGTGCGTATATGAATGTCCGTGTCTACGGACGTGTGTGTTAATGTGTGTCAGCATGCAACTGCATCAGTGCGAGTGTGTGTGTATGTATATGTGTGTGAGTGTGTGTGTGTGTGTGTACAAACTTGTAATGATTTGGTTTGTGGTGAGGAAGTGAAAACATTTTGGCCCGGAAATGTGACGATTCAAACTGCACTGTTTTGGTTGGTATTTGTCGTATCTTATAGTTTGTGGTAAAAAGATTGAAGGGTAGAAGGGCGTGGCAGGATTTACACAGACCATTTTATGTATGTATGTATGTATGTATGTATGTGTGTGTGTGTGTATGCGTGTATCAGGCACGTGCCGTCAATAATTATTCAGGGTCGGCAGTTGGTGACCTTTATGTAGTAAAACACACAAAAAATAAGCGAAACAGACTCGCGACTGAGTTGAAGGCAGATTTACTTCTGCCTTTATAGTACGTAGAAAAAAAAACGGTGTTGTAGGAGCATATGCAGCACGTGTACTACAGCAGTACTGTACGTAGCTTAAATACTGAGATTGAAAAGCAGGATCGAATCATGCCTACTTAATTTTCAATAAATAAATAAATAAATAAATTGATAAATATATAAAATATTTTGTATTTTATGCATAGTATTCAGAGCAAACTTCATAATTTTATTGAATTAGGTGCATATTTTGCCATAAAAGAAAAATGCTGCTATCGATTTATTTTATTCAAAGTAAGCAGTGCCTACCTTGCCTACATAGACGGCACATCCTTGGGATATATGTATGTATGTATGTATGTGCATACCTAGTACCCAAATATGCGTGCTTTTGCACAACTCTTTTTAACAACAAAAATAACCTCGAAAACGAGGTCGGGTGACACAATTTTGAGGTTTTCAGCTACCTCCATAATCTTTATGTCTTAAATAGAGCTTAATGAGAAAATGTTTAAAATACATGGTATTTTACCAAGGGATAATCTTTTAATATGAAGTATGTTTGTTTGTGTATGTTTGTTTGAAACGCAATTTCAATAAATAAATAAGTATATATATATGCCCAAAGTGCCACACACGGACTGAACCCAGAACCATGTGGTTGGGAAGCAAGCTTCTTACTACACAGCCACGCCTATATATATATATATAATAAATTTGTTTACGGGAAACGTTTTGAATATGCAAATAAATCTCCTATTATGGTGGCTACAGTCTACTGATGCCGACGGGTGAACCAGTCTTTTGTGGGGAGCACCGAGCTGTACCGATATAATGTAGAATAAATATAGTAATAATAACAATAATCTTTGGATAGAATTTATGAATATTTTAATGCATCGCTACGCGCGTTTCTACGGATCACATGTCTCTTAAGATCACAGTCTGTATCCTAGGAATAC
>NC_069003.1:11059341-11060573 GCF_001194135.2 Octopus bimaculoides
GAATAAGTCCTAGGGTTGATTTGCTCGACTAAAGGCGGTGCTCCAGCATGGCCCCAATCAAATGACTGAAACAAGTAAAAGAGTATATACATATGCATACATACATGCATACATACATACATACATACATACATACATACATACATACATACATACATACATACATACAGAGAAAATGAGAGAAAGTGAGAGAGAGGACAGACAAATAGACCGAGAGAATGAGAGAGACTAATTTCTGCTGTGAAACCTGGTATCTACTTCAGTGTTACCTTTGAAAAATTAGTGCGAAGAAATGATTAGCAGACCATTCATTTAATATTGTACGGATTTACATAATTTGTTTGTGTAAACCCCCATCATGTTAATTGATGTAAAAACGAATTCTACTGGTTATTGAAACAATCGGCACTGATTAAAAACAAAATGTTATACCGACCGCCATCTTGATTCTTTTTGTTGCTTTCTAACTGGAATCAAGAATATATATATATAAATGTAAAAGTGTATATGTATATATATATATATATATATATATATATATATATATATATATATATATACATATATATACATATATATACATATACATATGTATATATATATGTACATATATGTACACATATACACACACATATATATACCGGGACACAAACACAAACATACACACACACACACATATATATATATGCACACACACATGCATATATACATGTCGGACTTCCGCATAGATTTTGTCTTTCGAATTTCATTCTCAAAGTTATTTTAATCCAATATATACTGATATAGGTGTAGAAGAAATTAATTTGTCTAAGGTGTCACGAAGTTGGATCGAACCCAGAACCAACTGATTGGGCATTGAACTTCTTAAAAGCAATAAAAGCAGTCTATGACTGTTCTTTCTTTTTTTTTCGGTTAAGGACTTATTTATTTTTATTTAGTGTTTTTGTTTTATCCACTTTATTTTTCTTCTTTATTTCCTTCAACGAAGGGGGGGAAAATGAAAACGCAATGAATGATTGAATGAAAGAATGAAACAAAGGTAAGAAGAAAGAGAGTGAGAGGTGGGGGGAGAGCGAAAGAAAGAAAGACAGAAAGAAACAAGGAATGAAAGAAAGAAAAATGGGAGGAAAGAACAGAAACTAAAGCCATTTTCCATTGCTTTTAGACTCTGTGCAGTACCACTTCCATACACCTTCACAAATAGTCCTTCACACACACACACACACACACAC
>NC_069003.1:11063525-11066441 GCF_001194135.2 Octopus bimaculoides
GAAGAACAACAACAACAACAACAACAAGAATAAGAACGAGAAGAAGAAGAAGAAGAAGAAGAAGAAGAAGAAGAAGAAGAAGAAGAACAACAACAACAACAACAACAACAAGTCAGGCAATTGAGTGGCAAATGAATTTGAAGAAGTGGTGGAATGAGAAGTGGGGAAGATAGATTTTCGTTCAATTATTGAAAACAAATTGAATGAAAAGGTGAGAGAATGAAAATGAAGTGGTAGAAAATGAAGGATAACGATTTCAAAAGGAAAGATATAAAAGAAAGAAGAAAACTCAGGGAAAAAAACGAACGGAATAAAAGAAGAAAAACAAGAGTAGGAAAAGATGAAAGAAAAAAGAAAGAAAAGGATGGAAAAATTTGGAAGTAGAAATGAAGGAAATATATGAAGAAATGACAGGAAAATACAGCGAAAGAGGACATACCTTGGGTCAGTGTCTTCTACTATAGCCTTGGGCCGACCAAAGCCTTGTGAGTGGATTTGGTAGACAGAAACTTTGATTAGGTATGGTAAAATTTGATGTAGAGTCTCTGCTCAACTTTCTCCGTAATGGTCAATGTGACGATGGCATGCTACACACCTTCCTTCCAAGCACTGCTGTATGCAGCGGAAGTGATTTAGAACTTTAAAACTTAGTGCGCATGAATACGAGTTCAAGGTCAATCTGTGCCAAGCAGCATTACTATGCGTGCTTTAGCTTCGTTACTACGAGAACAGTCCGTATACTTATTGATCAAGCCATATATATATATATATATATATATATATACATTTATAGGAAAAAGGGTTTACTTCCGTGGTTGAAAGTGTACCTGGGTCTGAAAACGAAATGCACAATTTTTATTTTTTTTATTTTCACAAACTCATGAATCTATCATACCGTTTTCTACAATTTCGTCTTTGCTTTTTTGTTTCGTTTTTCAATCAACATAGAAAACAACATAAAAGTGTAAAAAAAAAGGTGAATGAATGCACAAGACAAAATTCCATATCAATAAAACACGCTCAAAAAACTTAAATGTTTAATAGGTTTCATAGCAAAATTATATGCTCAAAATTAATCGTGTAATTCTTTTTAAAACCCAGATACATTTTCAACCGATCTTCAATATCAATTCTCTCACGTACGTACTTATGTATGCATGCATGTATGTATATATTTGTGTGTGTGTGTGTGTGTATGTCTGTGTGTGTATGCGTATATGTGTATGTATATATATATATGTGTGTGTATATATGTATGTATGTATGTATGTATATATATATATATGTATATATATATATATATATGCATTTGTTCACGCATATACAGACAATGTGTTTTATATTCTTATTTATACTGCGCTGTTATTAAAAATACCGCCGATGTCAACTTTTGCCTTTCATCCCGACCAGGGTCGATAAAATAATACTTTCATCGATGCAATTGACTAACTCCTTTCCCGGGAAATTGTTTGGCCCTCTCCCTAAATTGGAAACAATCATTATATCTAAATGTATATACGTATGTGCGTATGTACATATGTATGTACGTATATACATGCGCTTATCCATAAGCTGTTTGTTTGTCTCTCTGTCTTTCTGTATATCTATCTATCTATCTATCTATCTATCTATCTATCTATCTATCTATCTATCTATCTACCGTTGTATCTATTCCTCTATCTCTCCCTCTATCTTTCTGTCTATCTAGTCATCTGTCTATCTATCTATCTATCTATTTACATACTTCCCTATTTCTCTATTCCTCTATCTCCCTATCTATCTATTTACATACTTCCCTATTTCTCTATTCCTCTATCTATCTATCTATCTATCTATCTATCTATCTATCTATCTATCTATCTATCTATCTATCTATCTACCCATCTATCTATCTGTCTGTCTTTCTGTCTTTCTGTCGGTCTATCTTTCTCCATTAAGCCCTCTCTTGTCCTTTAATTCATAATCTCCCCCTTCTCCTCATACCGGTTTCACTACATCTTTCTTAGTGGTTACGCTGTAATGAAGCTGCGTTTTTCTTTTGTTTGTTTTTTATAAGCTTTGTCGTTGCTGTTGTGTTGGTGGTATTGTCGCTGGTGGTGGTGGTGGTGGTTGTTGTGGTCGTCGTCGTCGTCCTGGCCGCCGTTACTGTTGTTCATATTGTTGTTGTTGTCGTCGTCGAGGTTTTCATCGATATTGTAGCTGCTGTTTCTATGGTTTCAATTTCGTTTCTTATTTTATTGAAGTTTGCTATTGCAGCAATTTTGTTGCTGCCGTTGGTGTTGTTGTCGTTGTTGTTGTTGTTGCTGTTGTTGCTGTTGTTGTTGTTGTTGTTGTTCGTCATCGTCGTCGTCGTCGTTATCAACTTCGTCATCGTCTTTATTGTCGCCGTCATTCACATCGTTGTCATCATCATCATCGTCATCATCATCATCAACATCGTCGTCGTCATCATCATCGTCATCATCATCATCATCATCGTCATCATCAACATCGTCGTCATCGTCATCATCAACATCGTCGTCATCGTCATCATCATCATCATCATTGCCATGGTCGTCGCCAGTGTTCAACTGTATACAAACGTATAAACACACACACACACACACACACACACACACTCTTTCACGATGACGTATTCAACATGCCCCGTGTACACCATGCACATGCATCCTCTCATAATAACACAGACACACGCACACACACACGCACACACACACGCACACACAAACATACCTACACATACACACATATAGTCGCATGCAAACAAACACACATACACCCACGCTCAAACACACGCACACACACACACACACGCACACACACACACACACACACACATACAAACACACACAAGTACAGCTACAATAATTAAACAATTTCGATGTGGCCCGTGTTTTAATTTCTTTATTTGTCTTT
>NC_069003.1:11066938-11067804 GCF_001194135.2 Octopus bimaculoides
TTCTTCTTCTTCTTCTTCTTCTTCTTCTTCTTCTTCTTCTTCTTCTTCTTCTTCTTCTTCGTCTTCTTCTTCTTCTTCTTCTTCTTCTTCTTCTTCTTCTTCTTCTTCTTCTTATTATTATTATTATTATTATTATTATTATTATTATTATTATTTTTGCCTGTATAGGAAAAGAGCAATAGAAAGATGTGAAGGAGACGGAGAGAAATGAAGAATAAGAGAAAGGAGGAATAAGAGAAAGGAGGAAAACGAAGAAAGAAGCAAGCAAAGATGAATAGAAAGAAATAATAGAAAAAAAGAGAAGGAAAAGTTAGAGAAAGAACGGTAAAAAAATATATCCAGAAAAAAATTGAAAGAAATAGATTGGAAAAATATTAAGAAACGAAGAGAAAGAAAAAAAGAAAGAAAGAAAGAAAGAAAGAAAGAAAGAAAGAAAGAAAGAAAGAAAGAATGAAAGAAAGAAGGAAGAAAGAAAGAAAGAAAGAAAAGAAAGAAAGAACGAATGACTAAAAAAGCAAGAATAATAATAGAAAAAAGAACGAAAGAAAGAAAGAAAGATAAAAGAAGCAAAGAGAGAGCGAAAGAAAGAAAGAAAGAACGAAAGAAAGAAAGAAAGAAACGATGAAAGACGAGAACGAACAAAGAAAAGAAAATGTAGACCAATGAACAAACAGCCAGCCGACCAACACGGCTTAAGAGCCAGCCAAACACACACACACACACACACACACACACACACAGAGTAACGCCAAAAAGGAGTATTGGCTATTTTCTCCTCTTTGCTTTATATTATATTATACATTTTATCTTTTTTTTTATTACATTATATTATATTATATTATATATAATTTTTTTTTTCTGTAGTT
>NC_069003.1:11068258-11069191 GCF_001194135.2 Octopus bimaculoides
CACCACTGCCACCACCACTATCACCACCACCGCCGCCACCACCAACACCACCCCCGTCACACCCAAGACTACAATTGTTATCTTCTCTTCTTGTTTTAGTCTGCGGCCATGCTGGGGCACCACCACCTTGAATAGTTTTGGTCGAAAGGAATCTGGTCCTTAAGCTTCTGGTCGGTCATTCAGTTAACCGCTAAGTGCGAGAGACGTGAGCAAACGAACACCGGTTGTCAAGCGGCGAGGGAATAAACACGGACACAAAGACACACATACACATACGCACAGTTTCCGTCTGCAAACTTCACTCACAGGGTATCGGCCGGTTCACTACTATCGTAGATGACCCTTGCCATAGGTGTTGCGCAGTGGAACTGAACCTGAAATCACTTGATTACAAAGCGAGCTTCTTGACCATGCCCACGCCTTTATTGTAATTGTTGTTGTTACTGAATGTTGTCATTGTTATTATTATTATTGTTTTACTTCTCAGAGCCCTCGGCCTTGTTTGCTCTGGTTGGTTCTGTAAGAGCTGACAGCAGAGGTCTCACAATTCTGCAAATTATAAGCTATGATAATTGGATGTTGATTATCGTGGAAGAGATTCAACACCCATGTACCAATCTCAAAATCCTAGCTGTCCCCTGCAAAGCAGTTTTTGTGGGCCTTCTCTGCTCTCATGTCAATTCCAATTGCTCTGACATATTTCTCGAGCTCGGTCGTTAGTGCTCTGAGTGACCCTACAGCTACTGGGATGACACACTCTCCTCATAGGTCACATTCTTGCAATTTCGTCATTATCATTATTATTATTATTATTATTATTATTATTATTATTATTATTATTATTATTATTATTATTATTATTATTATAGATAATATTAGGACTGCTATGACTCCTTTGGAGGGAATATGTAAATAAAGAAGAAGAGTTCCATA
>NC_069003.1:11069981-11070721 GCF_001194135.2 Octopus bimaculoides
GGAGGGAGGGAATTAGAGGTTAAAGAATTTTACGGTGAGGATATGAGAGAGGAAAAGTTTTAGGATAGCGAAAGTGAAAAACTAAGAGAATTAGAAGTCGTAAACAAAAAGAAACACTCTGTAATCATTTTTTTTCAATGAATATAATTGAATAGAGGCAGTGGAGAGAGGTGGAGAGAAGAGAGAGAAAGAGAGCGTTGTAAGGAGCGAAATTGAAGATAAAGGTGAGAGAGGGAATGGATAGAGAAAGACCAAGAAAAACAGGAGCGATAAAGAAATGCAAAGAGAAAGAGAAGGAAAGAGAAAGAGAGAGAGGGGGTTAAGACGTTAAAAAATACTATGTTGCAGTGTAAGGTTTTACCTCAAAGTGAATTAAAATTGAATCGTGTAGTTGAAATCTTTAAGGAAATGAAAATTAAAACTACATTTTATTGAAAATTTATTAAAATTGGAATATTTAAGAATTTTCTAGAGAGGGTAGACTTGAATAATTACTTTTTTTTTCTATTAAAAGCTAAATACTCAAAACTAATTTATAAGAAGCTTTCTTCATTCTAGTATACATGATTATTTTTGCTGTTGTTATTACAGTTGTTATTGTTGTTGCAGTTGCTGCTGTTGCTATTATTATTATTATTATTATTATTATTATTATTATTATTATTATTATTATTATTATTATTATTATTATTATTATTATTATTATTATTATTATTATTACTATTACAATTGTTATTATT
>NC_069003.1:11071826-11072859 GCF_001194135.2 Octopus bimaculoides
TATTATTATTATTATTATTATTGTTATTGTTATTATTGTTGTTGTTGTTGCCTTTGCACAGCTTCTAACGCTGGAGATGTACTACAGTGTCAGCTGTTCACTACCAGTGAACTAAGTTAACACTTCTTATTTTTCGGAGTATTCGAGCGGTTCCAAGCAGTGCTATTTTCTGCAAGTGCTCCACCCTTATTGCAGCCCCTGTTTGTTCCACGTACTTCTCGAGATTTTTGCTCACTCTTCCCAGGGCTCCGAAAATTATTGGTACTACTGCTACCTTTTTCATCGACCACAACTGCTTAACTTCCCAAGCTAACCTGTCATAACTCCCAACTTTTCTTTCCTCCTTATAGTATACCTTGTTGTCAGCTGGGAATGCTATATCTATAGTTTGTTTTCTTTCTCAATTAACGCTATGTCCGGCTTCCTATTCTCTATCTCATGGTCGCACTGAATCATAAAATCCCATAGGATCTTTGCATTTCTATTTTCCACGATGCCTTCAGGTTTGTGGTAGTACCAATATTTTGCTCTGTCAAGTCCATACTTGTTGCAAAGTGTCCAATGGACAAGCGTGGCTATATTGTCGTGGCGTCGCTTATATTCCTTCTGGGCTACTGGCGTACATTGGCTGGTAATATGCCATACGCTTCCACCGTTTTGTCCACAGGTTCTGCACTTATCACTTTCTGATGTGTTGTCTACTCTGTATTTGATGTGATTTGTCCTTGGTACTTGCTCTTGGGCAGCACAGATTAGAGTCTCCGTTTCCGGTTTTAAATCACTTTTAGTCATCTACAACCATCTTTTTTCTCTGTCTGCCTTATATTCAACATCCCTATGAAATTGACCATGCATTCTTTTCTTTACCCACATATTTTCAGTTTCATTCTTTTTCTATTTTTTGTATAGTGCTTTATCTTTGCAATCTTTCATCCTACACAAGCCTGACCTTCTTACTTCTAATAATAGCGGTTCTGTGGCATTTTTTACTGGTGCACATTATATCCATCCCGGACTGATGAACACGGAACAT
>NC_069003.1:11077446-11078028 GCF_001194135.2 Octopus bimaculoides
TATATATATATATATATATATATATATATGCATACATATATATGTATGATGTATATAATTATGTATTACAGAAAAAAACTATATAAATGGTTATATGTATATTTGTGTGTGCATGCATGTATATATGGATAGATGTATGTATGTATGTATGCAGGCATATATAACACCTTGTGTGTGTATTCAGATGTGCGTATATATATATGAACGCGCTTATATTTGCATACACATATACACACATAATACGTACATGCACACATATATACGTATTCATGAACATCAACTTAAATTGGCAAAAATGTGTATTTTGACGCTCTAACCCTCTTCGTCTACAATTCTATCGGTTTCTTTCGGTTAATGCACAGACGCACCAATTGTGCTTGCTTGGATACAAAGATGGCACTAATAAATGCAGGTCAGTAGTCCAACGATGTGTAAATAGTTTGCACAATAGCTAAGATGGTCCAGCCCAAAAGCAAAGGCAAGCCAAAAAGAAAAGTACAAGAAAGATCGGCAACAACATAAAAACAGAAAAATAATATATATATATATAAATACACACACACATATATATATATATATATA
>NC_069003.1:11081031-11085794 GCF_001194135.2 Octopus bimaculoides
ATATATACACTTAGGTATGTATGTATGTATGTATGTATATATGTATGTATGTATGCATGTATATATGTATGTATGTATGTATGTATGTATGTAGGTAGTTAGGTAGGTAGGTAGGTTTATATGTATTGTATGGGTGCCGGGGTGTGGAAGAAGAGACGTCGGGAAATAGAAGGAAAATAAATATTGAAATATTGCTGTTTTATATAATAATGAAAAAAGAGGACCGTAGCAGAGGTGCCAAAATTATTATCCCTTTTGTTATTGTTATTGTTAGTAGTAGTAGTGGTGGTGGTAGTAGTAGTAGTAGTAGTAGTAGTAGTAGTAGTAGTAGTAGTAGTAGTGGTGGTGGTGGTGGTGTTAGTGGTGTTATAAGAAAAAAATAGTTAAATAATTATTAAATGATGTTGATGACGATGATAATAATAATAATAATAATAATAATAATAATAATAATAATAATAATAATAATAATGGTTTCAAATGTTGGCGCACAAGTCCAGGATATCGGGAGAGGGCGTATGTCGATTACATCGACCCCAGTGCATAACTGGTACTTAATTTATCGACCCCGAAATGAGGAAAGGCAAAGTCGACCTCGGCGGGATTTGCACTCAGAACGTAAAGACGGGCGAAATACCGCCAAGCAGTGATCCCTGCGTACTAGCGATTCTGCCAGTTCCCTGCCTTAATAATAATATGTTGGGCATGGAGGTAGAAACAATACCAGTAATAATTGGGGGCATTGGGCATGACAGTGAGTCAGTGTAGTCTCCACTTGTAAGACACGCTTTTCTGCAGCCCTGGATTAAGCATAGACCAAGATCGGGCACTTGGCATTTGGAATGTCGTCAGGAGCTCATTGCCCTCTAACAGTCGGGCAATGTTGTCCAGTGTAAGTTAGCCATTAAAAGCAAGTGCCTTTAAAGCATTGCCGCTCACCGTGGTGTACTTGATGACCGACGCCATTACGCAGACGTAACTCGCATTGTCAATACAGATCTGCCGCATCCTTGTTCGCGCAGGATGCCTCTCAATTTCCTCGTTCCCGCAGGGTCACTATATACAGAAGAGATGAAAGGGAACAAACGTGACAAACCGAAGCCTTTTCTAATTTTCCCTTCTAATTTACTAACTAGGACTCCCTCTATTGTAGTTTTCTTTGTCGCTGCTTCCTTATTAGACCTTATCAATACTACACTAGTTGCCCTTTCCAGTGTGACCAGCCATTTGTTGTTGACGATTGATACCGTCAACACCCGCTTAACTAATTCGCTAATCCGGTCTTTGTAAACTTGGCGCACCGAGAAAAACGCGTACAGCTTTCTAGTAACTGGGTCCCTACCAACGAGACCTCTCTAAGATGAAAACTTTGTGATCTGTGTCGCCGACCACTTTAAATTGTGGACAACCCACATCAACTCTATTTGCTGGCCTACTTAATACTTTCTGTTGAGGTGATCTAGAGGATACGATGTATTTGTCCACGTTCTCATTGGTTCATTCGAAAAGCTCAGTAAATAACTGTCAGACAGCTGGAAGCATCTGAGTAGGTTTGCGAGGCCTTCACACCCTCTCAGCTATCAGCTAATCTCATGCAGTCCAAGATGGCGTTCCAATTACCTATTAACACTAGAAAGCAAGACGTTCTCTAGACGCCAGAAGAAATTTGGCCGCTCTTCCCTGTTCGCATATAGGTGGCTACTCATCGAAAGGTATGGCCTTCGCTGCTGGTTACGTCCAGTTTTACCAACATATATTTTGAGTCCAAGAAGATGGTCTGTATCGCAAATCCACATCATTTCGAAACAACACAGTGATTCTGTAATATACCTAGTAATTATCGAAGATGAGCAGGAATTCTAATCAAGCTAATGGCTACCACATCTATATCAAGTAACCTGAAGTCGTTGGGCAGACTGTCCTGCTTCGAAGGTGACACCAAAATCGTTCACGCTATCTATTCTGAGTAAGACCATGTTAGACAAAAGGAGGAAGGTGAAAATAACTACATGCCTTATTCTTGGGGAAGGAGAAGTGTTGTGGGCATTTCCTCGAGTAAAGTTTTGTATAGTCCTTTGTCAATATCCCTTCGGAAATTTGTCATTCCGTCGGGATATTTTGCTTTTAATTTGTAAGTTTCTTGAACTGCTTTTAGAATTATTACTCATTGGCATGTCATTTCTTAGTGCAATGAAGCCATTGTGTGCGATGTATGCATTTTGATGTATCCGATTCATTCATTTTTGTTATTGTTGTTGTTGTCTTTGCTTAAGGCAGAGTAATTAATTCTTATTCGCTGGTGGAGGTGTTAGTGGTTGGTGTGAATTAAGCTGTGGTCCTGATGTCTGTGGTCGTAGTGCCTGTGGGGTTACGATGATGATGATGTTGATAGTACTGCCTCTGCTGCTACTGGAGGTGGTGTTGGTGCATCATTGCTCAAAATTATCTTCCTTCCATTTTCGTTCGAATCTCCAACTATTTTTTATTGTTGGCTTTATACTTTCTTACATTTCTTTTTATTTGGCAATTTCGCCCTTTAGATTATCCCTGGTCATTTTCGTCACACGACATGTATGAGTGGTTTGAAGCGAGAAAATGCATTACTTAAGGAGGAGGAGAGATTCTGTTGATTTTGTTGATAGTTCAGGGAGGTACATTTGGTTGGTCTTATTGTCACTGGTTTCGGTGATGTGGCGGCCCTTCAGGACGGTGCTTCTGTAGTTTTTCTTGTTTTAAATATTAATGTTGCTGGTGTTGCTGCTTCGATTCTTTCTAAGCGCATGGCTCAATCGTAATATCGTGAGTTCGAATCCCGGCTGCACGTTATGTCCTTGAGCAAAGCACTTTATTTCTCGTTACTCCAGCCCGCTCAGCTGGCAAAAATGAACAGCTCCTATATTTCAAAGGGCCAGTATTATCACATACTGTATCACGCTGAATCTCCCAGAGAACTACGTTAAGGGTACGAGTGTCTGTGGAGTGCTCAGACACTTACACGTTAATTTTACGAGCAGGTTGATCCATTGTTCCGATCAACTGGAACACTCATCGTCGTAACCGACGGAATGTCAGTGCTTCTTTCCTTGCAGCTGATGGCTGCACGCTGTTGCTGGTATTGTTGCTGTTGTTGATGGTGGTGTCTTGTAATTGCTGCTGTTCTTGCCGCTGTTGATGTTATGATGTTGGCAGCAGCAGAGGAAGTCACCTTCTCTTAATTTTGTTGGGAATAGAGAGCCCTGGTAAGATTGGTGATGTCATCATTGGGGCTTCTGGGCATCCTACACTCCACTACGTCCCGCAGTTACTGTACTCCTGAGATCTCTCTTATATGGGGGTTACTGTCTAATGTCTCAGATGACGATAATGATGATGATGATGATGATTATTATGATGATGATGAGGACGAGGAGGATGACCGAGAAGATGACGATGTCGGCGATTGCTAAAGCAACGACGACAACAACAGCAACAACAACAGTAGTGGTTTATAATTCAGGCTGAAGGCAAACAATTCTATAGAGAAGGGGTTAAACGATGAGTTAACGATAATGATGGTGGTGGTGGTGGTGGTGGTGGTGATGATGACGATGATGATGGTCAGAAGGAGGAGAGAGGAAGGATGTCAACAATGAGGGTTGTAATGATGATGATGATGATGATGGCAATGGCGAAAACAACAGCAATAATAATAATAATAATAATAATCATAAGAAGAAGAACAACAACAACTACAACAACAACAACAACAAGGATGATGATGATGATGATGATGATGATGATGATGATGATGAGGATGATGATGATGATGATGATGATGACGGTGATGATGATGATGATGATGATGATGATGATGATGATGATGATGATGATGATGATAAGACAACTATAATGGTGGTAATAATAAATGGTTGGTCATAAGTTATTCATTGAATTTTTGTTTTCTTTCTTTCTTTCTGCTGAGTAAGAATAAATATAAATTCTTCTGGAAAAAAAAAGAGAGATAAAAAAAAAAGACAAAAAAAATACAGTGAAAAATAAAATTAAACTCCATCATCGGAATAAAATAACTAAGAGGTTTTCATTGGCCGAAATCAAACATGTTTATAGTTTCTTGCTTTCTATTCACCTGATTTTCGTTTCCGCTTGTATAAGTTCCTCAGTAAACCATCCATCAGCGTCTTAATAACCACCAACATTGTTACAGATATTCTAAATGCGGCCATTTGCAATAAGCAACAATAATTTCGAACGGGCTTCAAAAACAAAAACGAAAACAAAAACAAAAATGACAGAAGGAGCAAATACACACACACACATACACACATAGACTCGTACACTAATACTTCTACACACTCGTCCATGCTCACATACACACGTACACGCTCTGATACTCACGTACAGACACGTACACGTTCACGCACTCTCACGCGCACATACAGATCTATATTGACATTCACATCTACGCCTGCATATCTATTCTATTCACTTAGACAAATATACACACATACATGCACACGTACACGCACATATATATTACCATTATGCATATGTGTGTGCATGCGTCTGTGTGTGTGTGTGCGTGTGTGTGTGTGCGTGTGCGTGTACGTAAGTACGCACGAATAATGTGTATTATACGTATAATTTATATAAATTATATATATATGTGTGTATATGTATATATGTATATATTTGTACATACAATGCTATACATATATATGATAGTATATATATATATATATATATATATATATATATATATATAT
>NC_069003.1:11091756-11092465 GCF_001194135.2 Octopus bimaculoides
CACACACCACTACCACCACCAACGCCGAAAGAACAACCGCCGCTGCCACCACCACCGCCACCCGCTATCACACGCTGTTATCAACATAAACATACACACAAACATGCGCGCGCGCGCGTGTGTGTGTGTGTGTGTTTGTGCGGTTGTGTATATGTGTTTGTGTTTGTGTGTGCGCGCTTGTGAGTGCTTCGTATGATATGCATGCATGTACGCACTCACATGAATGCGTACATGCCCTACACATAACTAGATGTACATACACACACACACATGTATATAGGTGTGTGTGTGTGTGTGCGTGTGTGTGTGTGTGTGTGTGTGTACGTATATACATGGAGAATATGCCTTTGCTTATGTGTTTGTAGGTATACGTGTACATATACACACGCAACTAATTATTACACGCACATGCCATATACACACACCACGCACTTATACATACATGCACATACACTTGCATACGACATTCTCTCTGTCTCTGTATGTCTTCTCTCTCTTTCTCTCTCTCTCTCTCTCTCTCTCTCTCAATGAATCAATCAATCTATTTGTCTGTCTATCCATTCATCCATCTATCTAGTGATCCATCAATCTATCTATCTATCTATCTATCTATTTATCTATCTCGATCACTGTCTCTCTCTCTCTCTCTCTCTTTCTCTCTCTCTCTCTCTCTCTCTCTCTCTCTCTCTATATATATATATATATATAT
>NC_069003.1:11095706-11097972 GCF_001194135.2 Octopus bimaculoides
GTGTGTGTGCAAGTGTGTATGTGTGTGTGTCTTTTCATCTGTGTTTGTCCTTCACCACCGCTTGACAACTGGTATTTGTGTGTTTACGTCCCCGTAACTTAGCAATTCGGCAAAAGAGAAAGATAGAATAAGTACCATGCTTAAAAATGTAAGTCCTGGTGTCTATTCGTTCAACTAAGGCCTTTCAAAGCAGTGCCCCTTAACGGTTCAGCTTAAGAGACCGATAGAATAAGTACCAGGTTTACAAAGAATAAGTCCTGTGGTCTATTTGCTCGACTAAAGGCGGTGTTCCAGCATGGCCGCAGTCAAATGACTGAAACAAGTAAAAGAATAAAAGAATGTTTGAGCCAAAACATAGTTGCGTCAGAGGGAACGTCGCATTATTACATAGGATCATGCTCAACTAACTTTAAGCAGAGACTGCGTAACCACCTGTCTTCTTTCAAGGATAGTGATAAAATGAATTATACAAGCCTAAGTGGATTTATCTGTTCTTTAGAAGATAAAAAACACAAAATTCGATACTAAATTAAAAATAATTTGTAGGGTTTTACTTTATAAATTTGGAAATTCAAAATGTAATATACGCTTGGAAGAACTCTTCCATATTCTCACCACTATTTACATGTTATTGAATAACAGACATGAATTAGCCCCTGAACGCTTTCATTCTTCCCAGAAAGTGTTTAAATGAGATTTGTTAAACAAGATATTACTTATGTAAGGATATACTGATGAATTACCTAGACAAAATTGTAGATTTACTATCGTCAGCTCTTAATAATATAACTGCAAACTTCATCCCCTTTTTTATTTTCTTACTTTTTTGTGTTTTATATTCAGTCCCCAACTCCATTACTTCCTCCTAATCTATGTATTTACCCTAAAATTTATTTCTATTTTTATCTTATATGGTCTGTAGTTGAAGCAAATTTTGACCTAGGGTTGTAACGTAATTGTGTTACGTACAATAAATAAAATGACCAGACAACAGTAAAAACAATGTAACGAACTAACAAATTTCTTCACGAACCAACAATCAATATTCCTTATGAACTAAGCAGCCGACACCTTCCGACTTCACTGCGAACTAACACGAACTTTACTCGACTCTGAACTCTGAACCTTGAATTTACTCGGATTGTTACTATTTATACTTTACTCGAACCAGTCTATCTCTCGCAATGGAGTGTCGTAACTCTCATCACAACACCTAGTCAGAGATTTTGCGACTACTTTTTCGTGTTTAAATATTTCCCATACAAAAATCTTTAATAAGACATTGCTCACATAAGGATATATGAAATATTTACCAAGACTGTAACTGAAGATTTATTATAGTTAGATTTTAACAATCTAAATGTAGACTTCATCATCCTTTTTGTTTTATTTTCTATCTTCATTTCGGTCCCTGCTCTCTTATTTACTCTTAGTCTATCTATTTATCTTGAAAATCATTTTTGTCTCTATCTTAAGTGGCCTCTAGATGAAACATATCTTGACCGGGTTAGCGCTTCTCTGACGACTAAGTCTACTGTCATGTTATTGCCCTTAAATCCTTTAGGACCACTCTAGGTTTAAATTATCACAGACTTTATTGCTGTATCGTATTTCACAACTTCTGTTCTCTTCTACACTGGGCACACATATCTTCCACCTAAATTATACCCAGAATAAGAATATCAAACACCGAACTCTTCAGTTTGTTTTTTTTTAAACCGTAGTGGTAACACCTTGAATAAAGTTGCTTGGATATGTATACCCTGGATGAATTTATAATACAATTGAACCAACAGGATGCAACTAGATGCCACATTTTAGGATGTCTACGCAGTAGAAACACATGTCTGAGAGAGAGTTAAAGTAAACGTATTATATATATAATACTGTAATAAACAAGGTTTTGAGGGTGTATAATTCTCCATTCTTATTTTTAACGTCTTAGATATACACTCAGTATACTGTATAAAACCTAAAGAAGCGTTTTCAGGATTCACCTGCTTGAGCATGGTGGTAGAGCACTGATGAGTCTTTCTCCTCTTGGAGCTCCTGCCAGTGTTTGCCTATACGCTTCCCAATGCTGCGTGCTAACTCTCCAATGTAAGTAGTTGTCATGTTTCTGCACTGTCCCTCAGTACATCGCAAGCTATACACTATATTCCTAACCTTACAGTTAACTTGTGGGTTCACCCTACATTCTATACAATCGTTCTCCGTACATGAGGACCTGGTGCTGGCGGCGGTGGCGGTGGTGGCGGTAGTGGTG
>NC_069003.1:11098110-11099451 GCF_001194135.2 Octopus bimaculoides
GGTGGTGGTGGTGGTGAGGATAAAGACGACGATGATGACGCTGGTGGTGAGGAAGACAAAGATGATGACGGTGATGACAATGATGATGGTGATGTAGATGACAATCATGATGGTGATGCTGATGGTGTTGAGGCTGGGAACGGGTGTGGCTGCGACATTGTTGGATGGTTTGTCCGCTGGTCTAATACCCGGGATAGAAAGATGGAGTTGTATGTATGTATGTACGTGTGCTTGCCAGTGTGCATGTATGTATACGCGCGCGTATGTGTATATATGTCTGTATGTGTATATGCATGTATGTGTGTATGTATGTATGTATGTATATATGCATGTATGTATGTATGCATATATGTATTATGTATGTATGCATATATGTATGTATGTATGCATGTATGTATGCGTGCGTAAACAGATAGATCGATGGACTTAGATGATCAAGGTGAACTAAAAAGGGTGGGGGTGGGGTCTGATTAGGTGGACAATCGGGTGGCATTGTTTGGTCATCGTAATCGGCGCCAGAATAATACCTTAATATTGCTGATCACATTATTGACAATCAATCTTTTTAACCCCCGATAACGATCTGATTGCTTCGATGAACTCCTCCGCCCCACACAGCGAAAAACCAAGCGCTGCCACGCTCCCCCACCGGCCCAACCTTATTAATTAGATCTGATGGTCATTGTTTAATTAACTGATATTTTCCTTGATATGATTCGATATCATTGTTATCAGACGAAATCATCGGGATATATTTCGTTCAAATGTGTGTGTGTGTGTGTGTGTGTGTATATGTGTGTGTGTGTATATGTGTGTGTGTATGTACTGTGATATCTTATTTTGTGATTTCACATCCTTGAGATACGCTGTATCATCATCATCATCATCATCATCATCATCAAAATATTGTTGTTGTTGTTGTGGTTGTTGTTGCTATTATTATTACTATGAAGGCGGTGAGCTGGCAGAAACGTTAGCACGCCGGACGAAATGCTTAGTGGTAATTCGCCCGTCGCTACGTTCTGAGTTCAAATTTCGCCGAGGTCGACTTTGCTTTTCATCCTTTCGGGATCGATAAATTAAGTACCAACTGAATACTGGAGTCGATATAATTGGCTATCCCCCTCCCCAAATTTCAGGCCTTGAGCCTATAGTAGAAAGTATTATTATTATTATTATTATTATTATTATGATGATGATGATGATGATGTCAAAATTAAAAGAAGAATGCCATTGTTATCTAGTGAACGATATTTCGACATCTTGTGCATCTTCAACTGGTTCAAAAAATACTTTTGTCAATCTACTTCATTTTGGTTAATATAGACAGGATTGAGGTAA
>NC_069003.1:11110592-11111722 GCF_001194135.2 Octopus bimaculoides
AATGACGACGAGAAGGATGAGGAAGACACACGTAGTGATGATGATGATGATGATAATGATGATGATGATGATGATGATGATGATGATGATGATGATGATGATGATGATGATGATGTTGGTGATAGCGATAATGATATTGATGATGATGATGATGATGACGATCATGAGGATGATGATGATGACGACCATGACGACGACGATTATGATGATGATGATGATGACGACGATAATGATGATGATGATGACGACGACGACAACAATGATGATGATGATGATGATGGTGATGCTGATGATGATGGTGATGATGATGATGATATTGTTGGTATGGGCGATTGTAGTCGGTGCTATGGTGGTGGGGGTGGCGACGGCACTAATCGAGATGGCACTGTGGTGGTGTTGGTTGTGGTGGTGGTGGTGATGGTGGTGGCGCTGGTGATGGTGCTGGTGGTGCTGCCGGCCCTGCTATGCCTCCGCTGATGCTAGCTCCGTCTGCTGGAGGACCTATAGATATTTGTTTCACAGATGGCGGCACGTCGCTGGGTTCCCCCATATAATTTTGATTTTCACGGGACGATAAACAGTGTTGGGTTGCTGCAGCTTGGCAACGGCAACCTGCTGCTGCCGATGGTGGTGACGCTGATGGTGGCGTCGGTAGTGGTGGTGGTGCTGTTGCTATTGCTGCAGTTGTTGCATCCCCCGTATATATATATTGTTACTGCACTGTTGCACTTGCATCAGTTAAGATGCGTGTGTACTGTCTAGCCCACCCCACGCTTAATATACCCACAAACGTATACATATATATATATATGTGTGTGTGTGTGTGTGTGTGTGTGTGTGTATGTATGTATACATGTATGTATATATATGTATGAATATATATATATGTATTTATATAAACATATATATACATATGCATATATATGTATGTGTGTCTATACACCCCCCCCCCACACACACACAAACAAATATATATTTATATATATACGTATCAATATATATACATACATAAATATATATCAATATATATAGATAGATAGACAGATAGACCGACATATAGATAGATAGCTAGATAGATAAATGCATATATACATATACACACACGCACATATATGTATATATACATATAT
>NC_069003.1:11111822-11112567 GCF_001194135.2 Octopus bimaculoides
TATATATATTCATAGTGTAAAATCAACGTGGGCAGCTGGGTTCAATATAGGCAAATTTCGTCTTCACTTATTATGACTGTATATACTAGAAACATATATTGAGTAGAAATAAGGGTTAAACCACTTATAGCTGCGCAAAAGCACGTTTGCATATACTCACAAGGGAGGTAACTGTCCAATGTACAATGAAGAACTAGAATACTGGACTGCACAGCTTCATCCTAGTGGAATTGCCAACAGTGAGCCTCCATTGTTTCTTTGATAGAAGTAGTCCAGTGTCCTAGCTTGCTCTGCTTAGAGCGCTGCTATCAACCTTGTCACTACAATATAAGCGTATTTTTAAGCAATTATAAATGGTCTAATATATATGTGTATATATATATACATACATATATATATATAGGAGTGGCTGTGTGGTAAGTAGCTAGCTTACCAACCACATGGTCCCGGGTTCAGTCCCACTGCGCGGCATCTTGGGCAAGTGTCTTCTACTATAGCCTCGGGCCGACCAAAGCCTTGTGAGTGGATTTGGTAGACGGAAACTGAAAGAAGCCCGTCGTATATATGTATATATATATATGTATGTGTGCGTGTATGTTTGTATGTGTGTGTTTGTCCCCCCAACATCGCTTGACAACCGATGCTGGTGTGTTTATGTCCTCGTAACTTAGCGGTTCGGCAAAAGAGATCGATAGAATAAGTACTAGGCTTCTAAAGAATAAGTCCTGGGGTCGATTTGCTCGAC
>NC_069003.1:11113592-11117378 GCF_001194135.2 Octopus bimaculoides
ATATATATATATATATATATATATATATATATATATATATATATATATATATACATATGTATGTATATATATATGTATCTATGTATATGTATATATATATATACATATGTATAAGCAAATATATATACAAATATGCATATATATGTATGTATGTATGTATGAATGTATGTATAGACATGCCTATATACGAATAAATATAATTAAGTATGCGTGTTTATGTTTGTCTGGAAATGGGGACAGTTGCATGCCAGACTGGTTAGCTGTGGCAGAGACAAAATTGATCCCCAAATGCAGGCCCAAAAACTACCGGCCAACTGCATGCCGGTATTTAATGTATAAAATATATGCAACTTGTTGAAACTTAATCGTCCAAGACTATTCTAAAGTTAGTAACATCATTTAGCAGAACCAGCAGCTGGGAAGAAGTGAGTTTGAGAATGTGCCGAGCAGTTGTTAATAAACAAAACTATAATATCAGAGATGCGGGAGCATAAAAAGGAACCTAGTTTCAATGAGTCTGGACTACAAGAAAGCCTTTGAATCTGTCTCCCACTTACGGATGCTAGAAGCCCTTCGACTTGCTAAAGTTCCAGTGAGCAGGGTCAAAACCATATCTGTCCTAACTTCATCGTGGGCCACCAGCATAAAGCTGAAGATCAGCGAAAAAGGAAATACCTATGCTAACTATTGAGGAATCTATACCTACTCTATCCAGATTAGAAGTTCAGGTTTATACCTGTAATCATTGGGGCACTAGGATATGTAACACAAGCTTAAATACCAATCTTGAGAAATTCGGCCTCTCAAAACCAGAAAGGAGAAAGCTGATTCGAAGACTACAAGCCCAAGCCATCACTGGAACTGTAAAAATCTGCCAAACTTTCCTGCAGTCTATCATTTAAGTATATACGAACATGTCTAGATATGCAACTACATGCTTGAGAATACACACATAGAGCAAAACATACAAATCTGCACACATACATACATACATACATACATACATACATACATACATACATACATACATACACACATACATACAAAAATATCCTGTTGTTGATGTTGAAATTCTAATGAAGGAGCCTTGGATCTAGGTTAGAAACCGGTTCGTTCTCTATTGGCAAGAAATCTTGAAATAAAACTGAATGATAACATGCATACACATAAAATTCAGGCATACGTAGATTCATTTGTGTAACGATCCATCCGCTCATATATGCATCCATACTTTCAAAGCTACATTGAAAAATTGTGTGTGTGTGTGTGTGTGTGTGTGTGTGTGTGTGTGTGTGTGTGTGTGTGTGTGTGTGTGTGTGTGTGTGTGTGTGTGTGTGTGTGTGTGTGTGTGTGTGTGTGTGTAAATTCACACTTACACTCACAGATACATCCATACATTCCGACATACATTTTCACATACACAACGTAGACATATACATCATAATTACAAAGATACATGTATGCATGCAAACATACACAAACATATACAACATGATATATTCGCACATATACACGCACACATGTATACACACACGTAAATACATGCATACATTCATATATACATATGTACATACATGCATAAACATATGTATACATTCAATATGTATGTATATATATACATAGATTACACAACACACCCAGAGTGAAATTACTGTTCCTCTCAACAAGAACAAAGCCAAGACACATTTTTGAGCAGAAAATGAAATACAGAGAGAGAGAGAGAGAGAGAGAGAGAGAGAGAGAGTAAGGGAAAGAGAGAAGGAGAGAGAGGGAGATATCGATAGAGACAGAGACAGAGAGAAAGAGAGAGACAAAGAGACAAAGGCAGACAGGCAGACAGGCAGACAGACAAGGGCTAATAGAAATAAAATGAAAGACAGAGAGAGAGATAGAGATAGAGATAGAGAGGGAGATATCGATAGAGAGAGACAGAGAGTGACAGAGAGAGACAGAGAGAGACAGAGACAAAAACAGACAGTCAGACAGACAGACAGACAAGGACTAAGAGAAATAAAATGAAAGACAGAGAGAAAAGAGGGAATTAGAAAGGAGTAGAATATTCTAGAATAAAAAACGAAAAAGAGAAACACTTCTAATTTCCCTCCCCCTCTCTCTCTCTCTCTTCTTCTCTCTCTTTCTCTCTTTCTCGTGTCCTCGTCTTCTTTGTTTACTATCTTTGCTGTTGTTGTTTTTATCGTTGTTTATATTTCATTTGTATTTTTGTTTTTTTATTTCGGATTTGGTCGGTGACGTTCTTGAAGACTTCCGCTTTTTATTGCTGATGTTGGCCGTTCAATGTCGGCTGTTTATTACCGAAAACCATTATTAATATTATTACTATTGCTAATCATCATCATCATCACCATCATCATCATCATCATCATCATCATCATCATCATCATCATCATCATCATCATCGTCATCGTCATCCTCTTCACAGTTCTTGGTGTTGTTACTTTTGTTGTTGCTGGTCTCGTCGTTATTGTATTAAAATCATCATTACTATAACGGATTTTGTGCAATCATCATCATCCTCATCACCATCATCATCATCATCATCATCATCATCATCATCATGTTGACAATTTTTGTTGTTGCTGCCGTTCTCGTTTTATCCTATTAAAATCATCACCATTATTATTATTATTATTATTATTATTATTGTTGTTGTTGTTGTTATTATCATCATCATCATCAGTAGTATTATTATTACGGATTTTACAATCATTACAATCATCACCATCACCACCACCACCGTCATCATCAACATCGTCGTCATCATCATCATCATCTTCCTCCTCCTCCTCCTCCTCATCATCATCATCATCATCTTCTTCTTCTTCTTCTTCATCATTATAACCATCATCATCATCGTCGTCATCATCTTTACAATTCCTTTTGTTATTGTTCTTGTTTTTGTTCATGTATTGAAGTCATCATTACTGGCTTTTGCAATTATTATTATTATTATTATTATTATTATTATTATTATTATTATTATTATCATTATTATTATTATTCTGCTGCTGCTGCTGATGATGATGATGTTTGCCACTACTACAATTACAACTACTCCTTTTATATTGCTGTTATTATCGCTTTACAACTACTACTACTACTACTACTACTACTACTACTACTACTACTACTACTACCACCACCACCACCACCACTACCACCACCACTATTACTACTTGTATTTATTTCTCTTCGCATTCTACTAAAAAGTACTACTACCACCACCACCACAACTACCATCACTACTCCTACTACTACCAATGCTTCCTTTTCTCCCCCACCCCACCCCTTTCGTCTTTTGATATTGCTGGTTTGATTTCATGGATACTAAAATGGACAATGAAACCGCGTGTAATTATCAAATCAAGTCACTAGATGTCGCTAAGGTATGATGATGAGGGAAGGTTCGGTGTGTGGGTGTGTCTTGACATTCATCATAAAACATAGAATTCACAACACATACAATCACAATAATTATACCAACAAGAAAAAAAAACCCACTGTTTTTATTTCTGTTTTTGTATTGAGGGTCAAAGAAATTGCTGGAATTATATGGGTATTAGACATATAAAGTTCGTCTCGTGTTCGTGTGGTGTTGGGTTCAGTCCCACCGTACAGCACCTTGGAAGTGTGTCTTCCATTGTGCCCGCAAGTAAATTCGTTCCTTCTGAGTAAATGATGTTAGGTGGAAACTGCACGTGTAGGAGACTGTCGTGTGTGTGTGTGTGTGTGTGTGTGTGTGTGTGTGTGTGTGTGTGTGTGTGTGTG
>NC_069003.1:11118129-11120027 GCF_001194135.2 Octopus bimaculoides
CATTCGCCTTATTCGCCAGACTTAGGCCCCTTTGACTTTCATCTATTCCCAAAAATGAAAGAAGCTCTGGCTGGTCGCCATTTTGCCAGTGCCAATGACGTCATAGATGCTGTAGGAAGTTTCTTGGAGTCTCAAACAAAAGAGTTCCTCTACGCCAGGATAATGGTGCTTCAACACCGCTGGAGAAAGTGTCCAGCCATCGAGGGGGACTATGTTGAAAAATAAATCATCAGAAGTCTTGTACCATGTTTTGTTTTTTTCAGGCTCAAAACTTTTCATACATCCCTCGTAATTTAAAAATTAAAAAAACCTGTCCTATGGAACGGATTTTATCAGCACATTTTATTAAATGGATTTTGCTACCGTTTAGATAGAGAACTTCGAAATGGAAAAGATGCGCTGAATCATCTTTGCGCTGAATTGTCCTTGCAATGAATTGTCATGCGCGGAATTGTCGGCGCTGAACTGTCATGCACGGAAAACTGAGAAAATTCGGTATTATTTGTACCCCATTATACATGTTTCATTTCCTAATAGGAGTTACACAATTGTACATGTAAAAAAACATGTGAGACATCTATTACTGATTCTAATAATTTTATGATATTATTTCAATAGTAATATTTTAATTCACTGTCTGAAGAATTACTAATACTGAGATGTCTTACATGTTTTTCCAACATGTCTACCTCTGTAGCTCCTATCAGGAAATGAAGCATATATATAATAAGGATTAAATAACACTGAGTTTTTCCAGTCTTCTGTCTTGATATGTAATTACTCTGCAAAAATAATTTTCCAGTATTTTCCTATGTTTTAACTCTTATTTAAAATATCGTCGTCGTAATCATGTATCGTACGCCTGCAGCGCTTTGATGACACTACAACCAAAATGTTCCCGATTGAGCGTGAGTTCTCCAACTGCCTTGCCACTCTTGACCAACCAGAAATTGATATTGCCCATCTATTGCGATCTTTACTTGCCTCTTGATCTACAACTCTTAATTCTTCCTTCCATGATAATGTTTTCCAGACCTCTGCTTCTTCAAATATGGCCATTATAGATGAGCCTTTGTTTTTCCACAACTTTCAGGAGTTGTCGTCTTGTTATAAATACCCATTCATTTGACCGATGATCCTTTAAGACACTCGTAACATTCATTCTCCTATACACCCACATCTCAAACGCGTTGATTATATCCTCTTCAAACTTGTTCAGAGTTCCTGTTTTGCAATTAAATGAGCGCTCACGCTAGCCTTGATTTTAATTTAGTTGGGACTCTTTTGCTGGTTCCGATGCCATTACACTTTTCCATGGATGTTCTTGTCATATTTAGTCATGACCCTTATTTTTTATTGCATATGGCTTCATCAGAGGTTTCGACTCCTAGACATTTATACTATTCAACATGTTTAAGCCTCTTACTGACCAGTCTGATTTTAACATTTGCTTTCTCTCTTACTAATAAGACTTTAGTTTTCTTACGGTTCAGATAAAGACTAGCCGTATTTGATATCATCTCGAATCTATTTATCATTTCTTGTAGTCCGGCTTTATTAGATCTACAAATATACTTTGGAGTACTGGAATATGCAGGTGTGCTTCATAAAGATACAGCTCGGATTATAAACCTATCTGCATACTATATATATATATATATTTATATATATATATAAATATATATATGTGTGTGTGTGTGTGTGTGTGTGTGTGTGTGTGTGTTGCTGAACCCTAATTATAATTATGCTTATAATTATATATATATATAATTCTTTTATTCTTTTACTTGTTTCAATCATTAGGCTGCAGCCATACTGGAGAACCGGTTTAGAGGGTTTTTAATCGAAGAAGTCAACCCCTAGGACTTATTCTTTATAAGGATAGTACTTATTCTATT
>NC_069003.1:11122024-11124402 GCF_001194135.2 Octopus bimaculoides
ATATATATATATATATATATACATACATACATACATACATACATACATACATACATACATACATACATTCATGTATGCATAAATATATACATATTTATGCATATATGAGTACTATGCACAGATGTATACAGATATATAATGTAAATAATAATAGAAAAAATATGCAAACACATACATACACACATAGAAACTTACATACACACATAGAAACTTACATACACACAAATACAAATGCATACATACATACACACCTGAAGTTAAATGATTTTATCTTCATCTCCTCTGTTGTTCTTTGACACCATTCCTTTTCTCTTCTAATTATTCCTTTGCATAGTTACCTCCCGAGACCCTGGCCACGTAGGAGACCCATGGAAATATTTTATTTCCTTGTGTATCTTTTGCAATGCTTCAACCTTTCATTCTTTTGGGGTTGATAAAATAATGTACCAGTCAAGTACGATGTAATAGAATTTCGTCCCCACCCCACTTCAAAAATTGCTGGTCTTGAACCTTGCGGAGGAACGGGCCCATTCCGGGGAGTGGTGTGATTTCTCCCACTTATACACCATGGAAAACAGGAAACCGATCTTACTAGTCCTGGGGCTCAAGATAAAAATTTTAAATATGCACATGTGTGTGTGTGAGAGAGAGAGAGAGAGGGAGAGAGAGAGAGAGAAAGAGAGAGAGAGAAATATATAGAGAGAGAGTGACTTAGTTGAAAAAATCTAAAGTTGAATTGGGAAGAGGATTTTCTTTGTTCTGTTGAATGTATTTATGTTAACACATATATGTGTATATATGTGTATATGTGTGTGTAAGTATGGATCTGTGTCGTGAATTTTTGAAGGCTTAGTTAGAGAGGCAGAAAGGAAAACGAAAGAAAGAAAGAAAGAAAGAAAGAAAGAAAGAAAGGAAGAAAGAAAGAAAGAAAGAAAGAAAGAAAGAAAGAATGAAAAAAAGAAAGGTATCTTTTTCTGAGATGGTTAAAGTTGCATTGTATTTTTGATCAGTGGTCGTTACCCACCTATAGAAAATAGAATCTATCAAATTGCTTTTGAAAGTTTTTAAATGTATGTGCGCGCGTGGAAGGGAGTATTTAAGCGGATATGTGTAAGAGAGAGTGTGTACGTTGTGTATTTATTACTTAATTGAATTTTTCCAGTTATTTCAGTGACAGTAATAAGAACATTATTAATAATATCCGGTGCTAATATGATTTGGTTCATCTGGAACACTATTTTTTTAATAAGGATTTCTCATGTGTTTATAAATATATTTTTCTTTTCTTATACATTTAGTTTAGGTAGGAATTTTCTGATAAAATGTAGTTCCAAGTGAAAAATCTAAATCTACTCTTTCCACACATTTCCAGAAGCCTACTCAGTGGACACTTGCGTGATTCCTTTTGTCTGATGTGTTGTCTATGGATTCTTGCACGTTGGCAAAGGGAATTCTTGGTTTCGCTAATATAATTTTCTTCACAGTTGAGGCAGGTTATACAGCATATGAGATTCTGTGGCTTGCAGTTCATATCTGCATTTACTTTAGAAAGAGAATCCATTAAAAATTTTATATGGGAACCAGCGTCCAAATATTTGAACCTGTTATATATTCCACATCAATTTTCTCCACGGTCTTTCATGGAGAATTATGAATTATATTCTGATGAGAATCTTGCCCACCTGAGATGTTTCTTCAGATCTTTCGTATAATGATTTCATCAACCTGATTTTTCATTTTCGGCTTTGTAAGAGTATTGGTTGGTTTGTTTTTATAGTGTGGAATATGTTGGTCACTCCTGCATTATGTGTATTTATAAATGGAATAGTATCTTCTTTAATATTTTTTATTAAGTGTCTTCAGTTGTATAATGTCCGGTTTCATCGCCTTTATAATTCCATCATTTATTAATTTTAAATGGTAAGTTTTTTTTTGTTATGGGAAATATTTGAGTTTATCGAGTCGAATTTGACGTATTTTCGGGTGAACTAATATTACACAAATATGTCTTGCCATACTATTTATTGATAAGAGTAGAAGTTCAAATACTGATGTGAATCTGTTTTTTGTATTGTAAAAGATATCCGTTGTTACTGTGGAGTCACGTATTTTTACGTGAATGTCTAGGAACGGTAAGTCATTATGACAGCTGTCTGTCGTGAGTTTAATAGATGGGTGAAGGGTATTCAAAATGTTATTGAGTATTTGAAGATTACAATTTGATTTCTTCCCCTAAAATAAAGTACTGCATACATACGTACTTATGCACATTCACATACACAAATATATGCACACATATATAGATCAAAATAACCAAGAACATTCAACTCCAGATTTTTCAACTAACACACACACACATATATATATATATATATATA
>NC_069003.1:11124718-11126084 GCF_001194135.2 Octopus bimaculoides
GATGAAAGAGCTAAATAAATAACTATCCAAAAGCCTGACTACCTCCTTTTTCTTAACACACACACACACATACACACACACATGTATGTATGTATGTATGTATGTATGTACGCATGCATGTATGTATGCATGTATGACCCTATTAATTTATGTATGCAACGTATAGCATTTTGTGATGCCTTGTATTCACATATATTGCATAAAGAGCTACATAATCTAACGTGTCCTTCCGAACAACGGCTGAATGGAGTTTGAAGGATTTAGTTGCTATTTCTAGGATCTAATTATATTCACTAGCCATTTGTTTCAGACCGAGCGACTGAGCAGAGGCGTCTTCACTGATCATTAATCTTCTTTTTCCTTCTTCTCCTGTTTGACGTTTTTTGGCTCAATATTCGAAAACGTTAAGCCAATCAGAGTTTGCGCATAGTTTTGCCAATTTTGGGTTTCCTCTACTTAACTATTGGTCATCGCATCATATTTTATTGTTTTCGTAGCTTGTTTAACTTCTATTTATTTATTTATTTATTTATTCATTTATTTATTTATTGATAACTATTCTTTCTAGAATATTCTGATCTTCGGTCCGAAGGAAGAGCACGTGGCAGGAGAGGAATAAATCACAGAAATGAAATATATTAATGATATTTTATTCCTCTTCATCTACAGATGTGAAGGGACCACCGTCCCTCCATACCACGCCTCACTATCCTGAAAACACCCCACCTCACTTCTACAGCAATGAAAGTTTGCATAACCGCCATTTTACACCATGACGTTCCAATACGAATCCTCTCTCCCTCTCTCTCTTTCTCTCTCTCTCTCTCTCATTCTTTCACTCTCTCTTTCTCTCTCCTTCTCTCTCTCCCTCTCAACTCCTCCTTCTCCCTCTCATCTCCTACTTATCTCCCTCTGTCTATCTCTCTATCTCAGCTTCTTTCTTTCTCTCTCTTATCCCCCACTCTCATCTCTCTCCCTGTCTCTTCTACTCTCTCTCCTTCTTTCTCTCATCTCCTCCTCTCTTTCGTCTCCTCCCTCTCTCTTTCATCTCCTCCATCTCTCTTTCATTTCCTCCCCCTCTCTCTTTCCCTCTCTGTATATCCATCTCCGTTACTGCTTTTTCTTTCTCTCTCACTCTTATCTCCTCTCTTTCATCTCTCTCCTTCTCTCTCCTTCTCTCTCCTTCTCTCTCATTCTCTCTCCCTTATACTAAATCTCCTTCCCCCCTCTCTCTCTCTCTCTCACAACCATCAATTTATCACTTTACCCAGTTTGTTCACTTAGCTACGCCACATCAAATCAACTTTACATGAAATGAGCGCCATACCACACCAAGCCACGCTACGGCACACCCAGACGCGCCGCA
>NC_069003.1:11126657-11127298 GCF_001194135.2 Octopus bimaculoides
CGCCACCACCATCACCACACCAGCGCCACCACCATCACCACAACAGCGCTACCACCATCACCACAACAGCGCCACCACCATTATCACCACCACCACCACCATCACCCCCACCACCATCACCACCACCACCAGCACCACACCATTATCACCACCATCTCCATCACTATCACCAAGACCGCCACCATCTTCAGAAGCAAAACGATCTGCTCACTCTCTATCGCCGCCACCAACCACCGCCACTAGCGCCAATACTACCACGGCCAACCATCATCATAATCCTCACATTGCCGTCACTGTCGCTGCCGCCACCACCTTCAGATGTAAAATGATCAACTCATTCAATACTGCCGCTACGAACAGGACCACCACCACTAACGACAACACTGTCACCACCAATATCACCATCAACAACATCTCTTTTACGACCATGAAACTTGAGCGGAGGGAGTGATAAGTTGATTACATCGACTCCAGTACATAACTGGTACTTATTTCATCGACCCCCGAAAGGATGAAAGGCAAAGTTGATTTTGCTGAAATTTGAATGCAAGACGTAAAGCCGGACAAACTGTTGTTAAACATTTTGTTCGGTTTGTTAACGATTCTGCCAGCTCGCCACCTTAATAAAAATAAAATTTAAA
>NC_069003.1:11127308-11127927 GCF_001194135.2 Octopus bimaculoides
AATAATAATAATAATAATAATAATAATAATAATAATAATAATAATAAAAGAGACGCCACCACAATATAGCCAGGTTTGTCCGTTGGACACTTTGCAACAAGTATGGACTTGATAGAGCAAAAAAGTTGTACGACCACAAACCTGAAGGGATCGTCGAAAATCGAGATGCAAAGATCCTATGGGATTTTATGATCCAGTACGACCATGAGATAGAGAATAGGAAGTCAGACATAGTCTTAATTGAGAAAGAAAGCAAACTATGCTGGATCGTAGATATAGCATGCCCAGCTGACAACAAGGTATGCTATAAGGAAGAAAGAAAAGTTGGGAGTTATGACAGGTTAGCTTGGGAAGTTAAGCAGTTGTGGTCGATGAAAAAGGTAGCAGTAGTACCAATTTATTGTCGGAGCCCTAGGAACAGTGAGTAAAATTCTCGAGAAGTACGTGGAACAAATAGGGGCTGCAATAAGGGTGGAGCACTTGCAGAAAATAGCACTGCTTGGAACCGCTCGAATACTCCGAAAAATAAGAAGTGTTACCTTAGTTCACTGGTAGTGAACAGCTGACACTGTAGTACATCTCCAGCGTTAGAAGCTGTGCAAAAGGCAATGATAATAAT
>NC_069003.1:11128261-11131089 GCF_001194135.2 Octopus bimaculoides
ATCTTAATTGATTGGAAGTGTTATCATGTACATTGTTTTGTCTTGGTATAAAAGATTGGCTACAGCAAATATTCTGCTTAATACCACAGATTTGCTTGTCAGTTGTTTGACCTTAACCAGTTGAGCATGTCCCTTGGTGGCTAACAATATGTGCATCTCTGATCATGAGCAGAAGTAGTGGGGAATTCTTTGGGATTTGAATAATTCACCTTTGGAAACATGGGTGTTTCGCTCAACATCCTTAAACAAACCTTATTCAGGGACCTTTTGAGCGGAATTAGCTACTCGACCTGAAGAAAATTCTAACTGGGCCCCACTACAAGGCCATGCACTGTTAATCTTGATATGAGATCATCATGTTACGCACATATGACTGTGATGCATGTGCTTAACAGAAAGGTAGTCATGGTGGGTATATTGAGTTTCGTATATTTGTACCCCAGTGTCACTTTGACGGCATGCGCCGCTTTCTCACCCAATAATGATAATATAATAATCATTCTTTCTACATAGGTACAAGACATGAAAATTTGAGAGGGGAGTCCGGTCGATAATATCAACCCCAGTACTTGACTGGTATTTTGTTTTATTGAAGCTGACTTCAACGAGATTTGAACTCAAAAAGTTAAGAGCTGGAAGAAACGCTGCGAGGCGTTTTGTTCGACGCTCTAACGAATCTGAAAATCCAGCACGCTTAATTGTTTCTCATTTTGGCACAACGCCTGACATTTTAGTAGGAAGACAATATGTTGTTGGTACTCCGTCGCTTACGACGACAACGGTTCCAGTTGATCCGATCAACGGAACAACCTGCTCGTGAAATTAACGTGCAAATGGCTGAGCACTCCACAAACACGTGTACACTTAACGTAGTTCTCGGGGATATTCAGCGTGACACAGTGTGACACGGCTGGCCCTTTGAATTACAGGTACAACAGAAACAGGAAGTAAGAGTGAGAGAAAGTTGTGGTGAAAGAGTACAGCAGGGTTCGCCACCATCCCCTGCCGGAGCCTCGTGGAGCTTTTAGGTGTTTTCGCTCAGTAAACACTCACAACGCCCGGTCTGGGAATCGAAACCACGATCCTATGACCGCGAGTCGGCTGCCCTAACCACTGGGCATTTGCGTCTCCACAGGAAGGCAATAGTCCATACCATTAACTCCTGTGCTTGACTGGTCGACCCTGAAACGTTGCAACTCAAAGTTTACCTCGAAACGATTTGAACTCTTCTACCCTTGAATCAAACAGCACCATCATTGAAGATCAACAACTATCACAAAACATTGCAACAACAGAACAACACTCAACACAACAACCACTACCACTTAGTACAAACAATACTACCGTACCACTAAGACTGACGTCACTTCCGTCAGCGCCATCAACACAACCTTGAGACTTATCAACGATAATACCACCATCATCATTACCATTAAAACTACCACCACCACCAACTACTATTATTACTACTACAAAAACAGCAGCAGCAGCAGCATCTCTACCAGTGCTGTCACTCCTACTAATACCATGACCATCACGACTTTCACCACTAACGTCGCCACCATCAACACCACCACTGCCACCTCCAACATTACTACTTACAGTACAACAGCTATCGCCTGCACCACGATCTTTAAAAACACAAGAACATTACCGCCAAAGCCACCACCACCACCACCAACGCCACCATCAGAAGCACAACCGACACTATCACAACCACATCCATCACTACCAACACCACCTCCATCATGACAAACGCTACCACCAACACAACAACGCAACCAAACCACTGCTACACGATAACACGTGATTCCACGTCACGGCACGTCACTTCACGCCAGGACACGAGAATATTTCGTCCCCGACTATTATTGGAACGAGGATATATATATATACATACATATAACATATAAACGACGGTAAAAAACGAAAATAAGGAAGGAAACGAGAAGGAAAGAGGTAAAGACGATGAAAAATTGGACGTTTATCATCGTAAAATGGCGGCTAAATGGGAAAACTAGCTAGTTTCTAAAATATGGACTTCTTCAATCATAGATCTATTGGCCTTGCTTCTTCCGATGGATAAACATTCTCCACTTCCGTGATTACGCACGCGCGTACGCACGCATACAAATATAAAACAGACGTGATTCCATAAATGTACATACAAATATACATACATACACACAGATACATGTATATATATATATGTGTGTGTGTGTTTATATATATATATATATATATATATATATATATATATGCACACTGTATAACAAAAGTCAATGATATACAATGTAATATATATATATATATGCATACATTTGTATGTATGTGTGTATGTGTGTATGTATGTATGTATGTACATATATATATATATATAGAGAGAGAGATAGATAGATATGGTGTAAATGCCAATGATATATATTTGTATGTGTATATATATATGTGTGTGTGTATATGTCTACACACACACACGCACACACACACACGCACACATACGCACACGCATACATTTATATATATATATATGTATATATATTCGAACATACAAAATGATATATGTAAACGTATGCAACGCACACTGTACACACACACACACACGTACACACACACACACATACACACACACACACACGATCACAGTGGGACACATGGACACGGCGTTCGCGAACGCCTCGTGACGGACATGGTCAAAATGTAATTTATATCGGTTTGATTGGATAATTTCTTATTTCCCGCCAAATCTGCGATGACACTTGAGAGAGCAGAAAGAGATTTGCAATGCAATAAAACTGTCATGGCGGCTTATGAACGTTCCAGAAGTCACT
>NC_069003.1:11131803-11134975 GCF_001194135.2 Octopus bimaculoides
ATGATGATGATGATGATGATGAGGGTGAGGGTTATGGTGGCGGTGTTGGTGACGGTGGTTGTGGTGGCATTGGTGGCGATGAGGGTAACTAAGAAGAAGAAGAGATGAAACGATTTTTGTTGCATCTGCTGTTACGGTTTCATGAGTTTGGGGTTCAAATTTCACTGAGGTGGACATTACCTCTTAATCCATCTGTGTTTATTACAATAAACTAACAGCCAAGCATTGGGCTTGGTAGTATCCATTAACCCCATTACTCAGAATTTCAGGCCTTAAGTCTTTTGTCTATGTTAGAAATTATTATTATCAAAGTGACACTGGAGTAAAACATACGAAGCCCAGTATACCCATCATGACTACCCGTCTGATAAGGGTACACCAGACACATGCATCACAATCATATGTGCGCGACATGGTGATCTCATATCAAGATAAACAACGCATGACCTTGCAGATGGGGCCCAGTTAGAATTTTCTCCATGTCGAGTAGCCCATCCCGCTCAAAAGGTCTCTGAATAAGGTTTGTTCAAGGATGTTGAACGAAACACCTATGTTTCCAAAGGTGAATTATCCAAACCCCAAATAATTCCTCTCAACACATGGCTATGATGCTCCCCCATTACTTCTGCTCGTGATCAGAGATGCCCATATCGTCAGCCACCAAGGGACATGCTCAACTGGTTAAGGTCAAACAGCTGACAAGCAAATCTGTAGTATTAAGCAGAATATCTGTTGTAGCCCATCTTTTTATACCAAGACAAAACAATGTACATGATAACACTTCCAATCAATTAAGATCAGAAGCCATGAGAGCCACTACCTGGTACTGCATCCGGGCATTTGTTGTTGTTGTTGTTGTTGTTGTTAGAAGGCGGTGAGCTGGCAGAACCGTTAGCGCGCTGGACGTAAAGGTGAGCGGTATTTCGTCTGTCGCTACGTTCCGAGATCGACTTTGCCTTTCATCCTTTCGCAGTCGATAAATCAAGTACCAGTAAAATCGACTAGTCCCCACCCCCAAATATGAGTCCTTATGCTTCCAGTAGAAAGGATTATTATCATCATTATCATCATCATTATTATTATTACCGCCATCGTCACCATCATTATTTTAAATTGTAAAAATTTTAAATTTTATATCCTTTCTTTTTTAATGTGTACATATGTATATATATAGTCTGTAGTGGGGAGGTAGATGAGGCTCGTTAGCCGTGGTGAAGGCAACTCTTCTAGAAGAAGACCACTCTGATATAAAACCAGGTCATAGTAATGATCTTAATTGGCTGCACTATCAAAGCCATGATTCTTAATGGGGGCAGACGGGGCTCCTGTTTTGAAACGAAGCCGTGATTAGGACAACCAATATAGGAGAATAAACCTCTGCTAGCTTGCAGTCTCCTTTTGAAGAAAATTCCTAGGAGAAGGTACTCCAATATAAAACCTGCAGTCAACTTAGTACTAGTCATCTTCCTTTGCTTGTCACTGGAATCTACTATTTTGACCTAGAGAGTGGCAAAGTGTGGTACAAGCGTTTGTCACTGAAATCCAGTGAAGTACAGATGTCCCCAACAAAACACCATCATCGTACAATCATCACTTTCCAAAAGTCCTATGACAATAGAGGCGTGGTAACGTATGCAAACTTGACCAGTTGTAATCATACAGTTACAAATCTGCCTATAAGGCGGCAGGGTTCTTATCTTAACATCGCAAACATGTTTTCGGTCGAGAATCCTGAGTCTGGGCAGCCCTTTTAAGAACACTGCTTACCTGAATGTACCGGGAAGGCGCTAAAGGTGCGCTAATAATTGTCTTTTCCCTGCTGGTTAGTTTACTGCGGCTAACGGTGGTTCAATTTAGCAGGAATGAACAAAGAATTGATATAAACAATGATAAGAAATATGCGAGGAACAAGGCTTCTCTTAACCTGGCCTGTTGGAATGTGAGAACTCTTTTAGATCGAGCAGATAGGCCAGAAAGAAGAACAGCTCTAGTAACTAAGGAGCTAAGGCGTCGTAGTGTTACTCCCGCGCCAGGGCAAACATTCTGAACAAAACATTTTTGGAAGTGGATCAAGGTTAGAAGTCATTGACGACTTTATTTACCTTGGAAGCACACTGTCGAGAGATGGTGGTCTTGAACAGATATATACTATCGAATAGAGAAGGGAAGTGTTGCATTTGGAAAGCTCGGAAAGCGAGTATGGGCTGATAGAGGTGCATTGACTGCACTTCTTTATTAGAATAAGACGTGGACCACTTACAGGCGTCATATGAAAATGCTGGAGAGATTTCATCAAAAGTGTCTCAGACGTATCTTGGGAGTCAAGTGAGAATGTTTCATACCAGATACAGAAGTTTTGCACATGGCACGTTGTAGCTCAGTTGGACAACATGTTATCTTGGCTCATATGAGATGAGCAGGACATGTTATTAGAATGAAAGACGAGTGGTTAGCAAAGTGTGTTTTTTATGGTGAGCTCAACTCTGGTAAGCGACCACAACATAAGCCGAGAAGGTATAAAGACTGTGTGAAGGAAAACCTGAAGAAACTAAATATGTACAGACGTGATTGAGAAGTTGATACTCTGGATTGGAACAAGTGGAGAGGTGCTGTTAGGACTAGTTGCAATGCCTGGGAGGAAAAGATGATCCAATACTGAGCTTAAAAGGGCCTGGCACAAAGGAACAATTGGAACCGAAATCAACAGTGAACATTGGATATGTATTATGTGTGATTGTGTTCTGTTGTCAAAAGCAGGACACATGAATCATAGGACGTCAAATGAAAATCGAAATGCCCAGGTAGGTAATAATCTTGGACCCCCAACTGCTTCTTATGACTTGTGTCATGTGTCACGAAACTTGTGTGACAGTATCTGGAATTAAAAGACACATGCTAGTTCAGAAAGACATTCCTTCAGAATCAGATTCTAAAGATGTAGAAGAGACTTGAATAATATCTGTAACTTGTGTTTTAAATCTAGTCAGTCAGAAGCTAGTCTTAAAAGCCATCTGAGAGCTTATCAACGGAATGATCGTGCTGTGTGATGGGGGTGTGGTGTGTGTGTTGATGGGACGGCTATCATCTGTCTACATGAAGAAATCATCACACATACATACATACATATATACATACATATATACATATATATATATATATATATATATATATA
>NC_069003.1:11135618-11137466 GCF_001194135.2 Octopus bimaculoides
ATATATATATATATATATATATATATATATATATATAGAGAGAGAGAGAGAGAGAGAGAGAGAGAGAGATATGTATATGTATATGAGTATATGTATGTATATGAGTATATTATATATATATATATATATATATACATGTTCCTGTGAATATATGTACACACACACACACACACATACACACACAAACGCACACACATACATACACACACATATATGAAAAAGATAAATAAATGCACATATATCTAGGCCAAACGCAAACAAGTGTCTATGTGTATGCTTTGCTAGTGCGGAGCTTATGTATGGCTGTATGTACTATGTTGAGTGCGTGCGTGAGTGTATGCGTGCGTTTTATTGGAGCCTGTGTATTCATGAAAGTATGTATACACGTCTATGTATAAGCAAATGTATATGCAAATGCATACACTTGTATACCAGTATGTACGAATATATACATACATATTGTTTTACTGTACGTATGGATGTCACGTATATATGTATGTATGCTTAAATTAATGTATGCATGTATTTTGTATGTATTATCTATGTATGTATGTACGTATGTAAGTATGTATGTATGTATGTATGTGTCTATGTATGTATGTATGTATGTATGTATGTATGTATGTGTGTATGTATGTATTTATGTATGTATGTGTGTATGTATGTATGTACGTACGTATGTATGTATGTATGTATGTATGTGTGTATGTATGTATGTGTGTATGTATTTATGCATGTATGTATGTATGTATGTATGTATGTATGTATGTATGTGTGTGTGTGGCTGTGAGTGTATGTGCGTGTGAGTGTGTGGGGGGAGGGTGTATGTACGAACGTATTTGTATAAATAAATTGCTTTTTCTTTCTTTCGGGAAGACGATTCAATCCGGTTTTGGATAAATTTAATTATTGAAGCCAAGTTAATGGTAACGACAATGATGATGAAGAGGTGGAGGAAGAGGAGGATGGTGGTGTTGATAATGATGATGCTGGCGACGGTGACGATGGTTGGGATGATGACGATGGTGATAATGATGATGATGATGGTGAGAATTATGATGACATGACGTTATCGACGAGGGCCGTGCTGATGACGACGACGATACGGGTCCCGATGACGATGTTGATCATGATGATGATGACGACGAAGACGACGACGGCGACGGCGGCGGCGGCGGCGGCGGCAACGACAATGATGATAAAGATGATATTGATGATGATGATGATGATGATGACGACGATAACGACGACAATGTTGATGAAGACGATGAATAATACCTCGACGACGACGACGATGATGATGACGATAATGAAGACGATGATGATGTTTTTGATGATGATGACTTTGATGATGATGATGATGATGATGATGAATTAGAATCTGCAATAGAGGGAGCATAAAGAAGAAGAAGAAGAAGAAGAAGAAGAAGAAGAAGAAGAAGAAGAAGAAGAAGAAGAAGAAGAAGAAGAAGAAGAAGAAGAAGAAGAAGAAGAAGAAGAAGAAGAAGAATTGAGGGATGAGGGCAGCAGCAACAACAACCAAAACATTGGGAGAAATGAAAAAGAAAGATGAAAATAAAGACGAAAAAAGAAGACTTACTGAGAGTGAAAAAGAGACTTTGAAAAGAAAAATAAATAAATAAATGAGCAACGAAGGAAAACCGGAAAGAAACAAAAGGAAGGAGGAAAGTGGAAAAGAAAAAGGAGAGCTCCAAGAAAGAAAGAGTATAGTAAAAAAAAATGAACAACAAATTAAATAAAATAAAAAAGCGTAGGAATGACTGAAAAAACAGCGAAATAATAAAGTACTCCAAAAGACTGCACCTCTGTCAAGAACCGATATATATA
>NC_069003.1:11140825-11141772 GCF_001194135.2 Octopus bimaculoides
AAGGAGGGAGGGAGAGAGAGAGAGAGAGAGAGAGAAAGGGAGGAGTAAGATAAAAAAAAAATGGAGGACGAGAAGATACAGAAAGAGAAAAAAATATAAGCGAAAGACGACAGAAATGGAGGAAAAAATTGGATGAAAGATGTAAAGCGAAATGCATAAAAGAAATGGAGATCTAATCAAAACTGTAAACAAGTGAGAATTTTTAGCACAATGGATGAAAGGGAAAGGCCCTTCTTTTCTTCCAGAAAATTTTTACATGAACGGGCGCATGCCGAGCAGACGACATGTAGAAGTGTTGGTCGTTTAATCGGTTGGTTGGTAGCTTGGTTTGTTGGTTGGCTGGTTGGCTGGTTTTCTGGCTAGGGGCGATGAAGGGAATAAAAAAAAAAATAGGTGGGCGAGCGGGAGGGCGGAAAAAGAGACTTCTTCATTATTATTATTATTATTATTATTATTATTATTATTATTATTATTATTATTATTATTATTATCGTTATTAATAATTAGGCAGAAGAAAGGACAGGAAGTGCCCATAGCATTTTTATGCCAAACTGTCCAAAAATTGAGGTAAATGAAAGATAAAACTGGCTGAAGTTGATGCAGTTGATGTTTATGCTAGATTTGCTTGTATCGCTGCAAATGTACCCCACCCGCTTTCTCTATTTTCGACTCGCTCTTTTCCTCTCTTTTCTCTCTTTCTCTTCCTCTCTTGTCTCTCTTTCTCTCTTACCCTCTTTCTCACGTATCCCGTCTCCTTCATATCTACCATCTCTATTTCCATTCTATCACTTCTTACTCTATCCATTTTCTCACTCTTCTCTTTCTCTTTCAGTCTCTCTCTCACTCTCTCTTTGACACTTTTTAATAGAAAGATAGATACACCCACACATATTGATAGATAGATAGATAGATAGATAGATAGATATACACATACATACGTCTGTATT
>NC_069003.1:11141782-11142172 GCF_001194135.2 Octopus bimaculoides
TGTGTGTGTGTGTGTGTGTGTGTGTGTGTGTGTGTGTGTGTGTGTGTGTGTGTGTGTGCATATATAAATATACACACATACACACACTCACACAAACACTAAAGGGTGCTGAAAGGTTCCTGACCTTAAGTATATTGCGAAAGGCCTGGTTGGAGGTCCAACCTTTTGAATTCTTATAGAGAGCTTACAAATCCTGGAGGTCCGCTGCAATAAGTGTGTGAATCTGAGAGGAGAATGTGCTGAATAAAATCATAATTAACTGATCCTCCTGTATTTTCTTTTTACTAGGAACTCTTCACCACTTGTATATATGTATATATATATATACACACATATATATATATATGTATATATATACACACATGTATATATATATATATATATATATAT
>NC_069003.1:11145331-11146326 GCF_001194135.2 Octopus bimaculoides
AACGTTCGGTCAGATTGGGTCAGGTGTCGAAGAGACGGTGTCAGAGGCCAAAGTCCAGGGGTCACCTCTAGCAAAAAGACGAACAGACGAAGGGGTGGCGAAACAAAAAAAACTGAAACAAAAGTAAAGAAACAGCAAAAACTAAAATGGCGCTCACGTCACGCTACGAAAATAACGCGTCGTGCCTCACAACAGATTTGACATGAGCTTGTGAACCGGAGAGAGGCGAGGGGCGACGGAGATGAACAAAAAAAGGGGAAAAGGGTTTTTGAGCTGCAGAAATATAATAAAATAAAAAGAATATAGCAAACCTTCATTTGATCCGACCTCGGCCTCCAGTAAGCGACGGCTGTTTGACAATCAATAACAACACGACTAAAGGAAAATACCATTGAGGGGAGTTTGGTTTTTGCATAATAAATATAACTATAGTTATGTCTTGTATATGTAATACAGTGAGTGGGAAAATAACTTTCGGTTAAATGAGATTGTCTGCATATGCAACATTTAGAAAACTGACAATTTTTAAATCGCTGGTCCGAGAATTTTTAAATCGCCAGGTCCGAGAATCGAAATAACTACCTCATGACTGTGAGCCCCCCGCTCTCACCATTGAGCCATGCCCTTTCTTTTGAAGAGAGTAATATATTGATAATTAAGTGTCTTCAAATACCCCTCAAACCTTGTGTGTGTATGTGTGTGTGAGAGAGAGAGAGAGAGAGTGTGTGTGTGTGTGTGTATATATGTGTTTGCGTGTTGCGTGTGTGTGTGTATGTACATGGGGAAGACGCGTTGCTTAGGTGTTAGGGTATTAGGCCTACGATCGAAAGGTCGTGCGTTCAAATCCCTGCGGTGAGCTGTGTCCATGAGCAGTTCACTTTATTTCACGCTGCTCCAGCGCCTTTAGTCGAAGAAATCAACACCAGGATTTTTTTTGTAAGCCTAGTACTTATTCTATCAGTGTGTTTTGATAAACGGCTACGTTACGGGGACGT
>NC_069003.1:11146426-11146943 GCF_001194135.2 Octopus bimaculoides
ATATTCTACTCGTTATTGTTTCTGATTTAATTAACTTTTGAGTTCCACCGGAAAAAAATAAAAGAGAATCGGTCGATCACTTGCTGGTAATTAGTAAGAACTCCAAACGAGAAGAGAAGACAATCTAGATTCAAGAATGTTTGTTGATAATCATTTTACTTATGTAAATTACATGGGGCATAACCTGTGTGTCGTCTGCTTAAGGAAAGCTTGAACAGTTGCTGTGCTGATGTTGCGTATTCTCGCAAAAACGCTTTTCAAAAATTGTTCAGTTGTCTTTCCACGACTGTCCTCAACTGTCAACAACAATCCACAAAATCGGAGATTATCGCCCTTCTCATTTTGTGTTAGTTCCAACTTGCCACCAACTGATTGTTCTACCTTCTCTGGAAGTGGGGATAATGGTAACTAACCAACCGTTTAAATCGTGACATTATGTATACACGTATTCGCCTTTCTTGTTCAATTGCAATGACCACACTGTGTTATTTTACTTAGTTCATTTTAGTTTCAAATA
>NC_069003.1:11148815-11150003 GCF_001194135.2 Octopus bimaculoides
ATACACACACTGACATACATTCATGCATACATGCATATATATACTTGTGTGCGTATATGTAAGCGCAAGTGAAAGAAAAGAAGAAACCGCTTAATATGCATGCATCCATGCATGTATGTATGTAGGTATGTATGTATGTATGTATGTGTGTATGCATGCATGTATGTATGTGTGTATGCATGCATGTATGTATGTCCTAGGCGTACGTGTTTCTGTAACGAAACAACGTGCACCAGATTAAATTCGAATCAGGAAAAGAAAGGATAAATATCAGACAGACAGACAGACGGACAAACAGACATACAGTCAAGCAGGCAGGCAGACAGACATACAGATATGCAGGCAGACAGACGTGTAGACAGAGAAAAGGAAGAAGAGAAAAAGGAAAACCGAAGACGACGTTTCGGAGAAGTCATTTATCATTCTCAATTGGTTTCGAACTGAAATAGTCAAAATTCGTCTTCAGTGGTACAACCATCGTTCTCTCACGTCCCCTTCTCCCTCTCTTTCACTCCCTCTCTTTTTTCTCTCTTACCCTCCCCCCCCTCTCTCTCTCTCTCTCTCCCTTATTTCCTCTCCTTTTCTCTCTCATTCTCTCTTTCACTCCATGTTTCCTTATTTGTTCCTTTCTCAGATTAACTACAAAGCAACGTACATGCACGCTCATATAAAGTCACACACATACAGACACACACACACACACAGACAGACACACACACACATATACAGACACACACACATACAGACACACACAAACATACAGACACACACACACATACAGACACACACACACACACATACAGACACACACATACAGACACACACACACACATACAGACACACACACACATACATACAGATACACACACACACGCACACACACATACAGACACACACATACAAACACACACACACATACAGACACACACACACATACATACAGATACACACACAGACGCACACACACATACAGACACACACACACACACATACAGATACACACACACATACATGTACATACTCACACAAGTATTTATATGCGCACTCCCCTAAAAGTATACACACATATATGCATAGATTCACACACACATTCTCACATACACACACACACACACACGCCCGCCTAAATGCTCATCACAGACATACATACTCTATTATGTAAACACATTCACACAACCATATACACCT
>NC_069003.1:11150575-11154410 GCF_001194135.2 Octopus bimaculoides
TATATATATATACATACATGAGACATGATGTTGTAGCTAAGACACTGTATAATGAGACCAGTCGGAAGGCTAACCCCAAGGACAACGAAATAAGAACCCACAATATGGTAGAAGCCACAGCCACTCATAATAAAAAAGGAATGTCCCAGTGAAAACCTCAATAAAATGTAAACATAATGGACCTGACATGGTGATTCGGGATAGAGAAGAGAAGCTGTGTACAGTTGTGGAAAATAGCTGCCTAGCGGATGTTAATATAAAGCAAAAGATCAGCAAAGCAAAAAGGAAAATATCTACGCTGAACTATTGAGGAATCTACAGCTACTCTATCCAGATTAGAAGTTCAGGTTTATACCTGTAATTATTGTGGCACTGGGATATGTAACGCACTGTCTAAATACCAATATTGAGAAATTAAGCTTCTCAAAACCAGAAAGGAGAAAGCTGATTAAAAGACCGCAGATCCAAGCCATCACTGGAACTGCAAAAATATGTAAGACTTTCCAGAAGTTTATCATTTAAGTATATACAAACCTACACATATACATACATACATACATGCATACATGCATACATACATACATACATACATACATACGTACATACGTACATACGTACATACATACATACATACATACATACATACATACGTACGTACGTACGTACATACATACATACATACATACGTATATACATACATACATACATACATACATACACACATACATACATATATACATACAAAAATACCCTGTTGATGTTGAAATTCCAATGAAGGAGCTTTGGATCTTGGTTAGAAACCGGCGAGAAATAAGACTGAATAATGACATACATACATACATACATACATACATACATACATACATACAAACATATATTCATTCGAATGTTCTTTTATACCAACAATCTATTTCTTCTTTTCTTTCCCTTCTATTCTTCCATACTTTATTCTCCTATCTTTTATGAACATTATTTTCTTTCATAAAACTTTTTCGTTTCTTTTGTTGTTTGTTTGGATTTTCCATTGGATTTAGTTATCTTTCATTATTGCATGCCTTTCCTCCTCTTTCTTTCACTCTCCCTCTCTTTATCCTCCTCTCTTTCTCTTCTTTTTTCCTTTATCTCTACCCACGTCAGCAAAAGTCATACATGTGTGTGTGTGTATGTGTGCATATACATATACATAAGTAGATATATACTTATGTATATTATGTATGCATGCATGCATGCATGTATGTATGTATGTATGTATGTATTATATTGGTAGTCAGGGTAAATCCTAGCTGTTTCCTCTTGAAGCACATCTGCTTATTCCATTACAATCCAATATGTAGTCCCAGCTGCGTGTGGAAATGTGAAACTTCGTAATTCCTATTAGCAAATGAAACATGTGTAATGGTGAATAAATAACACCAAAAATATAAATAGCAATATATATATATATATATATATAGCAATAATAAATCTCTGAGCGAGGTATAGACAGTAGCAGCACGACTTCGTGAGGTATATTTGCCACCTAAATGTGGCTAACCTTTAAGGGCCGATGCTACTGTAGATATATATATATATATATATATATATATACACGTCCGTCCGTGTGTCTTTGTGTCTGTGTTTGTCCACCATCACCACCACTTGACATCCGATATTGGTTCGATTACGTTTCTGTAAACCAGTTGTTCGGCAATATAAACTTATGAAATAAGTACCTGTCTTGAAAAATCAATTAACTTCTAGAGTCGATTTGTTCGACTAAAACCCTTTAAGGCGATGCCCCAGCATGGCCACAGTCCAACGAATGAAGCAAACATAAGATAAAAGATTTTTTTAAAAGGCTCACAACTGAATTCCCTCTTGAATTAGAACACCTAAAAAGTATGAGAAAATAGTTTAAAATCTAACTTAATCATTCGACAACATATTCTGTTTACCCATTGTAAGCAAACTAATCTGTAAGAGTGAAGCTAACAATGTTTTAGATAGGAAAATATTACTCGAAGTTGACTTTTTTACAGTCATGGAGAATTTGTGAAGAAGATTATTGTTAGTGAAGATGTTATGCCAATTCTCGTTCCGGAGATCTCAAAACTTCGATGAGCAATAAAACCAATTTTTATCTTCCGGCATGTATAAATAAACGTATTTCTGAAATTAGTGCAACAATCACATGTTCACTGCAGAATGAGCTGAAAGGCTGAGATGTGTTGCTTTCAGTTTAACAATGGATGAGTCAAAACATATTCAAGATTCTCCTTCAACGAATTATATTTGTTCGCTATTGCGTACACCGAATTTTTCTACAGCCCGGCAACATCAGCTTATGCAATGAATGTTTTATTTACTGTTTCCTATATATATATATCTAGACACGAATTTCTTTTATTATGATAGAAATGCAAAAGAAGAATTCTTGAAATTCATTAGCGTAAAGGAAACCATGAAAGGTATTGACAAAAATAATGCAATTCATCAATTAAATACTCGAAATTCGTCAGTATTGCAACAGACGGAACACCAGCCATGGTAAATCAAAATATAAGGCCTCATTATTCATAGTATCATTCTAGCACTTTACGTTTTGAATTCAAAATCCTCGTAGGTCGATTTTGTTTTTCATATTTTCAGAGTCAATAAGAAAAAAGGCATCAGTCAAATAAAGGGTGTTCTTAGGGTTCAACTAACCCCTCCTCTAGAAATTGCGGGTCTTGTGCCTATATTAGGAACTAAACTCCGCCCATTTGAGTCTGACGAGTCGCACACACATGCGCGTTTACATATATATGTATATGTATATAAACCAGACGCCCTACACGCACAGATAGATAGATAGATAGATAGATAGATAGATAGATAGATAGATAGATAGATAGATAGATAGATAGACATATCCTCGTATATTTATATACATTGTACTCACGTTCATCGAAACCCATGTTCATAGTACAGACGTCGTAACAGTGTCTATATAATACAACGTGACTACATCTATGTCGCCATTTTCACAATGAAGTCTCTACTCAACACAGACCCGTGGTCTATGTTACCATTTATATATTACTTATATAAACACCTTTTGGTACAATAACAGGACGATGGGCCTTTCATACAGCTTTTGATTTCAATATGTCCGCAGGATACACACACAAACACACACACTCTCTCTCTCTCTCTCTCTCTCTCTCTCTCTCTCTCTCTCTCTCTCTCTCTCCTTTCTCTTTGACATACACACATACACATACACAAATACACACACCTACGCATACACTCGCAGTGACAGACACTCACTCTCACAAATACATACAATCATATATATATCAATATTGTATATAGATAGACAAATAGATTTGCGAATATTTATGTCTAAGAGCGAAGAAAAAATTCTTAAAGCATAATTTACATCCGTGAGTGTGTGTGCGCATTTCATATACACACACACACACACACACACACACACACACATATATATGAATGTATACTCTTTACTCATTTACTTGTTTCAGTCATTTGACTGCGGCCATGCTGGAGCACCGCCTTTAGTCGAGAAAATCGACCCCAGGACTTATTCTTTGGAAGCCTAGTACTTATTCTATCTGTCTCTTTTGCCGAACCGCTAGGTTACGGGGACGTAAACACACCAGCATCGGTTGTCAAGCGATGTTGGGGGACAAACACAGACACACAAACATACATACAAATGTGTGTATATATATGGGAGAATATACAAATAATAACAACAGACGAGGACAGGTGGTGTAAATAACAAAAGTATATATTAGTATGACGCTCGGGAATACGGAAAGTCTTTGACGTTTCGAGCTACGCTCTTCAACAG
>NC_069003.1:11164259-11165661 GCF_001194135.2 Octopus bimaculoides
TATATATATATATATATATATATATTATTCATATAAATACAGTGTACATTTAAACACATAAGAGGCATCCATCATAGGATTCCTTGAACGCTAGAAAGAACAGTTAAATACCAAACCACTATTAGGGATAAAACTTCGAAGGGAATGAAAAATAAAAACATTTACCGTCTAACTCCTAGACCAATCGTTTCAGACTTATTTTAGCAAATAAAATAATTTGCTAGGCGAAGTCTTCTTCAGCAGGTACACTTGTTAGATTAAACATGTATACACGAGGCAATCCTGTATATGCTTATATATTCATGCTTATACATGTTTATACAGTCATGCTTATACGTTCTAATTTTTCATGCCAACGCATGAAACTCTCAGCCTTTGAGTCACTCTGTTGCTTCTACTCAATATTAATAAGAATATACACATACTCATATTTTGAATTCTATTTTTCCTGTTTGCATCATCTAACCTTTAATATACATACATACATACATACATACATACATACATACATACATACATACATACATACATACGTACGTACGTACGTATGTACATACATATGTACGTACGGGGTGGAAATCTGAGAACGTCGAACTGGATGCCTTACCAGATTAGTTACTGTTCTTTGTGTTCTGAGTTCGAATCCCACCGTGGCTTACTTGGTTAGGAGAATTAATACTTTTCCCATTTTAACACCTGCTATTAAGTACCTTGTACTCCTTCAGTGAAGTACAGATTGACGAGGGCAATCAGTCCAGGCCCCTGGCTTGACTCTGATCTCCTATCTTCCTTCCTACACCCCTCCCTTCCTCCAGCCTGCCTCAGGGACCCCGTAAAGCAGCGTTTCTCAACCATTTCTTTTACCTATGGACCCCTTTGATTTCTGTTTTACTCAACAAAATCTTTTGTGGATCCCTGACTGTCACCAACAGCACCACTACCACCACGACAACAACAACAAACACGATCACCACTGCCACCACCACCACAACCAACACCATCACCAATACCATCACTACCCCTACCACTGCCACTGCCACTACCACCACAGCCAATACTATCACCACCACCACTACCACCATCACCACCACCACCACTACCACTACCACCACAACCAACACCATCACCACCACAACCAACACTATTACCACCACCACCACCACCACTAGTAGTTGTGGTGGTAGTGGTGATGGTGGTAGTGGTGGTCGTCGTCGTGGAAGTGGTGGTAGTAGTAGTAGTAGTAGTAGTAGTAGTAGTAGTAGTTGGAGGAGGAGGAGGAGGAGGACAGCAGTAGCTGCAGTAATGGTGGTAGCAGTAGCAGTAATAGTAATGATGATAGTAGCTGTAATAGTAGTGGTGGTAGTGGTTACAGGATGATAATCGAGGCGGGGACGGTGTTGGT
>NC_069003.1:11166992-11167725 GCF_001194135.2 Octopus bimaculoides
AACAATAACAACAACAATAACAATAACAATAACAATAACAACAGTAATAACAACAACAATAACAACAACAATAACAATAACAATAACAACAACAACAATAACAACAGTAATAACAACAACAATAACAACAATAATAACAATAACAATAACAACAACAACAATAACAACAATAACAGTAACAACGACAACAACAATAACAACAACAATAACAATAACAATAACAATAACAACAATAATAACAACAACAATAACAACAGTAATAACAACAACAACAACGACAATAACAACAACAATAACAGCAGCAAGGATGTCAGGAACAGTAACAACAATAACGACAACAAGAAAAATAACAATAACAACAACAACAAGAACATCAGCAACAGCAACAACAATAACAGAGATGTTTGGCTCACGATCCGAAGGCCGTGGGTTCCATCCCTGGAGCCGGCACCGCGTTTTTGTTCTTTGACAAGACATTTCATTTCACGTTACTCCGGTCTACTCAGCCGGTAAGAATGGGTGCCACCCGAGTAGCGATGCTGCCCTCTCACTCTCCATCTGTCACATCCTGGATGTGCCGCTCACTTAAGGGTGGAAAGGCTGAGAAGGTGTTCTGCATCTGATAAAGATTATGGGGGGAAGCGTGGTACAGGGCACCAGATCAGTGTGAGACGTTTTGGCGCAGCTGTTTCGCAGCAGATTATTTGGCGGTGCTGATTCGGCGCTGACTTAT
>NC_069003.1:11168034-11169339 GCF_001194135.2 Octopus bimaculoides
CCACTTTCTCTCTCCCTCTCTCTTTCTGTCTCTCTACCTCTTTCCCTCTCTGCCTCTCTCTCTCTCCTCTCTCTTTCCCTCTCTGCCTCTCTCTCTCCTCTCTCTTTCCCTCTCTGCCTCTCTCTCTCTCCTCTTTCTTTCTCTCTCTCTCCGTGAGCATCTGGTTATGTTTGTATGCATTTGTAATGTCTCTCTCTCCCTCTTTCTCCTCTCTCTCTCTTTCTTTCTCTTTCTCTTTCTCTTCCTCTCTCTCTCTCTTTCTCCTCTCTCTCTTTCTTTCTCTTCCTCTCTCTCTTTCTCTTTCTCTTTCTCTGCCTCTCTCTCTCATTATCTGTATATGTATATTTCTGGTCGCACACGCGTGCATGCGTGTGTGTGCATCTGTGCGTTCACGTAAGTGTGTGTGCGTCTAGTGTCAAATAAGTACTATCGTCAAAACAGGTCCAATATCCACTCAAACGTGCCAGATCATTAGCGCCCAAGCAGCTGCGCCCTATCGTCTCATTTTGAACAAGTCACACTCGCTTCTGAGAGACGGCTACGCTTTGTGCGCGCGCGTGTGTGTGTACATATGTGTATGTGGGTGTGTGAGTGTGTGTGAGTATGTGTGTGTCTATGTACGCACATATACACACACAGTAAACATGCGTTACAAAACATACCATCCCACCACAAACACTACCACTACCACCACCACTACAACCACCACCACCATTATCACCACTAATACTACTACAACCACTACAATCTCTACCACCACCACTACCACCATTACCACCACCACCACTACCACCATTACCATCACCACCACTTCTAGCACCACCACCACTACTACCACCACCATTACCACCACAACCACCAGTACCAACACCGCCACCACAACCTCCATCATTATCACCATTAATACTACCACTACCACTACAACCTCTACCACCACCACCACCATCCTTACCACCACCACTACCATCCTTACCACCACCACCACTACTACTACTACCCCATTATTATCACCACCATTACCACCACTACCACAACCAGCACTATCCCCATTACAACGACAACTACCACCACCACTCCCACTATCATAACCATTACCATCATAACCATTACCACCACTCCTACCACCACCACCATGACTACTACCACAACACTACCGCAACCGCCAAAATTACTAAAAACATCATGGCCACCACAACTATCCCCACCACTACTACTACTACTACCACCACCTCTTCTGCCTCCTGCCTCCATCTTCGTTGCTAAACCTTACGGCCAGAGATACCTCCATTAACGAAAGCCATAAGA
>NC_069003.1:11170547-11171305 GCF_001194135.2 Octopus bimaculoides
ATATATATATATATATATACATATTTTATTGTCTGGAGAGAATCATTCTTTTTCAGTGCCTTATTATTTAACACACTCACCGGTTCGATTTCAACTGATTTGCTTATTTATTTTCTAAAATTTTCGTTCAAATTCAGCTGAGGTCGACTTTACCTTTTATCCTTTAAGGGTCGATAAATTAAGTACCAATTGCATACTGGGGTTGACCTAATCGACTGGCCCCCCCTTCCCAAGAATTTTGGGCCTTGTGTCTACTGTAGAAAAGAATATATAATACCATCTGAAAAATAATATCATCGGAATAAGTACAGAGGATACCCTTGTTACTAACTACATACATAAATATCGACTCAAGAAATAATGGTGGAACATTTCCACCAAAATTTCTATCAAATGTAAGCATAACAAACCCGTCGTCTTCGTCGACGTTGTTGTTGTCGTTGTTGCTGTTGCTGCTGCTACTGCTCACGTGAGGAAAAGAAAGATGGACGGTGGTCACGTGTGAGCAACACGAGAGAGAGAGTGAGAGAAAAAGAGAAAGAGGAGAGAGAGAAAAGAGCGAAGGAGGGAGGGAGAGAAAAAGAGAATTAGAGAAGGATGGGGGAAGAAAACAGTATAGAGTAGAGAGTCGCATCAAAAATGTGAAGATAGACTTGGAAATGGATGCGCCGCGTTCAATCAAATAATAAATAGTAAATAACACACACACACACACACACATACACACACACACACACACACACACACACACACACACA
>NC_069003.1:11174234-11175033 GCF_001194135.2 Octopus bimaculoides
GGATTTGGTAGACGGGACTGAAAGAAGCCCGTCGTATATATATGTATATATATATATGTGTGTGTGTGTGTGTGTGTGTGTGTTTGTCCCCTCAACATTGCTTGACAACCAATGGTGGTGTGTTTACGTCTCCGTAACTTAGCGGTTCGGCAAAAGAGACCGATAGGATAAGTACTAGGCTTCCAAAGAATAAGTCCTGGGGTCGATTTGCTCGACTAAAGGCGGTGCCCCAGCATGGCCGCAGTCAAATGACTGAAACAAGTAAAAGAGTAAAACAGAGAGTAAAGAGAATATAGATTATATGCATAAATTATTGTCTTTGATGGTATACACGAGACTGTTTCGTTTTTAGAATGCCACAAAAACAACACCCCGGGTTCATTATACAAAGTTGGGTCTCTCCTAAGTAAATTTTTCTCCTAGATGGTCAGTACTATAGGCTGATTTCAATCCAGTTATCCCCTCCTCCTGTTTACATTCGACATTGTTCTCTGGTACCGTTTTGTAATGTACTGCTAGACTGCTTTCAATATTACATGCTTTAAAGGCGGTGAGCTGGTAGAATCGTTGGCATGCCCGACATTTCTGAGTTCCGGGTTGACTTTGCCTTTCATCCTGCTGCGATCGATAAAACAAGTACCAGTTGAATACTGAGGAAGGTGGGGAGAAGGAGGAAGAGCTGAGTCGTGATTATGGTGGTGGTGGTGGTGGTGGTGGAGGTTTTAAAGTTGGTAATAGTCTTGGTGGTGGTGGTATTGGTGGTGGTGTTGGTGGTGGTGGTGGTGGTGATGGTGGTGGT
>NC_069003.1:11176691-11179421 GCF_001194135.2 Octopus bimaculoides
AGAAGGAGGAAGAGCTGAGTCGTGATTATGGTGGTGGTGGTGGTGGTGGTGGTGGCGTTCAGTCGAGAGTCCGTTCGTTAGTGAAGTCAATTCATTTTGATTGGTTGTGCTGGCCGTTGGCAGCCGACATCGTTGGATCAATGCAAAGATGTTTTGATGGCTTCAAGTGGTAGGTGGCGCTGCGACTTGTCACTTTCAGCAGCCGATCAGTTTTAAGCTTGTTGAAAAACTTGAGGCTAGGGATGGTGGTGGTATTGGTGTTGGTGCCAGTGCTGGTGGTAATGGTGGTAATGACCGCGGTGGCGGGGGATGTGGATCGCTGATGAAGACGTTCGTAAATATGGCAGTTGAAAGATAACTTGGATAGGAAAAAGAAAAGAGAGACGAGAGGGAGAGATAGATAGATAGATAGATAGATAGATAGATAGATAGATAGATAGATAGGAAACATGGAGAGAGAGTCAGGCAGACAGGAGAGAGACAGACAGGCAGTCAGGTGTGGAGACAAGGAAATATAGTGGATCTGTGGTATGGAGGCAGAAAAAAAGAAAGACAGGAAGGTTGTGTTATATAGAGGGTCAGTGAGAGAAGGGGGGAGACAGAAAGAGAGAGAGAAGAGAGAATTCGTGACAGAGAGAATATGTTTTGTAGAGGGACAGAAAGAAGGAAAGGAAGAAAAAATGAAGGAAGGAAGAAATGAAGGAAGAAAGAAATGAAGGAAGAAAGAAATGAAGGAAGAAAGAAAGAGAGGCATAGAGAAGGACTTGATAAAGAATATTATACAGAGGAGTAGAAAGAGAATAGTAGAAGAGAAACTGAGAGAGGAGGTAAATAGTGAAGATTCGTAGTAGAGGGAGAATACTGTAGAGAAGGGAAGGAGAAAGAGGGAATGAGAGAGAAAGAAACGTTGGGAGAAAGGCGTAGATGCGATTCGTGAGAGAGACAGAGACAGGCAGATAGACAAGCTGGCAGACAGACAAGCTGGCTGACAGACAAGCTGGCTGACAGACAAGCTGGCAGACAGGCTCACAGACAGAGACGGACAGAAAGTGGAGAATATAGATGGGGCGGCGGCACAATGCATGAGAAGTGAAATAGAACCGGATATAGTTAAATATTATGAGAGGAAATTATCAAACTGTTATTGTGATTATTTCAGGTGTAGAGATGGAGTTAATATGGCGAATATACATAACATATATACAGGTATAGATGGATACAGAAAGATACATGTAGGCGCAGGCGTCGCTGTGTGGTAAGGAGCTTGCTTTCCAGCCACATGTTTCCGAGTTCGGTCCCACTGCAGAATACCTTGGGCAAGTGTCTTCTACTATAGCCACGGGCGGACCGAAACCTTGTAAGTGGATCTGGAAGATGGAAACTGAAAGAAGACTGTCGTATATATTTATGCGTGTGTGTGTGTGCGCGTGTGTGTGTCTGCGTGCATGTGTGTATGTGTGTGTGTGTGTATGTGTGTGTGTGTATGTGTGTGTGTGTGTGTGTGTATTCGTATCTGTATTTGTCCCCATACACACACACACACACCACTTGATAACTGATTATCTGTTACGTCCCGTAACTTAGCGGTTCGGTAAAAGAGAACGATAGAATAAGTACCGGGCTTTAAAAGAATCAAGTACAGGTGTCAGTTTATGGTGCCCCAGCATGGCCGCATTCTAATGACTGAATGCATAAATACATACATACATACATACATACATACATACATACATACATACATGTGGCGGTGGGGATATTTAAATATTTAATAACAGTTTGACCTAGTCTCACATGACTTAAAGTTTCGTGAGCGCGTAGGACATGTCCTTCGCATCAGATGTTCTGAAGCAGAGTCCGAATCGAAGATGAATAGATAGCCAGTCTACGACTTTTCATTACACTAGCTTATATTTCATATTTGAATTTATTCTTACGTATGCACCGTCCGGATATTCCAGTACATATTTAACACAGTATATGCATACAAGTCGCGGACTGGCGGTCTACTCACCTCGATTTAGCTCGGGTACATGATGTTGATAAGCCACAAAAATGGCGAAATATCAATAGCCATCATTTGCGAATGGAATTTGGAGTGAGTTCTCACATCTGTCTATGACTTTCAGGTGTTTAAACACCCGGCACTTTGAAAGAGTAATCTCCACCATACCAAATCGCAACCTACCGGCAAATACACACAGGGCAGACGTTATGTGTGGTGGATAATGTTTATTACACAAGCGCTGTGTAATAATTTTCACATCTTCTAATAACTCACGGATGATGATTCGACGATTGTCCCCATCACACAACTGCATGCACATCTGCGATGTCTTTCTCAGTTCTGCTGGCCGCGGGTCTCCCAGACGTTCGCCAATATCAGCATTTTTTCGGCCATCTTGGAAACGTCTGAACCACTCGTACACTTGTGTTTGGCTCATACACACACATAAATAGGGAGAGAGATAAATATAGATAGATAGATAGATAGATAGATAGATAGATAGATAGATAGATAGATAGATAGATAGATAGATAGATACAGTCTATCAATCTACATATATGTATATAATGTACACATAGGCGTGTGATAAGAAGCTTGCTACCCACCCACATGGTTTCCAGGTTCAGTCCTATTGCGTGGAACCTTGGGCAAGTGTCTTCTATTATAGCCTTGAGTCGACCAAAGCCTTGTGAGTAGATTCGGTAGACGGAAACTGAAAGAAGCCC
>NC_069003.1:11179431-11179756 GCF_001194135.2 Octopus bimaculoides
GTGTATAGGTATGTATCTGTATGCTTGTGTGTTTGTCCTGCTACCATCGCTTGTCAACCGATGTTGGTGTGTTTACGTCCCCGTAACTTTGTGGTTTGGCAAAAGGGAACCGATAGAATAAGTACTAGGCTTACAAAGAATAGGTCCTGGGATCGATCTGTTCATCTAGAACCCCTTAAGGTGGGTGTTCCAGCATGGCCACAGTCATTTGACTGCGACAAGGAAAGGAAGAAAAGAATAAAAACACATATTTGTGTGTGTGTGTGTGTGTGTGTGTGTGTGTGTGTGTGTGTGTGTGTGTGTGTGTGTGTGTGTGTGTGTGTGT
>NC_069003.1:11180393-11183306 GCF_001194135.2 Octopus bimaculoides
GCACCACCACTAGCACTACTACCACGACCACTATCCCTACTACCACCACCACTACCATTACTACCATCACTGCTACCACCGCCAGCACCACCATCGCCACCATTACAACCACCACCATTACCGCCGCCACCACCATCATCACTACCACTACCACCACCACTACTACTACTACTACTACTACTACCACCACCATCACCACCACTACCACTACCACCATCACTAGCACCACTACCACTGTCAGCAGCACCACCACCAATACTACCACGGTCACTGTATATTTTGCTCAAGGCCAGATTTGATCTTTTTCAAGTGTTATTGTTCTGGAAGTATGACATCTGATATTGATAACTGTTTGGGATTGGACAAACAGACAGACAGACACACACACACACACGCGCGCGCACACACACACGCACATACACACACGCACGCACACGCACACACACACACAAACAGACATATACAAACATATAATACATACACACATACGTATATGTACAAACATGTACAGGGATACATAAATACATACAAACAGTACGTACAGACACACAGACACATATATATAAACATATATAATACATACACGCTTATATGTAGATATATGTATATAGATGAATTAATACATACATACATACAACCAGATAGACATACATACATACATACAACCAGATAGACATACATACATACATACATACATGCATACAACCAGATAGACAGACATGCATGCGTACATACATACATACATACATACATACATAAATGCATACAACCAGATAGACAGACATGCAGACATACATACATACATACATACATACATACATACATACATACGTATGCATTCAGCCATATATATACATAAAATTCTACCGGTCTACCTTTATAATATAAACATACATTTTATACAGTTATAGACATACATTGTGGAGGCGCGTGGGCTAGTGGTTAGGGTGTCAGCACCATGATTGTAAGATTGTGGTTTCGATTCCTGGACCGGGCGACGCGTTGTGTTCTTGAGCAAAACACTTCATTTTCACGTTGCTCCAGTCCACTCAGCTGGCAAAAATGAGTAACGCTGCGGTGGACTGGCGTCCCCTCCACCTGGGGAAGACATACGCCATTAAAACCGGGAAACCGGGCCCAATAAGCCTGGCTAGCCTTTAAAAGGGCGCATTTATTATTTTATAGATATACATTACACATAGCTCTCTCTTTCTCTCTCTCTTTCTCCCTTTCCCTTTTCCTGTCTTTCTCCTTCTCTATCATCTTATGATTGTCTCTCTTTGTATGCGTTTTATATATACAGGTTTTTCTGGATAAATTTGACGACCATTTATGTCTCCTTTTTTTCAGGAACAGCTTGATGTATTGGTGAGCAGTCAACGGCGTTGGACAGCATAAAGATTAAAGCTGTAGTTGAGCTGAAATGGAGGACTGGAAAATCGTCGGAATACTGGCAAAGAATTACCTGTACCATGATGATCCACGCTGGGTATCAAAATGCTGACTTCATGACTACTGCTCACTGCTCTGTGAACACTGTAAATCCTGGAAGACATGACACGGACAGCTGCAACAGAGACTACGAAGCCGTGGCCAGCATGAAAGATGCGTGTGTCTCCAGTGAGGGTAACGTTATGCCGCCCAGAAAGAGTCAGAAGTGGTTGTCAGAGGATTTCTATAAGTTCATCTCCCCCCCCCACCCAATTTCTGGTTTCCTAATTCCCTCGATTGCAAGTAGGTAGGTAGGTAGGTAGGTAGGTAGGTAGATAGATAGATAGATAGATAGATAGATAGAAAAAACTTGGGGCTCTTAAACCCAGCCTACAGTTTTTCATTCGCACCCATTAGCATCGGCGCCTTGGGCTACACAGCAACGGATCTACTTAAAAACCTAGAAAGGCTGGGGTTTCTCCGAAAAAGAACACAGACTAAACTGTGTTTTCCAAGTATAATCAATCAGTGATGCAGTTAAAATTGGCAGAATGTTCCAGAGGTCTTCCATGTGACTTTACCATGCTTGTTTGTTGGCACTCCGTCGCTTACGACGTCGAGGGTTCCAGTTGATCCGATCAACGGAACAGCCTGCTCGTGAAATTAACGTGCAAGTGGCTGAGCACTCCACAGACACGTGTGCCCTTAACGTAGTTCTCGGGGATATTCAGCGTGACACAGAGTGTGACAAGGCTGACCCTTTTGAATTACAGGCACAACAGAAACAGGAAGTAAGAGTGAGAGAAAGTTGTGGTGAAAGAGTACAGCAGGGTTCGCCACCATCCCCTGCCGGAGCCTCGTGGAGCTTTAGGTGTTTTCGCTCAATAAACACACACAACGCCCGGTCTGGGAATCAGAACAAACATATTTTTCAGAAAATATATTTGTTAAAAAGCTCACTGGCTAATCGTGACACCAGGTACGCTTGCCTGGTACTGATTTTCTGTATATCGCTAGCGAGGAGAAATGTCGCTGCTATCTTTAGCGATCGAGCGTCCATCACCTATCAGACCAAAGGATCCACCACTTATCAGACCAAAGGATCCATCACCTATCAGACCACATTATCTGTTGGTCTTGGTGCTAAAGTTGGTGGGAGAGTTACCCACTCGTGAACGATATAAACAAGCGTGCATTTTACACCAAAAGTCTATATAAGACAATTGCAGCGTGGAAGGTGTTTATAAGCCATTTAAAATAACACACAAAAGCCGTCAGATTCACTTCAACATTTAAATTTAATTTGTCAAAATATTTTCGTCGCTGTGCTGAGATGCAGCACAGAATTTTGTCAGTGAACAGGTCGCGGTCTCAAAGCGACGAAAATATTTTGACAAATTAAATTTAAGTGTTGAAGTGAATCTGACGGCTTTTGTGTTATTTTAAATGGCTTATAAACACCTTCCACGCTGCAATTATTTT
>NC_069003.1:11184647-11185078 GCF_001194135.2 Octopus bimaculoides
AATACGAAGTGGGCAGACGATATTGAATGAGCAGACGATAAGAAATAGGCAGACGATATTGAATGAGCAGACGATATTGAATGAGCAGACGATAAGAAATAGGCAGACATACAGAGACAGACAGATAGACAGACAGACAGACAGACAGACAGACAGACAGACAGACAGACAGACAGACAGACAGGGAGAGGGAGGGGGAGAGAGAGGAAGAGGGAGGGGAAAGAGAGGAAGAGGGAGGGGAGAGAGGGAGACAGAGATAGACAGACAGACATGCAGGCAGACAGACATGCAGGCAGGCAGACATGCAGACAGGCAGACAGAGAAAAAGAGAAGCACTGACAGACGCATAAATAGCTAGACAGAGGGACAAACAGACACATGAGAAGATAGATAAATAGAGAGAGAGAGAGAGAGAGAGAGAGAGAGAGAGA
>NC_069003.1:11185178-11187486 GCF_001194135.2 Octopus bimaculoides
TATATATATATATATATATATATATATATATGCATATATATTTAATATAATCTGGGTAAAAGTCTCATAATGTACATTTAAACTTCTTATGCCATTGTTTGGCTATTACATGTTATGCTACAGAAGGGTATATTCCAGGACTGGATACACATGTGGAACTACTCCTCACATAAAAGTAATACAAGAATAACGCAAAGATGGAAGATATCAAGCTTTAACAGTTAATCACAAGATTTGTCTCTGCAGCCACAAAACCTCTAAGTTGGCAAATTTATATTCATATACTATTATAGGCACAGGCATGGCTGTGTGGTAAGAAGCTTGCTTCTCAACCACATGGTTCTGGGTTCAGTCCCACTGGGTGGCACCTCGGGCAAGTGTCTTCTACTATAGTTTCATGCCGACCAAATCCTTGTGAGTGAATTGGTAGACGGAAACTGAAAGAAGCCCTTCGTGTATATGTATATGTTTGTGTGTCTGTGTTTGTCCTCCAACCTTCACTTGACAATGTATGTTGGTGTGTTTGCATCAATGTAACATAGCGGTTTGGCAAAAAGCAACCAATAGAATAAGTACTAGGCTTACAAAGAATAAGTCCTCGGGTTGATTTCTTCGACTAAAGGCGGTGCTCCAGCATGGCCGCAGTCAAATGACTGAAACAAATAAAAAAATGGAAGATTATTCTCTATTGATTATTATATAGTTGAATAAGGCTGTGAGCTTGCAGAATCATTAGCTTGGTGGGTAAAATGCTTAGCAGTATTTTGTCTGTCTTTATGTTCTTAGTTCAAATTCCACTGAGGTGGATTTTGCCCTTCATCCCTTCAGGGTTGATAAAATAAGCACCAGTTGAGTATTGGGGTTGATGTAATCAACTATCCCCTTCCCCCAAGTTTCAGGTGTTGTGCCTATAATAGTAAGGATTATGTACTTGAATGCTTTTCAGTGACAGCCATGTGTGGACACTACATCAAGTGGATTACAATTAATTCCTGCTGGACATTTTGTTGTTTTTTTTCTTCTTTCTGAATGTTCTGGGTACATTAGTACCCACTAATGATGTGCATTAGTGAAGGTGCATAGATCAGTGGTTAGAACATCAGGCTCACAATTACAATGTAGTGAGTTCAATTCCCAGACCGGGCTCTGTGTTGTGTTCTTGAGCAAGACACTTTATTTCACATTGCTCCAGTTCACTCAGCCGTAGAAATGAGTTGTGATGTCACAGGTGCCAAGCTGTATCGGCCCCTTTACCTTTCCCTTAGATAACATTGGTGGCATGGAGAGGAGGAGGCTGGTATGCATGGGCGACTGCTGCCCTTCCACAAACAACCTTGCCCGGATTTGTGCCTCAGAAGGTAACTTTCTAGGTGCAATCCCATGGTCAGTCATGACCGAAGGGGGTCTTTGATGTACATTCTTTTCTACCTTTCAAATTATCAGATTCTGGGTGAAGCAAACCTATACATATAAGTATGTTGTTGGCACTCCGTCGCTTACGACGTCGAGGGTTCCAGTTGATACGATTAACGGAACAGCCTGCTCATGAAATTAACGTGCAAGTGGCTGAGCACTCCACAGACACGTGTACCCTTAACGTAGTTCTCGGGGATATTCAGCATGACACAGTGTGACAAGGCTGACCCTTTGAATTATAGGCACAACAGAAACAGGAAGTGAGAGTGAGAGAAAGTTGTGGTGGAAGAGTACAGCAGGGTTCGCCACCATCCCCTGCCGGAGCCTTGTGGAGCTTTAGGTGTTTTCGCTCAATAAACACTCACAACGCCTGGTCTGGGAATCGAAACCGCGATGCTATGACCACGAGTCCGCCGCTCTAACCACTGAGCCATTGCGCCTCCACATATATAAGTAATATTACAATAATACCAACAATAACGATAACACAGGGAAGGTGACTTTGAGGTACTCGTAGTATTGACAAAAGAGTAAAAATAATGATAAAAATAATGTTATTTGAGTGAGAGTGGTAGTTAAATTTAAAAAAAAAATATTAATCATGTTACTCCTGATGAACTGCCCATGGATGTCGGTTGCTGAAAAATATCCAACTATTTAATAATTATCAAGAATGATCTTCTATAGTGATACATGAACGTAAACTCAGAAATTTAAAGCTGATGCGTAGTGCAGAAACAAATGTTGTGACTCTGATTAAAGCCTGATATCCTGCATCTATGTATTATATTATGCATATATATATATATATATATATATATATATATATATACACATGCATATATACACATGCACATATATATGTATACATACTTATATATATATATATATA
>NC_069003.1:11188340-11192161 GCF_001194135.2 Octopus bimaculoides
ATATATAAAAACAGACACACACACGCACATATATATGCATGTATATATATATATATATATATATATATATATATATATGTGCCTCCATCTAATAATGAGTGTTGAAAATTGTGAATTTCAATGTGGGCTACCTTGTACTTGTGTGAGACAATAACACAGATATAATATGGACTAATGCTTGAACTCACTCTTTCTGCATGCATGCATATACTCAGACATACAGGCATATTGATACATGTACATGCATTTAAATGAACACACTTGCATGTGTCTATATACACATCCTCTTGCATTTATTTCTCTAACTATTCTCTCTCTCTATATATATATGTTTATGTGTGTGTGTGTGTGTGTATATATATATATATATATATATATATGTATATATATATATAGCTACATACATATGTACATTCAGTTTTACATGGGAGAAATTTTCCATGTTTGGATGGGTTGGATGGGTCTTCTCTTAACACAGTGCCTCACCATTTGTTGTAGTCCTCTTCATCTCCTTTAAGGGGTTTCATCTTCTGATATTGGCTTTCACCAATTCCTCCTATGTCACTGTTTTCTTTGTTGTTTTTCTGTCTCTTCTACATTTTTCCTTCCGCTCAGAATACCCAAAACTTCTTTACCCACACTTACCATTCATAAGCATCACATGTCCATAACAAGTTAGTCATGTCTTTTGCACCCTATATCTGGCCCCTCTTTTATCTAATTTTTCTCTAAACTCTTCTGTGCTTTGTCCTTGATGCTCACATACATTAACTGCACACCCATCATAGTATGCTTGCCTCATTTCTGTCCAGCCTTTATACATTGTCCACATTCACTCATTACCACCACCACCACCACCACCACCACCACCACCACCACCATTTAAAATTTGTTTCCCATGCTGGCATAGATTGGACAGTCTGGCAGGATCCGGTGAGCTTCAGGGTTGTGTCATGCTCCCTGTCAGATTTGACTTGGTTTCTATGGCTGGATGTTTTTCCTAAAGCCAACCACTTTACAGTGTGTACCAGGTGCCTTTTGCATGCCACTGGTGCTATTGAGGTTGTCTAGTAACTCACAAGACAGGAGAAAACAAGAAAAGGGAAAATGGGAGGGGTGAATGCAAGATCCCTTTTGACCAAGTGTTTGTGGGGGAGAGTTTGTGAGTGTGGAGAAGTAGCTTTATGCCTGGGACAAGGTGATATGTCTTTCTAGAGAGAAGAGACACGACTATTCAGCAATTATATAAGTTTGAGTGGAATTATCTAGGAAAAAAGATAAGGTGGTAGTGATGGGGTGCCAGAGGAAAACCCTCAAGATGCAAGAGATAATGCTGTGTATTCTTGCTAGTATACAACCGTATACTTCATACATAAACATTGTACATCTATCTTCATTTATCATTGGCATTTGGTTTTTAAAAAAAATTCAATGATATATGAATCAGTGATAAATGAAGCATCTCCACACACTTTGTAGATGGAGCAAACGGTAGATTCACTGACACCCAACACGTGCCCCATAGTGGCAAAACTTTTACTACCATGTATTTTTCTTGATCATCTCTACCTTTTCTTGTAGAGAATACACTCATCTGCATAATGTGTTTGGATCATTTGCCTTGTATTTTTCCTGTTTGCTTGTCCCATATTGATGGGTACAGGCACATAAATTCTTATAAAAAGAAAAATATGCAGTCTTATGGCATGGTTATAAAAACAAAGCAAATGTCAGTGCATTGTGAGTGGTTACGGGGGGAGGGGTGCTTTTATGGTATGGGCAGAATTTTTGATTGATTACTGACCCCTTGGTATCACAGACCGACATGTGATAAGTGTAATATGATTCACAATTGAGCATACTGTGTTATCCTGAATCAGTGATAAATGAGTCGATATGTACTTTCTGCCCTTCATTTGGAAACAAGATTCTTTTGTTGTAGACATGATAATCCCCTGAAATTTCTCCACCTTGTGGAAATATTACTTTACTTGTAAACAAATGAGGGTTAGTGATAGGAAAGGTATATGGCTGTCAAAAATTTACCTCAACTAATTCCGTCCGACCCATGCGACTGTGTAAAAGTGAACATTAAATGATGATGATGATGTTTAACAGAATCTACTATAGGAGCCATGTTATTCATAGTTAGCTTTAAACGTTTCCATTATGGAGAACTGATTGAACAGAAGGGGGATAAGTATGGAGCCTTGGTGAACACCTAACTGTCTGATAAATTTTTCATAGAATTCATTACTAACTTACACCTTGTTGATGGCGTTTCTGTACATGGCTTTTACAGTGACCACCAGACTACAGAGAATCATTGACTTTCGAAGGCCTTCTCCAGGTCTTAGAGTGGATTGCTCTTAGTTTGTAGTTTTTTTTAACATTAACTGAGACCTACCATTTTTATGTTACGTTAAGCCACACAACTTTTTTTTGTTGCTAATATTTTTTAATGTAGTTTTCACCATAATATTCCTCTCATAGTGCTTTTTAATATACACAGTGTATAGTTTTCTTTTGTGGAGGCGCAATGGCCCAGTGGTTAGGGTGGCGGACTCGCGGTCATAGGATCGTGGTTTTGATTCCCAGATTGGGCGTTGTGAGTGTTTATTGAGCGAAAACACCTAAAGCTCCACGAGGCTTCTGCAGGGGATGGTGGTGAACCCTGCTGTTCTCTTTCACCACAACTTTCTCTCACTCTTACTTCCTGTTTCTGTTGTGCCTGTAATTCAAAGGGTCAGCCTTGTCACACAATGTCACGCTGAATATCCCCTAGAACTACGTTAAGGGTACACGTGTTTGCACGTTAATTTCACGAGCAGGCTGTTTCGTTGATCGGATCAACTGGAACCCTCAACATTGTAAGCGACGGAGTGCAACAACAACAAATAGTTTTCTTTTACACTAACTTAGATATTTTCATTCAGAAAGTTACTTACCAGTTTTTCACCACTTAAAGCCATATAACTGTTTTTGTAGCTAATATTTTGTAATGTGGTTTACACCATAAAATTCCTCTCATAGAGCTCTTTCATTTGCATATAACTTTTGTATAGTTCTCTTCAACAATAACAGATATTTTGATTCATTCACAATTTAAAAAGTTATCTACCAGTTTTTTGTCACTTAAAGCTGTACAACTTTTTTTGTAGTTAATATTTTTTAATGTGGTTTTTGCCATAAGATTCCTCTCATGGAGCTCTTTAATATACACATAACTTTTCTATAGTTGAGATATTTTCTATAGCTGAGATATTTTCATTCAGGGAGCTACTAACTATTTTTATGTTACTCAAAGCCACACAACTTTATTTTGTAGCTAATATTTTTTAATGTGGTTTTCTTGGCAGTCACCTGACTTACATCTCAAGAAAGTTAATTTTTGTTTTAATCAGTTGTGTGATAATTCTTTCTCTTACTGTATTATAATAATCCTTTCTACTATAGGTACAAGGCCTTAAATTTTGAGGGAAGGGGCCTGTCAATTAGATTGATCCCAGTAGGAAACTGGTACTTAATTTATCAACCCTGAAAGGACGAAAGATAAAGTTGACCTTGGTGGAATTTGAACTCAGAATGTAAAGACAGATGAAATACCACTAAGCCTTTCGCCCAGCATGCTAACGATTCTGTCAGCTCGCCACCTTTAACATATATATATATTGTTTATCATCTTGTCCATGTTTTTTTGCAACGTCACATACCCAGATATGCATCTATATGTACATGTAGATGAAGGCATGCACATACATGTACATATATATGCATATACTCATATATTATATATATATATATATATATATATATATATA
>NC_069003.1:11192171-11194061 GCF_001194135.2 Octopus bimaculoides
ATATATATACATATATATATATATATATATATATATGTATATATAAAATAATGATAACAATAATAATAATAATAATAATAATTCTACTATAGACACAAGGCTGGAAGTTTTTGGTGATGGGGTCTAATCAGTTACATGAATCTCAGTACTCGTTATTTTCAAAACTATTTGAAGCCAAACTGGTGCACTTCAACAGAAATATGATAATTTAAGAGTTAAAATATTATATGAACCTGCCAGTCTATGTATTCTGTAATGCATCCCAGGTTCTATCACACAAATTTTCTTTTTTAACACTTTAGCATTCAGATTCCTCAGTCAAATCTAATACTTATTTATTTTTGTGCTTTTGAATTAATCTTGCTTTATCCCATAACTTGGAGAGATTTCAATGATGTGATTCTTTATTTCAAAGTTTTGTGTTAATATATGTTCCAAGCATCAATTTAATAACAACTTAGCATATTTATTTTACTAAATTCTTCATTATTTTCAAAATTAATTGAAACAAAGACAGTGTACTTCTACAGGAATATGGTGACAAAAAGATTAAGTTTACTGTCATTCATTATCAAAATATTGTGAGAAATAGTTCTACCTGTCCTGATTGTGTTATATATTTTCTGAGATGCCAGTTGCTGTCATATTGTGCTTAGTTAGTCTCAACTTAATTAATCAAATATTCTGGCTGATCTCAATTATCTTTATCTTATCGTTTCTCTGCCAACAATATGCCAAAGTCCACTCACCACAGCACTGAAGAATTTGTACCTACAATCACCCCCTCCCCTAAAACCATTCCCCTCCAAGTTTCAAATTCTTGCAAGCTGCATGGTCACCTCATTTAGTGCTAGCAGCATAAATAAAACACGCAGTATACACTGCAAAATAGTTGGCCTTAGGAAGGGCATCCAGGCGTAGAAACCATGCCAAAGCAGACACTGGAGTAAGATGCAGTCTTCTGAGCTATCAGATCCTGTAAAACCGTGTGATTCGTACCAGGATGGGAAAAGGTATGTTAAATGATGATGGTAATGTTGTTCCATTCTTGTGAGGAGTTTGACTGAGACTCCCTTCCTTTGTATTTCATGCACACTACACACATCCATTTGCCTCTGCCACAACATCTGTGCAACTTCACCAGACCTGTTGTGCCAACACTGATGGGGGTAGCTGTGCAGTTTTTTTCCTGATGGGTTGAAGGATGAGCATGTGTGTGTGTGTGTGTGTTTATATAGATGAAATGTGAAGCTCACAGTTATGCGACACCAGCTTTGTCTAAATATACGCATACACACATATGCTTAAACTTCTAAATACATATGTACACATACACACATGTAAATATATATATATATATATATATATATATGTATGTATGAGTATATATATAAATTGAAACTAAACCAAATTCGACGGCTGGCACCCGTGCCAGTGGAGTGCTAACAGCACCATCTGGGCGGGATCACTGCCAGAGCAGCGGTCTGGCTTCCGTGCCGGTGGCACATAAAAAGCACCATTTGAGCGTGATCGTTACCAGCGTCGCCTTACTGGCACTTGTGCTGGTGGCATGTGAACAAAACATGGACTGACTCGTGTGCAGGTGGCACATAAAAAACACCATTTGTGTGTGGCTGTTGCCAGTACCGCCAGACTGGCCCTCATGCCCGTGGCACATAAAAGCACCCACTACACTCTTGGAGTGGTTGGCGTTAGGAAGGGCATCCAGCTGTAGAAACTCTGACAGATCAGATTGGAGCCTGGTGCAGCCTTCTGGCTTACCAGTTCTCAGTCAAATCGTCCAACACATGCTAGCATGGAAAGCGGTCGTTAAACGATGACGATGATGCTGATATATATATATCATCATCATCATCATCATCGTTTAAC
>NC_069003.1:11194568-11195100 GCF_001194135.2 Octopus bimaculoides
GCCCAGGTCTTCCTGGGCCTACTTCTTCCACGGGTTCCCTCAACTGTTAGGGTGTGGCACTTTTTCACGTAGCTATCCTCCTCCATTCTCACCACATGTCCATACCAGCGCAATCGTCTCTCTTGCACGCCACAACTGATGCTTCTAATGTTCAGCTTTTCTCTCAAGATACTTACACTCTGACGGGTATTCACATTGACATTACACATCCAACGGAGCATACTGGCTTCATTCCTTGCGAGCTTACGTATGTCCTCAGCAGTTACAGCCCATGTTTCACTGCCATGTAGCATGGCTGTTCGTACGCATGCGTCATACAGTCTGCCTTTTACTCTGAGTGAGAGTCCCTTTGTCATATATATTTACACACATACACGTACCCATTTGCATTTATGCATGTGTGTGTGTGTGTGTGTGTGTGTGTGTAAAGTATCCTCGAATATTAATGATGATTTGATAATTTAGAACAATTTTAAATAATGATTAGTTGTGATAGTTCACTAGTTCATACCTTCCACTTGCATCATCTTCA
>NC_069003.1:11195543-11201436 GCF_001194135.2 Octopus bimaculoides
CACTGGGGTCGATGTAATCGACTTAATCCCTTTGTCTGTCCTTGTTTGTTCCCTCCATGTTTAGCCCCTTGTATGCAATAAAGAAATAAGAAATGCTGCCAAGCATTTTGTCTGGCACAGCAATGATTTTGTCAGCTTACCACTTTAATGATGATGATAATGATAATAATAAAAAAATGCTTTGTAATTGATATATTAATACCAACAGATGAAAACGTTTCTCTAAAAGAAATGGAGAAACTTTCAAAATATAAAGATCTGGAAATAGAGGTAACTTGAATGTGGAGCCTAAAAACAGAAACAATTCCTATCATAGTACGTGCATTAGGTATGATAAAACATTCAGACAAATACATAGCTAAAACTCCAGGACTTACAAGTATTTATAGCATACAAAAAATAGCACTACTAGGCACCGCATACATCCTACGTAAAACACTTTCAATACAGTAAAAATAAGAGCACCACAACAAACCACAGTACATACCCAGGGCTCACAGAGCTGTGCTCGGTAGTGCAGTGAAAGCACATGATAAACATAAGACTACTGAATAATGATAATAGTAAAGGTGAAAAAATAGATATTTACAATCATCTTAAGTACAAAATAGCTTGGTTATGGAAAATGAAGGTAAAGACAGTACTAATTATTCTTGGGTCATTGGGGACAGGGTTAGAAGGTATCTAGAGGAATATGAAGGAAATCGTAATAGAGTGCTCAGTAGAACTTTTACAAAAGGTTTGCCTCTTTGGCCTGGCCAGAATAATCAAGAAAATATTAGATGAAAAGAACAGATAATATGGTACGTTTAAGCTGAAGGTAGCGAGTCAGTTACACATGCAAGACTCCAGGAGTTACAACAAAACTTGGGTTAAAAAGAAAACTAATAACAATAATAATAACCCTTTCAATTATAGGAACATGGTCTGAAATTTTAGGGTTGGTGGCAGTAAGTTGATTATATTGATTTTGGTGTACAACTGATTCTTATTTAATTGATTCTGAAAGGATTAAAGGCAAAGTCAACCTCAGGGGAATTTAAACTCAAAATGTAGGACGAAATTCCACTAAGTATTTTGTCCAGTTTGCCACCTTAAAAATAATAATGATGATGATGATAATAGTAGTAGTAGTAGTAGTAATAATAATAATAATAATTCTTTCTAATTTTCGTGCAAGGCAGGCAATTTTGAGGGGAGGGGTCAAGTTATATGTAGACTTTGCCTCAAGCATAAACTGCATGAGCTACTTAGAGATATTGCAAGCTCTTCTGATGGTGACTTAAACTATGACAATATTGGAAACCAATCAGCAGGTATCTCAGGGTCACAAGTGTTTCCCCACTTGGCATGTACACTATACCTGAGGGAGAGGGACAGCTAGGACTGGATGCACCTTCCTCTGGGAAGGGTTGAAGGGTTTAAGTCAGTAGTCTCTTGTCAACCACAACCAAGTGAAACTGGTTTCAGCTGCCTTAGCTATAGCTTTGGTGTAACAACTTTAGAGGGGGGGGAGATGTGCCAGCCTCCTCACCATCTCCAGCTGGTTCTCATTTGTAGCTGAGTAGATAGGAGCAATATAAAATGAAGTGTTTTGCTTAAGGACAGAATGTACCACCTGGACCAAAAACTGAATCATAGACTTAGAATAATGAGTCGAACACCTAAACCATTTGGCCATGTTTTTTTTCTTTCTTTTTCATGTATTTTGAGATTAAAAACTTTAATGTTCATTGATGTATTCATCATGGCATTTAAGCTGTAGGCGTAACTGTACGGTTAAGAAACCTGTGTCTTTGCTTTAGACCTGCTGCATGACACCTTGGGCAAGTATATTCATCTACAACGCCGGGCTGACTAAAACCTTATAAATGGATTTCATAGATTGAAGCTGAAAGAAGTTCATTGTATATATCACCATCACCACCACCATCATCATCATCATCATCATTATTCAACATCAGTCTTCTGTGTTGGCATGGGTTGGACAGTTTGGCAGGAACTGTCAAGTCAAAGGATTGCACCAAACTCCAGTGTCTTCTTTGGCATGGTGTTTACATCTGGATACCTTTTCTAACACAGTTCTATACTTAAGAGATGAGGAATTATGTACATTATTTTACATTTGACGGATATTTGTCCTCATCTTGTTTGTTGTTAACACTACGTTTCAGCTGATATACCCTCCAGCTTTCATCAGGTGTCTCGGGGGAAATTTCATATATATGTATGTGTGTGTGTGTGAATTTGGGTCTGTGTTTGTCCCTCACTACTGCTTGACAACCGATGTTGGTGTGTTTCTGCTCCTGTAACTTACTGGTTCATCGAAAGTGTGATATAGAATAAGTACGAGGCTTTTCAAAAAACTAAGTACCGGGGGTCGATTCATTTCACTAAAATTTTTCAAGGTGATGCCCCAGTATGGCCACAGTCTAATGACTGAAACCAGTAAAAGACAAAAGACATGTTATATATATATGTATTATTTGCATCGAAACACAAATGAAATATATACTTGCAAATCTATGTATATATTATATATGTCTTTATGTATATTCCATTCCTGTAAAAACACTTCTTCTACACACTTGAAGCTATATTCACATGTGTTGATATAAACTAACAAAATAAGATTGGGTAATGATTGTGGTCATCTTTATATGTAATGGTTATTTATATATCATATATACTGGGAGAATTAAAAGAACATCTGTATATACATGTATATATGTGTGATTGTTTATATATACAGATATATATGTGTGTGTGTGTGTACATATGTATGTATTATATATATATATATATATATATATATATATATATATATATATATATATGCATAATATTATGTATATATATATATGTATATACATATGTATGTATATATATGCATAATATTTATGCGTACATATGTGTTTATATATGTATGATGTATATAAACATATCTATATATTTATATATGTATGTATATAAACATATATATATATATATATATATATATATATATATATATATATATATATATATATGTATATAAACATATATATATATATATGTATGTATATAAACATTATATATATATATATATATATATATGTATATAAACATTATATATGTATATATATATATATATATATGTGTGTGTATATATATAAACATTTATATATATATATATATGTATGTATATAAACATAATTATATATGTATATGTATGTATATAAACATATGTATATACATATAAATGTATGTATATAAACATGTATATACATATAAATGTATGTATATATGTTTAGATATGAGTGTGTGTATATATATATATATATATATATATATATATATATATATATACACACATGCATACATATATGCATACATCCTTAATACATGTATATAATGTATATTATATCATTATATTTCTGCATATACAATTAAAATGCATATTTTTCATTGTGTCATTGTGGGGGGTGAAATTTTTTTTGTTTTTCTTTCTTAGTTTATTTTTAAAAATCTTTATTTTTTGCCAAATAATTCTTTCTGTTTTCCTATACATATGCTCTCCTTCTACTCTTATCTCTCTCTCTCTCTCTCCCTCCCTCTCTCGCCTTCCTCCCTTCTCCTCCACCCAGCTCTTCTCTCTTTCACACTCTTTCTTTAATCAATTCTTTAATGAAATATACTAATTTAAAAATTTTTTCCTGAGTTTATAAACCAGAGATTTAATTTTAATTTTCTTTTTCTTTCGATAAAATAAATCTTTTTTTTCTTTTTGGTGTTTTTCTATGTGGTTTGCAAGGTTCTTGTTGTGAACTCTTGCATTGGAACATATTTTCTTGTATCTTGGGAGTGTCATTATGCCAATAATGACACATGCACTGGTTCTGTTTTACTTCTTTATTATTTATTAGCCAATTAATGAACCATTTGGTTTATTGTTTGGTCAATCAGTCAATGAGCTAGGTTTGCTAAAGCTGTTTTGTTGCCATTTGCAATCCTTGCTAATGATGTGAGTCATCAAGAAATTAATGAAAACTGTGGTGTTTTCTTCCTTAAGAAAATTTTTCTCTGTTCTCATCCATTTACACACACTCTCTTCCATTTCTCACTATTATTGGTTGGTTTATCTGAACTATTTATCAATGGTAACACAAACCAGTTGTTACTATCTCTGGTCTTTTGTGTGTGTGTGTGTGTGTATGCATGCACATGCACATGTGGTCGTGTGTGTGTGTGTGTGTGTGCGTATGTGTGTGCGTGCACGTGCACATGTGGGCGTGTGTATGTGTGTGTTATTTTTGATAATTTATTTTGAAATTTTATTTGACAAAAATATAATTTTTCTGGGTTTATAAATAAGTTTTTTGATTCGATTATTATCATTATTATTATTAAAAAATAAAACAAACTAATTATTGTTGTTATTTATTAATATCATTAACATCATTATTATTTTTATTAATCAAAGCGACAAGCTAGCAGAATCTTCAGCCTGCTGGACAAAAATGCTTCATGGCATTTCATTTGGTCTTTAGGTTCTGAGTTCAAATGTTACCAAGACCAACTTTGCTTTTTATCTTTCCAGAGTCGAAGTAAGTACCAGTCAACTACTGGGGTTGATATCAGTCCCATCTCCGAAAATATCAGGCCTTGTGGCTATCATAGATAGGATTACTTTGTCTGTCTTTATGGTCTGAGTTCCTGCTGAGGTCGACTTTACCTTTCATCGTTTTGGAGTCAATGAAATAAGTACCAGTTGAACATTGGGGTCAATGTAATCGAAGAGCGCCACCCCCAAAATTATAGACCTCGTTTGGCTGCCAATTTTCCAATTTCAATTTTTGTTGAAATTGATTTCATATTTGGTGTATTGATGTAGTTTTGTAAACTAATCATTGACATGAAATTCATTTTCGTCTTAAATCAATAAATAAACAGTTAATAGCTTTTAAAGTTTGCAAATTTTGGGTAATTTTAGCCAATCGAAAGCTACAGACATATAATTACCTGTTTCCATAGTAACAAACCAAGCTGCTTGCCACGTGTTCGGTTGGTCGCTTATTAAATGCTTAAAATATGTGCAATATGAGGTGATCATGAGATGTGCTAAAAATAACAGCTAAATAGGCCTTAAATCACGCAGGAAAAATTTTTTTGTTTTTGCATAATCATATGAATTCCCGTGTGTAGAATACAGGTTCACAAAAACTTTCTGAAAATTCCCAAAATAAAGCAGAACACCACCAATATTTCATTTGTTTACAGATGACAACATGTACTGTCACGCACAAAATGACAGCTTCCAAATCCTGTTTTCTGACTGGGTAAAAATGACGTGCAAGTGGCTGAGCATTCCACAGACACGTGTACCCTTAACGTAGTTCTCAGGGATATTCAGCGTGACACAGTGTGACATTGCTGGCCCTTTGAAATACAGGTACAACAGAAACAAGAAGAAAGAGTGAGAGAAAGTTGTGGTGAAAGAGTACAGCAGGGTTTGCCACCATCCCCTGCAGGAGCCTCGTGGAGCTTTAGGTGTTTTCGCTCAATAAACACTCACAACGCCCAGTCTGGGAATCGAAACCGCGATTCTATGACCGTGAGTCTGCTGCTCTAACCACTGGGCCATTGCCCAGTGGTTAGGGAAAGAAAAAGCAAGGGGTCTACCCTGGTGGTCGGATGCCTATCCTTCAGGAAAGCCATTACAAATTACATCTATAATGAGCAATACTTCAATCGAACGTTGTAAATATAATCAAATTATTATTGTATATTCAAAATTGTAAATATTTAATTGATACAGCTGCTTCACCCCTTTTATGTTTGTCTGTCCTTGTTCGTCCCCTCTTTGTAATGCCTTTATGGCAAATATTTATGAAATAAAGTAGCTTGCTTACGA
>NC_069003.1:11205570-11212561 GCF_001194135.2 Octopus bimaculoides
GGGCATCCAGCTGTAGAAACTCTGCCAAATCAGACTGGAGCCTGGTGTTGCCATCCGGTTTCACCAGTCCTCAGTCAAATCGTCCAACCCATGCTAGCATGGAAAGCGGACGTTAAACGATGATGATGACACACACACATCCACACTCACATCCACATACACATCTATCTATCTATCTATCTATCTATCTATCTATATATGTGTATGTGTGTGCATGCATACACATATATACGTACACACACATACTCATATTTGTATGTGTGTGTGTATAGATATCTACAACCCATATGTGCTCTTGAAGTAGATGTACTTTTGAGCACTCCTTGCTACAACAATAAACATTGTGTATGTGTGAGTGTGTATGTGTGTGTGTGTGTGTGGTGTGAATGAATGTACCATATTTATTCAATGTACGATAATATGTGTGGACGTATACACACGCATGTGTGCGTGTGTGTGTGAGAAGACCAATCAAAGGATGGACTTCAACGGCAAATGGTATGACTAATGGTTCAACTCTCACGATGTGTTCAGGATTATATTTACTTCTTTGCAATTCATTCGAAAGCCAGCACGTGCACACTATCTATCTATCTATCTATCTATTTTTGTCTCTCTATTTATCTATCCACCTGTCTGTCTGTGTGTCTGCCTGCCTGCTTGCCTGCCTGTCTGTCTTTCTGTCTGTCTCTCAATCTCTCTCTCAGTATCTATCTACCTACTGTGTGTCTGTGTGTGTGTCTGTCTGTCTATTAATCTATCTATCTATCTATCTGTGTGTGTGACTGTGTGTCCGTGTGTCTGTCTGTCTGTCTATCTGTCTGTATGTCTATCTATCTGTCTATCTATCTATCTGTCTGTCTGTCTATCTATCTATCTATCTATCTATCTATCTATCTATCTATCTATCTGTCTGTCTGTCTGTCTGTCTGTCTGCATTCCTGCCTGTCTGCCTGTCTGCTGTCTATCTGTCTGTCTGTCTGTCTGTCTGTCTGTCTGTCTATCCGAGGCTAGGCGACTGGCACCGCGATGCCGCTTTGCTCTCAAGCAACTCTGTTGTCCAGGCACAAACTTGTGCTACTTCAATTCCACAAAGGCGTTCCATAGAAGATTAGTGGAAGGGAGGTGTGACGACGTTCTCGGGCAAAATCTGGGTGTCGAGGAGGAACACCTGACCCGCCTGTTCAGGACAACTTTCAGGCCGGGGCCTATGGACAATCACCAGAGATCCCTGGCTTGGCAGTGTTATCGAGAAGCATTGCCCGTTCGGGATAAGCTATACGGGCGCGATTCAAGACACACTGGACCGACTTGCCCGAGATGCGGTGAGAGCAACGAAACCATTCTGCATGCACTCGTGCAGTGTCCAACCATTTCGGACCTGTGGCCTTATGCCGAACTGCTGCTGTCACGTGTGGGACGAGTTCACTTGTCGGCCGAGTCTATCGTGAAAATTGCTCCGCCACCTTCCCTTAACCGGGAAGGCAAGGCAGTGTTCATAGTACTGGTGGCCATGATGAAAGAATGTGTGTGGTGGACTCGAGTGAAAGGTTTAGAGACAAACACTTTCATCTCTGGCCAATCGCTCTTCAACTTTTTCAAGTACCACTTGAAAAGGAAGGTGAGAATAGAGAGGCAATAAAAGGTGGGTGGATGTAGCAAAGATGGCACACGCTAATGACGAAACCACTTTGAGCATGATCCTGTAAATCAAAGAGAGAGAGAGAGAGAGAGAGAGAGAGCACTTTGCTCTCATGTGTTTTTTTCCCTCCCTGCCTGAGATTACCGTGGTCTTTTCTGTAGGCTTTTCCTTCCACGGATAAACCTAATCTGTTTTTCACATTTTTGCTCTGTTCCGTGATACACGATCCCTTTTGATCGGAATTTTTTTCTCCTTTTTATTATTATTATTACTATTTTTCTATTTTCTTCTTTTTCCTATCGAAAAGAAAAGCTCTACATTGTATTTTGTCCCCTCTGTGTTGGGCCCTGTGTAGCTAATAAAGAAAGTTATCTATCTCTCTGCCTACCTGCCTGCCTGTCTGTTTGTCTGTCTGTCTCTCTGCCTGCCTGCCTATCTATCTATCTATCTATTTATCTATCTATCTATCTATCTATCTGCTTGCCTGTCTGTCTGTCTGTCTGTCTATCCATCTATTCGTCCGTCCGTCCGTCTGTCTGTCTGTCTGTCTGTCCGTCTATTCGTCCGTCCGTCTGTTTGTCTGTTTATCTATATGTCTGTCTGTCTATGTTTGTATCACTCTCTCTCTCTATCTTTCTATTTATCTATCTGTCTGTCTGTCTATGTATCCGTCTAATAATAATAATAATAATAATAATGATAATAATAATAAAAATAATAATAATAATAATAATAATAATAATAATAATAATAATAATAAATGCCTGGATGCAGTACCAGGCAGTGGCTCTCATGGCTTCTGATCTTAACTGATTGGAAGTGTTGTCATGTACATTGTTTTGTCTTGGTATAAAAAGATGGGCTACAGCAAATATTCTGCTCAATACCACAGATTTGCTTGTCAGTTGTTTGACTTTGACCTTAACCAGTTGAGCATGTCCCTTGGTGGCTAACAATATGTGCATCTCTGATCATGAGCAGAAGTAGTGGGGGAGCATCATAGCCATGTGTCGAGAGGAATTCTTTGGGGTTTGAATAATTCGCCTTTAGAAACATGGGTGTCTTGCTCAACATCCTTAAACAAACCTTATTCAGGGACCTTTTGAGCGGGTTGGGCTACTCGACGTGAAGAAAACTCTAACTGGGCCCCACCTGCAAGGTCATGCGCTGTTTATCTTGATATGAGATCACCATGTCGCACACATATGGTTGTGATGCATGTGCCTGGTGTACCCTTATCAGACGGGTAGTCATGATGGGTATACTGGGCTTCATATATTTTACCCCAGTGTCACTTTGATGGCATGCACTACTCTCTCACTCAATAATAGTGGCATTTCATCTGCCTTGATGTTCTGAGTTCAAATTCCACTGAAGTTGACTTTGTCTTTCATCCTTTTGGGGTTGATAAATTAAGTACCAGTGAAATACTGGGGTTGCTGTAATCAACTAGCTCCCCTCCCCTAAATTTCAAGCTTTGTGCCTCTAGTAAAATTGATTATCTTCATCATCATCATCATCATTACTATTATTATTATTATTATTATTATTATTATTATTATTATTATTATTATTAGGTGAGCTGATAAAATTGTTTGCGCGCTGGGCAAAATGCTTAGTGGTATTTCATCTGCCTTGACGTTCTGAGTTCAAATTCTGCCGAGGTTGGCTCTGCCTTTCATCCTCTCAGGGTCTATAAATTAAGTACCGGTGAAACACTGGGGGTCAATATAATCGACTTAATCCCCTTCCCCAAGCTGCCCTTGTGGCAAAAATTTGAAATCATTATTATTATTATTATTATTATTGGATGATAGTCACTCCTGTTGGTATTCATATATGACTGACTGAAGGAGAGGATAAAAAAATAAGTTTAAAAATAAAAGAAGCTGTATCTATGGATGCATGAATGTAATGTGGTGGGGGAGCACTATGATGTCATGATGGAGACAATGACGGCTTTGATTTTTCCTGAGACTGGGCAAATGTGTTTGTTGATTGCAGGATATAATTCTTTTATTGTTCTGCTTCTTCAACTCAAATTGTTTTAAAACACCATGATACATTTTATACCACTCAGATTGGTTTAAACAATAACTTTCCCAAGAGGTCAAATAAAACTTTATTCCAGCCAAAGCGTGGGACAGAACACACTTAAGATTCAAATGTGATGGTTGATAATAAGCCACTCAAATGAGTCAAGTCATTTAAATATCTTGGACGTACAGTAAGCTTTCCGAGTAATGTTGATGACGAGAATAGCTAAGGCTACAAGTGTTTTTGGAAGACTTTCTCATCATTTATGGGATGGCCACTGTGTGAGTCTGAAAACTAGAAATGAACACAAATCTTGTATATTATCATCATCATCATCATCATCATCATCATCATCGTCATCGTCGTTGTTGTCGTCGTCGTCGTTGTCGTTGTCATCATTATCATCATCAAGATGGGTAGGCTAGCAGAATTGTTAGCACACCAGGCAAAATGCTTAGAGGTAGTTTGCTTGTCTTTACATTCTGAGTTCAAATTCTGCTGAGGTCAACTTTGCCTTTCATCCTTTTGGGGGTCGATAAATTAAGTATCAGTGAAACACCGGGGTCAATGTAATTGACTTGTCCCCTCACCCAAAAATGACTGCCCTTGTGGCAAAATTTTAAACCATTATTATTATTATTATTATTATTATTATTATTATTATTATTATTATTATTACTATTGTTACTATCATTATTATTATTATCAATAACACTTTGAAGAAGTGTATCCTACCATAAACAAAAGTATTGTGAGTGGATTTGGTAAATAGAAACTGGAAGAAGCTATATATATATATATACATACACGCACATATACATATATGCATATATACACACAAACACATATGTGTTTGTAGTAGTCATATGCACTTGACTTGACATCATATTTTGGTTAAACATGCAAGTGAGGTCGTGTGTTTTTTGGTCTCTTGAGAAAAACAAAAGCAGTATTATTTTGCCTGGAAACAAGTGAGGTTTGGCAACATTGATAAAAATCTGCCTCAACAAACAAAACTTAAACAAATTCAAGTTTCAATTATCAAAAAAATAAACCTCTCATTTTTTACTTTTATTTTCATTTATTTTCTCTTGAAATTTAATCTGAGATTTGATACAACAGCAATGGACAAAGGGTAAGCATTTTAACACTTTTCGCCTGCAAAAGCAGACGATAGCCATTCAGGTCACATGACTGTCTTCTCTATTCAGTTCAGCTTCCTTTTATTTTTATTTTACTTTGTTATCACTGCTTGTTTGTTCCTGTATATATATATATTTGTATGCTTTTTCACGTATGACTATTTCTGTGTTTGTTTGTGACAACAAACTTTACAATACACAATTGAAGCACTCAATATTTCCGGAAGAAGCAGGGTGTGTTTATTTTATTCTTTATTTAAGTGGTTCTCTCACAATCGAAAGAGGATGATTAAGAATCTGTCACCAAATCTGTTTCTAGTCACCAAATAGAGAATATAGAGATTATATCATCATCATCATCATCATCATCATCATTCCATACAAGCATGGGTTGGACAGTATGACAAAGATTTGGACAAGATATATACATACCTATATCAATATATGTGTGTGTGTGTGTGTGTGTATAAGAGACTATTCTAGAGTACGTTCTGACTTATCTTCGAAACGTCTAGTTAGAATAGAGGCAGCTGACGAAGGATTAATTCCAAGTGGCTATCTGTTTTCCTATGTGTTCGTTCCGTGGTCTGTAGTTCATTTTTCTAATGTCCTGTACCTTGATATGCATCTATATACACATGTAGATGTAAGTATGTACATATATGTGTGTATACATGCATATATATTCTTTGTATATATATATATATATATATATATATATATACCCTGCTTGGGATTAAAACGGCATAGTCTTTATTATTTTACTTGTTTCAGTAATGTGACTGCGGCCATGCTGGAGCACTGCCTTTTGTTGAAGAAATCGACCCCAGGATTTATTTTTTGTAAGCCTAGTATTTATTCTATCAGTGTGTTTTGCTAAACAGTTAAGTTACAGGGGCGTAAACACACCAACATCAGTTGTCAAGCGATGGTGGGAGTACAAACACAGATACATACACATACATACAACAATCTTCTTTCAGATCCTGTCTATGAAATACCCTCACAAGGCAACCACCGCTTTTTCCACACATTCAAATTCTACCACAAATCCAAATGCCTAAACAACCATACAGTATATTTCCACAATACCCCTTAGGTAAACCCAATAACCTTATAAATCTACATTTTAACTCTTAATCCCTATCTAATTCCTCACTCATACTTGAATATCACAACCATTTAATTATATTCGTGTGTGTATGAGTGCATGCATATGTGCGTGTATATGTATGTGTGTGTGTATGCGTGTATGTATGTATGTATGTGTGAATGTATGTATGCAAGGTGTATATACCTGCGTGTACAGGGGCGATAATACACACAGATGCACGTATATATGGATATGCATGTGTACATATACATATAAATACGAGTTGTATATGTAGATATTGATATGTATAAATATCTATATAAATATATATATACATGTCTAATATATGCATCTGTGTACATCTTCACGTATATACTTTCTTCTACTACTAAGCACTGACCTGTCCGACCACCTAATCTATATTCCTAAATTCTTCATTCCATTCTACTACTCCCCTCTCTACCCCATCACTTAAACTCCATCACTACATAACTGACTCTCCTTTACTCTTTATACCTCTCTCTCTCTATCACCCCCGTTCCTTCTATCTTTTTACACTCTAATACCTTTCTCTCTCTATCACCCTCATCTCCCCATTTCTACTTTCAAATTATCTTGACTGACCACTAACTGGTACACTTACCCTTGTTATCTCTCTCCTTGTTTTTCTTTTTTCTTTATACCTCTCTTCCTATTTTTACTTCTCTTTTCTTTATTCCTCTCTTCCTGTTTTCGATTTTACCTTACAAATACATTCCCTACTTTTAGGTCACTTTAAATAAAACCCTTGATTCAATAGTACTGTGTACAAACCCTATACTTGGAATGACCAATTTTAAATGCCATTGGAACTTACTCATAAGGTACTGGAATCTTATATGTATACCATTCTGCCTAAATAATGGATCTACAGAGCCAATATCCCTGCATGTCTCACATCTATTTTCATTCCTCCACTTCACTCTCTATTTCATATCTTATCTAAATTAACTATTGCTTAACCATCTTCTCACACCGTCTCCGATGAAGGGATATAATAAACATCCTGGAAACAGCTGTAAGACCTATTTATAAATG
>NC_069003.1:11212951-11216105 GCF_001194135.2 Octopus bimaculoides
AGAGAGAGAGAGAGAGAGAGAGAGAGAGAGTCCAACCCATGCCAACATGGACAACGGATGCTAAATAAGGATGATGATATACACAGACGTATGCATACATGTACAGCCACACATGCGTACACATACATGCAAGTATTAATGTATATTAGCATAATCAAAAGATAAAAAACAACAACAATCATTTACTGATATAAGAATTCAATACTGGTATAGGAGGAGGAGTCATGTTTATTATAAAAAGCAGTTCAACTGTGCCTTCATAGTTTTCCCATCTCAAGGCTTGTTCAAACAGTGAGCAAAAGACACATACTTTCACACATACACCCAAATATGTAAGCATGTATATCTCACATCGTATTCGATAACTGGGCTATGACCATGCAGAGGCATCGCCGTCACAAGTTGTAATTGAATATATGGGTTCCCTGTATTTTGTCTCCTTTTTATTTTAGCACCCTGGTAAGGAGGAGTAGTAAAAGTGAATGAACACCTCTTGGTGTGTATTTATATATATATATAAAGCTATATACATACATATATATATACATATATATATATATATTTATATATACATTTGTATATGTATATATATACATATTTATATATAGAATGTTATATATACCTATGTGTATATATATATATATATATATATATATATATATATATATATATATATATATACCTATGTGTATATATATATATGTATATAATGTTATGCATATATGTGTATACATATATATGTATATGTATATGTATATCTATATATCTCTATATATATATGAAGAAAGAGCGAAAGAATAAGAGAAGTAAAGAGAAGTAGAGAGGGAGAAGGGGAGAGAGAGAGACACACACAAAAAGTGAAGGAAAGAAAGAAAAAGATAAACTGAGAGAGAAAGAGAGACGACAAAATCATAAAATTTAAAATCCTTTTTTCAATAATAAGTAAGAACTTGCAGTTGTGTTAGAATTTTGAATTTTCTGGTATACATTGGTTACACCCTTTGGTGGTGCTAGTATAGGAGGTTCGGCATCCACAATGTTAAATGTTCTTACATTTCCAAATATATTGAGAAAGAGCAGTGAAATTCATTTCCTCTTTGGATCTTGATGAATGTACTTGCTAGTTATGTGTTTCAATTCCACGGATTGTCTAGGATTATATGTGGATATATAAAAATATAAAAAGACTTTAGTGATACAATGCACACCCACAGACATGTGTGTGTGTGTCTACTTATGTATGTACATATATACGTATATATATATACACACATGTATATATATATTTGTAATTGTGATTATATTTCATGCACTTGCGTATTGATACATATGTGTGCACATTTAATATATATCCATGTTTACACAGATGAATGTGTATTTATATATACACAGATATTCCATACATTTCGTGTAGTCCATAATATACATGTATTATATATAATATTTATGTCTTTACGTTTTCTCTTTCTCGATGTATGTGTGTGTATATATATATATATATATATATATATATGATCTTATATAGGATGGTTATTTAAGTTTCATTTAATTTCATGCCGATTGTCCAAAAGAAAAGCAAAAATTTGGTTAGCTTGGCATTCAGCAAATGTGGCTACAAGTGAAGGTGTGTGAGGAAATAATAATAATTAAAAAATGAAACTATGGAGATGATATGTGAGATTGTATAAATGCATGTGATATCATAGATATTTTAAAATCAAATTAAAGCCCTTGGACTAGATATTTGCAAGAAGCAACACCTCGATGTATCAACAAAAATATCCCTTTTCATAGATGAAAATATGTACATGAAATTGCATGTGGAAAGAAGAAAATGCATATTTACTGTTGTGAATGCAAGTAAGTTATAAATCTTAAATGCACGCATGTCAATCTGACAAGAAAGACGTCAAATAAGGGTTGAGACTGGTTTGGCAGATTATGTCACTGTTTTAGAATATATTTATCCATGTAAGTGCATGTTCTAAATATTTCATTACTGGTATTTAAGCTGCTTCCAGAGCCATTTCTTTCTTGTTTTTGATTTTCTTTTAATAAAAATGTGCGCTTTCTGTTGTGCAAAGCCTGCATTTCTTTGATCCATTGACATATGGCTTTGATCTTGAGTGCATGTAACTGCATGAAACTTAACATGAAATTATGAGCCTTAAGTAACCATTCTATGCTCTGAGTGTTGTATAAATATCAAGGAATGAGTCCTTTTGCTGACAATTATACATATGTATGTATGTATGTATATAATTTTCAGCAAAAGAAATCATTCCTTGGTATTTATACAACACTCAGAGTTGTGTGTGTGGTTATATATATATATATATATATATATATATATATATATATTCAGGTGAATATGGTACTTAAGTTTAGGTACCAGAATTAAGTATGGTATTATCCATACCGTTTCAAAATAAGGTGATTAAAGTCAAAATAAGCAACAAGGATATCCAAAGTTAATGCAGTACGATCGTTTCATGCAACTCCATTTACTTAAGAAATGTGAACATTACATCAAATATAAAATGCACAGCAATCCTCAGCTGCACAAAGACATAGAAATATAATGAAATTACATTTAAACAGAAGGACATATTTTTATAACAACATCTAAACTCTCCAAGTAGAACGAAGGAATACAAAAAGCCATTTTATATTTGATGCATTTTATATTTGATGTATTAACTTTGGATATCCTTGTTGCTTATTTTGAGTTTAATCACCTTATATATGTATATATATATATATTCGGTGTGAATGGTTTTTTATTACAGCACTGTGATTTACAATCCTGCAAATAATAATAATAGTATTTCTATATAAGCTGAAAGCTCATGGCGATCACCGTGCAATGACTCTTTTTTTTACTCTTTTACTTGTTTCAGTCATTTGACTGTGGCCATGCTGGAGCACCACCTTTAGTCAAGCAAATCGACCCCAGGACTTATTCTTTGGAAGCCTAGTACTTATTCTATCAGTCTCTTTTGCTGAACCGCTAAGTTACGGGGACGTAAACACACCACCATTGGTTGTTAAGCGATGTTGGGGGGACAAACACAGACACACAAACATATACACACATATACATATACATATATATACATATATACGACGGGCTTCTTTCAGTTTCCGTCTACCA
>NC_069003.1:11219732-11220614 GCF_001194135.2 Octopus bimaculoides
CCACCGTTTCTTTCTTTCATTCTTCCTTCCTTCCTTTCTTCCTCCCTTTCTTTCTTTCTTTCCTACCTCCCTCCCTCCCACCGTTTCTTTCTTTCATTCTTCCTTCCTTCCTTTCTTCCTCCCTTTCTTTCTTTCTTTTACTCACCAGGGTATGGAACGCCTCCATACGTCAGTATTTCCATCATCAGAATGCCAAATGACCAGACGTCAGATTTTGTCGTAAATACTGACTTCATTATAGCTTCAGGTGCTGTCCACTTCACAGGGAATTTACTGCCTACAACGGTACAAAAGCATACATAAGGGATATATAATACACACACACATACACACACACAGATACACTCACTCACACACACACACATAAATATTAAATGATTGATACCAATGTGCACCTAGCAATTCCTGGCGTAGATCCAGCAACAAAAGCGCAGTAACACGGATGATGCCGAAAGGCAGAACTATAGAAGTCCCTAAAGTGACAAAGGGTACTAGTTAGCACCAGCATCGCTAGAAATAAGAGTAAAAACAACTCTTAGCCAAGATAAAGCATTTATCTTAGGACTGACAAGGAAGGCAAGCGCCCTCCAGCATCTGGGGGCATAGCCTGATATATGGGTTGTCTTTGTGTCTGTGTTTGTCCACAACCACTGCTTGACCACTGCTTGACAATCGGAGTTGATGTTTATGTTCCCGTAACGTAGGGAGTTCGACAAAACAGATCGATATAATAACTGCCAGACTTTAAAAAAAGTATTGGAGTCGATTCATTCGACTAAAATGTTTCAAGGTGGTGCTCCAGTAAGGCCACAGGCTAACGACTGAAACAAGTATATAAGATATGTATGTATGTATGAGTGAATATATATATATATATATATA
>NC_069003.1:11222666-11223542 GCF_001194135.2 Octopus bimaculoides
TTTATTCATATGTCACATGTTTTATAAATTAGCGCTTTCACCTAGTCTTGTAGGCTTATCAAATTTGATAAGCCTACAAGACTAGGTGAAAGCGCTAATTTATAAAACATGTGACATATGAATAAAAATCTGTAAATATACAACCATCCAGACATCTGAGTACCTGATTATTATTTTTTCTAATATATAGTTCCTATACATCACCTCCAAACCTTCCAATATATATATATATAACTGCTATATCTGACCTTGCTGGGAATTATATTCGTCATCCACAATCAATCTGGCTAACCCAAAATCAGCAATTTTCACCACGTGCTCTTCACCAACAAGAATATTTCTAGCAGCTAAATCACGATGTATGAGGTTGTTATGCTCAAGGTAGGACATCCCGGATGCAATCTGTGTATAACAGAAAAGAAGTATAAAGGAAGTTTAAAGAGGATATTGCATAAAATAACTTTAGATTTAATTAAATACGTATTTTTGTCTATTTATGGGTTCTTTAAAAAGAGTAACATAAACCACTACAAAGAAAATAATAGAAACATGTTCGTGATGTACATTTTTCAAAATATAAACATTGCGTAATATGAAATAAAATACATAGAATATATGCAATTAAATATGTTATATAAAACCTCTCAATTTGTACATTAAACACGCACTAATATGCACGCATACGTATATACATAAATACAAACATATATACACTCATACACATATGTATATATACTTACACACACATATGTATATATACTAACACACACATATGTAGTATATATACTTACACACATACACACTATATATATATATATATCAATATATAAACATAAATATATGTGTATATATATATATATATATATATATATATAT
>NC_069003.1:11223888-11226766 GCF_001194135.2 Octopus bimaculoides
AACACCAGAACAGGACAAAATGAGATATATACAGAATGCTGATGAGAACACGGATGTTGTTACGTAAGTAAAACGTTAATGTTCGAAACTGCAGTCCATAGATAATTCTTTATTCTGTATATTTCTCATTTTGTTCTGTTCTGGAGAACATTATTTTTCTTTGTGGTTGGGTCGTTGATGACCTCTTTCTAGCATATTGGATGTCCACCTAGTGGTCATCCCTTATACACGTGTAGTATAATTTTTTCTGAATTTTCAGATTTTTTTATATGCTAGGCCACTGGGTTTTAAATTAAATTGATATTCAATTTATCACCCTATCTATATAAATAATATGTATATATAGACATAGATACAGAGAGCGAGAGAGAGAGAGAGAGAGAGAGTTATACATATATACTAACATACATACATGCATATATACATATAAACATACATATATGCATATATATGCATATATATATGCACACATATATATACATACATATGTATGTGTGTACACATATGTGTATGTGCGTGTATGTGGGTATGTGGACGTTTGAGTGTATGTGTATACATATATTCACGCATACGACCTCCCTTCCTTCGCGCTCTACTCACCTGGGCTGCCATATGTATAAGTTCTTCAAAGCTTAACGCTTCCCCTGTAGGTGAACGCAAGTAAGACAGCAGACTTCCGTTGCACATAAATTCAGTGACAATGAGAATGGGCTCGCCCACTGAACACACGGCATAGAGGAGGACTAGGTTCTTGTGTTTGCATCTTTTCATTATTTTGGACTCTTCTAGAAAGCTGTCGGCTGACATTGAACCGGGTTTTAAGGTTTTCACTGCAACTGTGATACTGTTTTTCCAGAGACCTTGGGAATAATGAAAGAACAGATTAAAATCATAACATTATACGCACATACAAAAAAGTTGATATATATATATATATATTCCGTAACAATTTATTTGAAGAGAGTAGAAATTGAAAGAAAAGAAAGCGAAAAGGACAGAGAGAAAGAAGGTGAAAGATATTCGTAGGTGTATATGAAATAGACGTGTGTGTGTGTGTGTGCGCGTGTGTGTGAGAGAGAGAAAGAGAAAGAGAGTGATGGAGTGAGTGAAGGTGTGTGTCGTGATGATTGATGTCTTTTAAGGTACACACACATAGAAAATGTGACGTCGTCGTATAAAATGTTTACGATAGTTGATTTATGGAAAAGACTATAATGGAAATTAAGTTTAATTTGTAGCCGAAATAGTACTGAATCTTTTGATACCCCATACGTCAAAATCGGTAACTCGGTTTTGGAATGCACAAGGAATATACGTTGTTGTTGTTATTATTATTATTATTATTATTATTATTATTATTGAGTGAGAAAGCAGTGCATGCCATCAAAGTGACACTGGGGTAAAATATATGAAGCCCAGTATACCCATCATGACTACCCATCTGATAAGGGTACACCAGGCACATGCATCACAACCATATGTGCGCGACATGGTGATCTCATATCAAGATAAACTGCGCATGACCTCGCAGGTGGGGCCCAGAGCATGACCTCGCAGGTGGAGCCCAACATGATCTCGCAGGTGGGGCTCAGTTGTTACTATTATTATCATCATTATTATTATTATTTTTTGTGTTGTTGTTGATGTTGTTGTTGCCTTGTATTGCTTTTACACTTACCTTTTCGTACCTCACCAAACTGTCCGCTACCAAGTACACCGAGAAGTTGTATATCTTCTCGAGGTATTTCCCATTGATCACGCAACTCCTTGGACAAATCCGAAAGGACGGGTTTACTTTTCACACATGGGGTTGTCAATGACTGGAATATTCCATCCGATGATGCTTTTGTTTTTTGAAAAATATGAAGAGAAAAGAAGAAAAAAATTAGAAATAGAAGAGAAAATTAAAAAAACCCCAAATACGAACAAATAAAAATCAATGTACTGATCAATTTATAGAAGGATTTAAGGTTCAGGAGGGTGGAAAATTTGATTGAATTAACCCGTAGTATATTATTGGTACATGATTAGCGAAACAAAGGGGTCCCTCAAAGAAGTTACACCTTGCTAGAAATAGCAGCCAAGCTTACCTTCAGTTTTTCCTTAAATATGAAAAGAAAACGTTGTATGAAGTAGTCCTAGATATACCACAAAAAAAAAAGAAAAACACCAAAATACAAAACAAAACAAAAAGAAATTGATGGTCACGGCTGAAACGCCTTTGATTATAGGTCTACTCAACCATGACTAATCAGGAATTAAACAACTGCAGCAACCTGTATTTGTTATATTAGCTCTTGCATTATTTGTACTAAAAGATGTAAAGGGAGGTAATTGAACTTGGATTCGTAACATACGCAGGCACAATGTTAATGGCATGTATAGGGATGATGGTTGCAATGGATTAAATCCAACTCGCCTGTTTCCAAATATTATTTATGAATATCATTTTATATTACTATTCGTGTTTTGTGCTTACGAAACTAAATAATGACAATGCAAATAATTAATAACATATCTACAAATATGTATTCTAAATAACATATTCAGCACCTTTTTCTTTCAGCTGTACACACAATTGCACACCTACCTACCTACCTACCTACCTACCCATACATACATACATACAGGCATGCATATATATATATATATATCGTTTACTCTTTTACTTGTTTCAGTTATTTGACTGCGGCCATGCTGGAGCACCACCTTTTAGTCGAGCAAATCGACCCCAGGACTTATTCTTTGTAAGCCTAGTACTTATTCTATCAGTCTCTTTTGCCGAACCGCTAAGTTACGGGGACGTAAATACACTAGCATCTGTTATCAAGCGATGCTGGGGGACAAACACAGACACACAAACACAAACACACACACA
>NC_069003.1:11227051-11227760 GCF_001194135.2 Octopus bimaculoides
TATACGACGGGCTTCTTTCAGTTTCCGTCTACCAAATCCACTCAAGGCTTTGGTCGGCCCGAGGCTATTGTAGAAGACACTTGCCCAAGTTGCCACGCAGTGGGACTGAACCCGGGACCATGTGGTTCGTAAGCAAGCTACTTACCACACAGCCACTCCTACGCACACACACACACACACACACACACACACACACACACACACACACATATATATATATATGAGAATGCAATCTAGCATGATAACGTGCCTGAAAATCCAGGAAAAACACCAGTGTGGAGTGTATAATAGTAATCAGTTAAACTTCAGGAGAAATGAAAAGCAAACAAGATTTAATTCCACGTGTTTATAACTGTTTCATAATTCACTTTTAGTTACATCATTGATTCTGGTTTTTGAAGGTGCATACACATTGTATACACTTCACATACGCTTTACATACATATATGTGTATATCTATATATGTACACATACAATTATTCAGTTACATAATGAGGTTACCAAATAGAATTATTCTTCAGAACATATTCAGGACTCCATTGCTTTGTCTCAAATGCACAAAGTAAAAATCATCTCGTTTCATATTTGATTGGTAAATTGGAAAATATTTTAAAGAAATATCCTATAAACAAGCTGCCCTTTAAAAAATAGAAACACTAACAGTAAAAAAATTGCCTTGTTATTTTTCTCGTTTTTCATTATCATATTC
>NC_069003.1:11227962-11231630 GCF_001194135.2 Octopus bimaculoides
CCTCCTCCTTGGAAACTGCTCCTAATGCTCCAATTACTTACCTCATGTCCCATAACTTTCCTATTTCGCTCCGCAGTGGCTGGTATTTCTCAATCTCTTCTGTTTCCTTACATATCACCCTCGAATCGTCCGGCATTGCAGCATCTATTTTCTTTGGTTCTTTTTCATCTTTATGGATGATCACGATATCTGGTCGTCTCGCCTCAATACTTTGTCGCAATGCATGTTAAAATCCCGAGTATTTTGTAATGTTCGTTTTCCATTACTCCCTCTGGCTTGTATACATACCATTGTTCGGCTATCTCGAGGTTTGCTTTACCGCAAAACAGCCAGTGGACATATCTGGCCACATTGTCGTATCTCCTTTTGTATTCACGTTGTGCGAGCTTACAGCCCTCACTAACAATATGCCTTATACTTTCTCCCTTCGCAGAGCACATCCTACACTGTAGCTAGTGAGTGCTTTTATCAATGTGATATTTGGAATAGTTTGTTCTGAAAGCTTGTTCTTGAGGGCTGCACACCAATGCCTTAGTGGGCCCTTTTAAGTCTCCTTTCTGCAGTCATTGCAATGTTCTTTTCCTATCAATCTCATCTTTATTCTTCAAGAACTGACTGAGCATTTTCGTGTCCTGCCAAATTTTCTTCATCTGCTCTCTCTGGTCTTTCTTAAATTGTGTTGGATCTACAGCTTCGTTCATTTTTAAGGTTCCTTGCATTTTCACTGCTTCAATCATTTCTTCTTTACTACCCTTGACATACCAAGCCAGGCTATTCTCCTCTTACCATACACAACCTTCACAACACACTAATCCCCGTTCTCCTTTCCTCTTTACATAAACCTTGACACATCACTCTTGGGGTTTTGTTCCTTGTTTATTGTCACTAATTTACGTGTTCTCCGGGCTATCACTTGTAATTCATGCTTCTTCCAAGGTACTATTCCTGTCCCATATCTCATCAAAGTAACAGCCCACCTGTTAATTGCTCTAATCTTATAGCGGCCATTTAGCTTTGATTGGAGCGCAAGCCGAGTTCTTCTCAAAAGCTCTTTCCTGCACATTTCTTTCATCTTGTGTTCATTCATCTTATCTCTTTCGATGATAACCAGGTACTTATATCCTTCCTCTCCGACTTCCTTTATAGTTTCACCACTTTCCAGCTTGATCCCATGGCTTTTACTGATTTTCCCTCTTTTGAGAATCATTACATCACATTTCTCGATCCCAAATTCCATGCCAATATCTTTGCTAATCATCGGCACAGTTACCGTCAAACTCTCAATTTCTTTCTCGGTCTTAGCGAATAGTTTTAGGTCATCCATAAACCACAGGTTGTTTACTTTCACCCTGCCTAGCATGTACCCCACACGCATCTCTCTTAAAACGCTAGTTAGTGGCAGTATGCAGAAAACAAATAGGAGAGGCGACAGACTGCCCCCTTGAAAATTATCATTATTATTGTTGCTGTTGCTGTTGTTGTTGTTGTTGTTGCTGTTATTATTATTATCATTATTATTATTATTGTTCAGTAGTTTTATTTTTATAACGTGCTTTCACTTCACTACCGTGCGCAGCTCTGTGTGCCTTGGGTATGTGCTGTAGTTTGCTGTGATGCTCTTATGGTTACTGTATTGAAAGTGTTTTGCGTAGGATGTGTGCAGTGCCCATTATTATTATTATTATTATTATTATTATTATTATTATTATTATTATTATTATATTTTAGACATCTCCTTACCTGAATAATGTTTAATAAGACCTTCAAGAGAGTCAAAAACTCTTCGTTCGTTGATCCAGAATCGTTCGTTCCTGCTCATAATTTTGTAATGTTTAACAAAGTTATCGTTAACCTCTTTACTGACAATAGACAGAGCAAAACTACCTGGAAATAATCAAAGATGGAACGTATAAGTCATTTATTATTATTATTATTACTATTTGTTTGAAGAAGAAATGGAAGAAAACTAAAAAAAAAAGAATTTTGCTGGTGGCAATAAAAATGTTTTATAAATAGACAACAACAAATGTAAGTGCCATTAAGTGTTTTGTCCGACGCGCTAACGATTCTGCCAGCTTAGAGCAAAGTTAAATATCAGTTTGAATCGAATTCAGAAACGTCAATAAGAGCGAGTAAATAGCACAAACTAGTTTTGGCGATGCTCTACCAATTTCATTGATTACTGGCAAACTTTTTCATGTCGTAGACGACAGATGAGGGTTCTGAAATTTCTTGTTGAACAACCATGAGACGGTGGTGAGTGGGATCTAGGAATAAGGCCTTAGTGCCAAGGGGGCAGCAGCCCCCAAAAGTTTGGGAACCACTTGTTTAGAGTAATGGGTCTCAACCGGGATTCATATGGCCCTCGGGGATCCCTATAAAATCTTGTTAAAAATTATTCTGCAACAATCTGATTATATTTCTACAAAACAAAATATTTAAGCATTTTTATACAATTCCTAATAATATTTAATTATAAATATATAATAAATGTGTTTTTAGACATCGAATGCCGATGAGAGTCGCCACCCCCGAGTAAAATAGAAATCAAAGGGGTCAATAGGCAAAAATGGTTGAGAATCAAATGTTTGCGCTTTACATTAGGTCACTCCCTCCATCAAATTGTAGTGGTTGCAAAGCAACGTGAGAACACAATGCATCACCTCGTCCAGGGATCGAAAGTACGGTCTTGCAATCGTGAGTGTGACATTCTAACCACTAGACCACGCGCCTTCCCTAACAGTAATATCGCAAGCCGTTAAAATAGCTGATTGGGTAGACTGATGAAATTGGATGACCGGATGGAAGGAAGAGAAATTGAAGATCTAATGAGGGCCCCACCACACGGTTACCTGATATGCTAGAAATAATAACCTAATTCCTTCCAATCTTTTAACTGTTTCAGAAGAAGAACACGCTATATAAAGTCATGTTAAGTATACAAAAAGATAGTACGATCAAGATTGATCTGGAGGTTGACAACAACAAAAGATCGGTGGTTCGCATCATTTTCTCTCAAATTGCTCAGTCTGCCTAACTGTAAATAGGTACAAGAGAGTACATCTATCCGCTTTTATTACCGATTCATTCACCATCAATCCAGGATGATTGATCCGTAATAACACCGGTTGGCGATCTGTCAAAGATTCTGCATGGACCGCAAAAGCACGCCCCAGCGACCATCCACAATGCTCAGGACAATTTGGAGTCTCGGAGTGAGACGTATTTCCCCCTCATGTCCTGTTATCCATTTACCACTATTTTATTTAACATGATGGGATCTTTTTGGTTTGACGGGCAACATTTTTCATTTATGTTTTATGTAGTGCTTTTGGTACCGAAACACTTTCAAACTTCGTATACTTGTATATTTTGTATTATAGAACAGATAAAAAATTTTGTATTCGAAGTTATTTCATCTAAAAAGTTGTCGTATTTCGGTAATTTCAACCAATCACTGACGTCTATTAAGGTGAAAACAATTACTGCCGTAAGAATGTAAACAACATTTCTAACGGTTGTAACTGTATTCAGCTGAATAGACGTCAGTGATTGGTTGAAATTACAGAAATACGACAACTTTAACATGAAATAACTTATTAAGAACTAATTTTTGTTAAGAAGGCTAAGAGAAAAAGTTGTTTTATATGACACATTCTACCAGTATC
>NC_069003.1:11232446-11237318 GCF_001194135.2 Octopus bimaculoides
CCTCACATCCCCTCATCCCATCCCATCCTTTCCCTCAGTTCCTCCCCTCCCCCATCCTCCCCTCCTTCTCCCTCCCCCTCCTTTCTACTTTGGGTCTCTCCATTTCCTTACTCTGAATCATCCAATTTGCTAATTTGGTTCTTCCAATTCCTTCCTCTGGACTTTTCAATTCTCTTTTCGAGATTTCTAATTTCCCTACTATGGATCTCCTTACTCCACGACCCTCCTACCACCTTAGTTTGGATTTTCTACCTCCTCATTCTGGATCTTTCTATTTCCATATCCTGGATCTCCTAATTTCTTTGGTCTAAATCCCTCAATTTCTCTTTGGATTTCCCTTCACCCTACTCTAGGCCACTTCATTTCCATATTCTGGATCTCTTCCTTATCTCTTTATTCTAGATGCTAAATTTCTTATCCCCGAACCTCTTCATGCCCTGATCCCTAATTTTAAATCATCCTATCTTGGGCATCCTAATATGTTTACTTTCGATTTCTCCCTTCCCATGTTCCAGATATTTCTATCCCTTTTCTCAGGATTTTTCCATTTTCATCTTCCAGATTACCCCTTCTTCTTACTTCATATCTCTGGATCGCTCTAGATATCCCCATTTCATTCCGGATCACTCTTCCCCTTACTCTATGCCACTCCAGATCCATATTCTTGATCATTCCCTCTTACTCCTGTTCCCTCCATCTCATTACACTGGATAACCTACAGTTTTCACTCTAAATCATCACATTTTCATTCTTTAGATCGTTCCATTTCTTTTCTCTGGATCAAAGCTAACTTTCTTTCCGCCATAATAACCCCCACAAAAAACAAACAAACAAAACAACCATGTAAACGAAATAGAAAATATAAAACTGTTTTGACTTACGGTTTGGTTTCCAAGGAGTCGGCGATGGTAATATAATTGTAAGGAACAAATCCTTCTTCCCCTGTCGTATTGTGGCGTACATACCACCATTCCGCGTCGCTGGATTGCAAAGAAAAAAAAAACAGTCGTTAGCTCTTAGGAGTCAAAAGTCATTAAGTTTGGTTTCTGACTAACACCAGCTTTACGGTGAAGGGCTTAAGTCCGAAACGTTATACTTTTGATTGGCGCGAGGAGTGATAAAACTGAACTATGATAGTATAGCACTGAACTGAGTAAGTATGATACTAAACTATGGTAGTATGGCATTGAGCTATGTTAGTATAGTACTGAACTAAAATATTATGGTGCTGAAGTATAATAGTTTTGCGCTAGATTATGAGAGTATGGTACTGAACTATATTTGGAGAATACTATTATGGAGCTGAATTATGATCATCAGTATGAAGGGCCTTTCTAAATCTTTAAAATATATATAAAAGATCCTCATATTTTTCATCTTTTAGATTCCTGTAAAACCAACCTCTGGTGACCTTACGTGTAGTTTTACATACAACACATTTAACAACAACGACGACGACGACGAAAACAACAACAACAACAACGTTTGTGTACAGAATTCGTTTAAGGTAAGTGTTTCAAATGGTGCAGATTAATCCCAATCGTTTGCAGGTCTATTTTGAAATAAGAGGACCTTTGGCATGAACCATTTTTAATTAAGAGGACATACATGGAAATATTATGTGATGGAACCATACGTCGCTCTCTGTTAAAAGCTATTACTGAGACGTCATAGGAAAGAAGATAATGTATTGAAACCTTGCCGTAGCTGTGGAGGTTTTCCTTGTGATTTCTAAGGGTCAAATGGAAGCAACCTTCGCAGGCGCATGCAACGCGATCTCTTTCATGGGGAGAAGTAGAGGAAATGGTATAAACCAAGCAAGTATGTCATGATTGTTTATATAGCAAGTTTTGGTTTAAATTGGACAGTTAGAAGCAAGATAATTATTTGTTTCTGCCTAGCTTCTACAAACTGAACATAATATGTAGTCTACGTTTCAAAATCTACTCCAATGTCTGTGTATATTTTGTAGTTCAAGGGGTCAAAGGATTGATTTAATTTTATCTTCTCTCGCAATCAGAACACCTTCGAGCTTAACTAGGAGTCCTCGGCTTCTAAGCCATTGTTAAGAGTTTCCTTGGCCACTTCCTCAACTGCTTCCACTTTGCCCCTTCTCTTTGAGTGTTGCCATATCGTTATTTTAATTGATGAAAGTTCGAGACAAATAAGAGATTTACCTTTTGTCGATCATGGTCATCTTGTCGTTCTTCTGGAAACTGAGTTCATTGTTTCGTCCTGTGTAGTCGTAGAGTCCAATGAGGACTTCACCTCCCGCATTATTTGTAGTCTCTGTCGGATAATAATGATAATAATAATAATAATAATAATAATAATAATAATAATAATAATAATAATAATAATACTGGAAATAGAGGTAACTCGAATGTGGAATCTAAAAACAGAAACAATTCCTATTATAGTAGGTGCCTTAGGTATAATAAAAAATATTCAGACAAATACATAACAAAAACACCAGGACTTACAAATATATATAGGCATACAGAAAATTGCACTACTGGGCACTGCACACATCCTACGCAAAACACTTTCAATACAGTAACCATAAGAACACCATAGCATATAGCCAAGGCACACAGAGCTGCACTCGGTAGTGAAGTGAAAGCACGTTATAAAAATAAAACTACTGAATAATAATAATATTTCAAAACGATTAATGTAACTCTTCACAAAGGGAAATAAACAATACGAAGAGCACGATGCGATTGCAATACATATTTTATTGGTTGAACGATATTTAGACAGCTAGCGTGACTTTGCGGAGTTCAAAATGAAAAGTGATGGAATGACATCATCAGTTTTCAAATTTCAAGTTTACAACTAGGTGCAGGAGTGGCTGCGTGGTAAGTAGCCTGCTTACCAACCACATGGTTCCGGGTTCAGTCCCACTGCGTGGCACCTTGGGCAAGTGTCTTCTATTATAGCCTCGGGCCGACCAAAGCCTTGTGAGTGGATTTGGTAGACGGAAACTGAAAGAAGCCCGTCGTATATATGTATATATATATGTGTGCTTGTGTGTCTTGACAACCGATGCTGGTGTGGTTACTTCGCCGTAACTTAGCGGTTCGGCAAAAAGAGACCGATAGAATAAGTACTAGGCTTACAAAGAATAAGTCCTGGGGTCGATTTTCTCGACTAAAGGCGGTGCTCCAGCATGGCCGCAGTCAAATGATTGAAACAAGTAAAAGAGTAAAAGAGTAACTGGTAAAAAGAAAAAGAAAGAAAAAAAACGAAAAGGCAAGAAAAAAGAAGAATATTTAATCAAACAGTTTTGTGTAAATATAATGAACGTCTGCCATTTTATTCATTCCATCAAGGCGTGATGCTAATAACCTGCAAACATAATTCTCCTCATGCATTTTGAATTCTGAAAGTGTAGCAGATTCAGAATATTTTCTGAGAATATGCACTTTCAAGTTTTTTCAAAATTGCAGCCGTTTGATGCAAAATGTTGGGCAAGTTTTGTCGAGCTACTCTTATTGCGCCTGACGTCATATCTGTGCCCATTGAATCTTTTGTTTAATTGTTCTGTTGTACAACCGACGTAAATTGTGTTTGGTACATTCGGCTGCGTACACCAAATGGAAATCTCTACACGTCCCATCTTCCGTGTAAATAATAACATTTTTGTTATGATTCCTGATGGAATTCATTTGACTCATGTTGTTGCACAATGAACAGGGCTTATCTCTCTTGCGGCTGTTTTTCAAGGTACAGCGTGCAAAAACTCCGATGTTAGTTTTCTTGGAGTCAGAAGTAGAAATTAATAGTTCCCTAATATTTTTATTCCTTCTAAAGGTTACAATAGGCGGCTGAGGAAATATTTGTCTGTTGTGAGTATATGAATAATGATAATAATAATAATAATAATAATAATAATAATAATAATAATAATAATAATAATAATAATAATAATAAATGCCTGGATGCAGTACCATGCAGTAGCCCTCATGGTTTCTGATCTAAACTGATTGGAAGTGTTGTCATGTACATTGTTTTGTCTTGGTATAAAAGATGGGCTACAGAAAATATTCTGATCGATATCACAAATTTGCTTGTCAGTTGTTTGACCATAACCAGTTATCAAGGGTCCAGCAGAAAGCCGCCCAGAGAGCGGTCTTTCTGCTAGCATATATAATGTTAATATGTATAATATATAATATAAGAGAAATAATCAGAGAAAGACTTGAAAGTCAACGTAAGATCGTAATACTTCATGTAAAGTAAAGTAAATATAGCAAACAATACAGGATCCTTGTCTGGTACAGGATCGATCCCAAAATCTAATCAGTTCATGCCAGTCACGAGGCCAAAAATTGCAGAAAGTTTCATCCTAATCTATCCAGTGGTTCTTGAGATATCTTGTCCACGGACAAACAAACAAACACGACTGAAAACAACACCTCCGCTTTAGCGAAGGCGGAGGTAATAATAATGATAGCAAGAAGACGAAGGGGAGGAGAAGGGGCCGATTAAAGCCTTGTGAGTGGATTTGGTAGGCAGAAACTGAGAGAAGCCGGTGAGCTGGCAGAAACGTTGGCACGCCGGGCGAAATACTTAGCGGTATTTCGTCTGCCGTTACGTTCTGAGCTAAAATCTGCCGAGGTTGACTTTGCCTTTCATCCTTTCGGGGTCGATAAATTAAGTACCAGTTACGCACTGGGGTCGAAGTAATCGACTTAATCCCTTTGTCTGTCCTTGTTTGTCCCCTCTATGTTTAGCCCCTTGTGGGCAATAAAGAAATAAGAAACTAAAAGAAGCCTGTCGTATATATATATATATATATATGTGTGTGTGTGTGCGTGTGGAGACAGACACACACAGACACACAGAACTGCTTGACAACCGGTGTTG
>NC_069003.1:11239277-11239663 GCF_001194135.2 Octopus bimaculoides
CACACACACACACACACACACACACACACACACACACACACACGCAAACACACACACACAAACACACACACACATACACACACACATATTAGGGTGGCTCTAACTAGAAATTTTAAGAAATGCTGAACTCTTATCTCATCAATTTGTGAGGCTTGACATATAGACACTGCCCGAAATTTGAAGAAAATACCATAGTATTACCATAGTAAATTCCATAGTATTATCCACTAAGCGATTCAATATTTTATTTTCAGCATGAAATAAAACTTAACGTCATAAATACTAAACGACTTGGTACGCTGAATAAGTGGTGTAACGGATTACCCGGGCTCCAATCTCATGTATATCCATATATATATATATATATATATATATATATATATATA
>NC_069003.1:11240367-11240872 GCF_001194135.2 Octopus bimaculoides
GTGTGTATATAATTGTAATTGCGATATCGCAAATCTACAATGGTTCCATAACTCCCATCTCGGCTATGAGCTTATATATACAGGCAGTTAAGCGGATAAACAAATTAGATACATTAAATATATTAAATATATTGAATATATTAAATAAAAAGTATGTATATATGTATACATGCGAAACGAAAGCAAAAGGTGGAGACTTTCACATGATGGATTTTTATGTATAAATCTATAGATATTTGTATTTATAGGTCTAAGCTACACTGAGTACAAACGACAGAGAAAATTAAAGGGCTGGAAGAAAGGTGTTATAAATCCAACAGCTGTTTCTGGAGGCTCGGTGATCCATAATAATGTTGGTAGATTTAGTTCAACACAATATGCGGCCGTATGGAGGAAATTAACATTGAATAAGACGAGACCCCATCATCAGGGTAGAAAAGATCTTATGTTTCAAATTGTAACGCAGAGATGTTCACACACACACACACACACACACACACACACA
>NC_069003.1:11240921-11242726 GCF_001194135.2 Octopus bimaculoides
ACACACACACACACACACACACACACACACACACACACACACACACACACACACACACAGAGTCGTTACTGACTAGAGAATATGATATAAGTTTTATTGTACCAACTTAGAGCACTTTCCTGCTAATTGTCTTAGACGCCAATGTCATTGCAATCATAGACACCGCTTATCATGAGCTCAACGCCCAAAACCACTAGGGCCCAATGACTAAATGATTTGACTAAGTGTGCTACATACATATACACATACATATATACATACATGCATGCATGCATACATACATACATGCATACATACATACATACATACACATGCATGCATGCATGCATACATACATATTATTATTATTATTATTATTATTATTATTATTGAGTGAAAGAACAGTGCATGCCATCCAAGTGACACTGGGGTACAAATATACGAAGCCCAATATATCTATCATGTCTACTCGTCTGATAAAGGTGCTCCAGGTACATGCATCATATTTGCGCGACATGGTTTTCTTATATTAAGATAAACAGCGCATGACCTTGCAGGACTTTTTTTCATATCGAGTAGCCTATCACGCTCAAATGGACCCTGAATAAGGTTTGTTTAAGGATGATGAATGAAACACCCATGTTTCCGGGAGTGAATTATTCAAACCTCAAAGAATTCTTCTCAACCCATGGCTATGATGCTATCTTACTACTTCTGCTCGTGATCAGAGATGCACATATCATCAGCCATTATGGGACGTACTCGTCTAGCTAAGCTCAAACAAGTGACAAGGAAATCTGTGTTATTGAGCATAATATTTGCTGTAGCCCATCTTTTATACCAAGATAAAACATGTATATGATAGCACTTCCAGTCAGTATATGATAGCACTTCCAGTCATAGCAGAAGCTATGAGAGCCACTGCTCATTTCTATGATTGACCTTCCAATTTGTGGTCTAAGTTTGGTCTTGCGCTGCATGTACAGCGTTCTCAGTCTCATTTTAAAGTGTTCCTTTCTTTAACCAGTCCCACCTATGTTCTCCAACAACTTCAGCTTTGGCTACATGGAATTGATTGTGTAGTCCATTGTCACCTAATTCTTCTTGTTTTATTCTTTTCTTTTTTCCTGCTTTCAAGATGCCCTCATCTCTAACTGGCTCTAGCAAGGTATCTCCAGTTTGGGTTAGATATCTCAGCAAGATCTCATGTTCGATATCATGCAGTCTTCCACACTTATCAGTCCCCTTCCTCTATTTGCTCTCTTTATGTATACAAAATCAATGAATGCACGTCAATGATAGGCTCCATGGATGGTTAGGATCTTTTTTGTCTTCTAGTCCAACTCTTTCAGCTCATTCTCTGTCCACTTCAGAATTCCAGATCGATATAGAACCACTGCTACCGCGTCCAAGTTTATTGCCGAAATTATGTTTCTTATTTTATTATTGCCTACAAAAGGTTAAACATAGAGGGGACAAACAAGGACAGACAAACGGATTAAGTCGATTACATCGATCCAGTGCGTAACTGGTACTTAATTTATCGATCCCGAAAGGATGAAAGGCAAAGTCGACCTCGGCAGAATTTGAACTCAGAACGTAACGGTAGACGAAATACCGCTAAGTATTTCGCCTAGCGTGCTAACGTTTCTGCCAGCTCGCCGAAATTATGTTTCTGGCATTCAACTTTGAAACCAATATCTTTCTTTATCTTTTCCTCCATGTCATCATGTTTCATTCGTTTTGCCTCCAATATTTGTATTTATATCCGGATTCAGGTTCAATTGCCTTCATCAAAATTCGACCCAGGAGCGGCCAGCGAGGGT
>NC_069003.1:11247223-11247881 GCF_001194135.2 Octopus bimaculoides
ATAAACTGGTATGAAAAATAAGGATGCATGAGAGTTGAGAGTTTTGTTAGGTTTTTTATATATTATTGTTTTATATATTATTTTCTTCATTTTGTACTTCTTTGTAAAAAAACATTTTCATTCTCCTTCTTCTTGATAATTTGCTTTTCGCAATGAAAACCCGTTAGAAGAAATCTTTATTAAAATATGCTTCTAGTTCAGCATTCTGGCTTTTTTTTTCATTTTCCTATATATATATATATATATAGATATATACACACACATACACACACATTCATACACACACATACGTTATGTACGTCATTATTCAGTTTAATTTCAAAATTTCTTACCAATAGAGAAAGAACCGGTTTCTAACCTAGCTTCAGGCTCCTTCATTAGAATTTCAACATCAACAACAGGGTATGTATGTATGTATGTATGTATGGATGTATGTATGTATGTATGTATGTATATCCTTATTTTTCAGTAAACATTTCGTGTTCTGACGTAAGTAAAAATTCATACGTTCTCCATTAAATGTGGATCACTTAAGGATTGTCTCTGGAAAGTTGGAACGGAAGTGTTTGTTAATCTTTTTACATACACACACACGCACGCACACACACGCATACATATATACATACGTACATACACACACACCTATACATACATACAT
>NC_069003.1:11247981-11249649 GCF_001194135.2 Octopus bimaculoides
ATCAGTTGGATCTTCGATACTCAACCAATTGGATCTTCGATATTCAACCAATTGGATCTTCGATACTCAGCCATTTGGATCTTCGATACTCAATCAGTTGCATCTTCGATATTCAACCAATTGGATCTTCGATATTCAACCAGTTGGATCTTCGATACTCAACCAGTTGGATCTTCGATATTCAACCAGTTGGATCTTCGATACTCAACCAGTTGGATCTTCGATACTCAACCAGTTGGACCTTCGATACTCAACCAATTGGATCTTCGATATTCAACAAGTTGGATCTTCGATACTCAACCAGTTGGATCTTCGATACTCAATCAGTTGGATGTTCGATACTCAACCAGTTGGATCTTCGATACTCAATCAGTTGGATCTTCGATACTCAATCAGTTGGATCTTCGATACTCAAGCAGTTGGATGTTCGATACTCAACCATTTCGATCTTCGATATTCAACCAGTTGGATCTTCGATACTCAACCACTTGGATCTTCGATACTCAACCAGTTGGATCTTCGATACACAACCAGTTGTATCTTCGATACTCAACCAATTAGATCTTCAATACTCAATTGGATCTCTGATATTCAACCAACTGAATCTTCGATACTCAGCCATCTGGATCTTCGATACTCAATTGGATCTTCAATACTCAATTGGATACTCAATTCTCAATTCGATACTCAATCAGTTGGATCATCGATACTCAACCAATTGGATCTTCGATATTCAAACAGTTGGATCTTCGATATTCAACCAATTGGATCTTCGATATTCAACCAGTTGGATCTTCGATACTCAACCAGTTGGGTCTTCGATTCTCAACCAGTTGTATCTTCGATACACAACCAATTGGATCTTCGATATTCAACAAGTTGGATCTTCGATACTCAACCAGTTGGATGTTCGATACTCAACCAGTTGAATCTTCGATACTCAATCAGTTGGATCTTCGATACTCAATCAGTTGGATCTTCGATACTCAAGCAGTTGGGTCTTCGATACTCAACCAATTGGATCTTCGATATTCAACCCGTTGGATCTTCGATACTCAACCAGTTGTATCTTCGATACTCAACCAGTTGGATCTTCGATACTCAACCAGTTGGATTTTCGATACACAACCAGTTGGATCTTCGATACTCAACCAATTAGATCTTCAATACTCAATTGGATCTCTGATATTCAACCAACTGAATCTTCGATACTCAGCCATCTGGATCTTCGATACTCAATTAGATCTTCAATACTCAATTGAATCTTCAATACTCAACCAATCGAATCGTCAATACTCAACCAATTGGATCTTCGATACTCAACCGTGCAACATTCAACCAATCAAAGCACAGGACTCAATCAATGTTCCAAACTCACATGGTAGGTAAGACGACCAATCATTACAAATTAGCGCGCTGAGCCTCTGACACTTCAATGCATTCAATATACCACAAGAGAAAACGGCCTTGCTTACATGTACGTACGTACGTATGTATGTATTTGTGTGTTTGTGCTTGTCCCCCACCATCGCTTGACAGCCGATGTTGGTGTGTTTACGTCCCCGTAACGTAGCTGTTTGGCAAAAGAGACCGATAGAATAAGTACTAGGCTTACAAAGAATAAGTCCTGGGGTCGATTTGTTCGACTAAAGGTTGTGCTCCAGCATA
>NC_069003.1:11249729-11250662 GCF_001194135.2 Octopus bimaculoides
ATGTATTTGTGTGTTTGTGCTTGTCCCCCACCATCGCTTGACAGCCGATGTTGGTGTGTTTACGTCCCCGTAACGTAGCTGTTTGGCAAAAGAGACCGATAGAATAAGTACTAGGCTTACAAAGAATAAGTCCTGGGGTCGATTTGTTCGACTAAAGGTTGTGCTCCAGCATAGCCACAGACAAATGGCTGAAACAAATAAAAGAATTAAAGTATATATATATAAATGTGAGTGTGTGTGTGTGTGCGTGTGTGCGTGTATGCTTTCCGCTTATCACCACTTGACAAACGGTGTTGGTGTGTTTACGTCCCGTGACTTAGCGTTCCGCAAAAATGACCCATAGAATAAGTACTAGGCTTAACAAATATGAGTGCTGGGGTCGATCTGTTCGATAAAGGACCCTTCAAGGCAGTGCTCCAGTATGGCCGCAGTCAAACAACTGAAACAAGTAAATGAGTAAAAGAATACACACGAACACACACACACACACACACACACACACACACACACACACACACACACACACACACTCGTATACACAGGCACATTCACACACGTGCACGCATACACATACATACATATACGCACACACGCACGCAAGCATCCACGCACATACCCACCCACACATGTATACACACGCACATACACACATATAAACGCATGCACATACACACACCCGCAACCACACACGCATACACACATTTACACACATGAACGCGTACACATACGTACACGCACGCATACATACACACGCACGCACTCACACAGACACCAACATGCGTATACAAACGCACATTCACACACAAGCACACATACATACATACGCACGCACGCATACGCACACAAACATACGTATATACACGCACATTCACACATGCACGCATACACATACATACACACACACATGCAGCACACAAATTCATACACATTTAC
>NC_069003.1:11250672-11252053 GCF_001194135.2 Octopus bimaculoides
ATCTATCTATCTATCTGTCTGTCTGTCTGTCTGTCTGTCTGTTTCTCTCTATCTGTTTCTCTGCCCATATACACATATACACACATGCATACATGCATACATATATAAACACCCGCATCCCTCCCCCTCGTCCAACACATAAACAAGTACCGGCATCTTAAATACCACACCAGATGCGGAGATAATTCTAATAAATCAGGAATTTTTGTTCTTTTTTTTTATAGTATTTGGTACATCGCTATAGTGTCTATATTCGGTTTTCAACCGGGGTCAATATAACCATTGCGGATCTACATAAGATTTTGATGCTAAAATATATCTGACAATAAACTCGTTATACTTCTACAATGCACAAAACGTTTTGACATTAAAATATAATATTAAGATATTTTAAAACATCGAATGGTTATGAAGGTCTAACCGAGCAAACTAGGGATCAAAACAAAACAAAAGAAAAAAAAAACGATTGAGAACCGTTGGTTTATGTTATTTAAACACATGCCACTAACCACTTCGTGTTTTGTCTCTTAGCTCATTCAATTTAAATTCTTTCAACGTCCTCTTTCGTGAACATGTTTACCAAAATATTGCGCATTGTCGTGCAACATTCTGTACTCTATATTGAAAAAAAAAAAAAAGACCCTATTTTTGTAATTAATATTCATATTCATATGGTTTTGTTCTTTTCTTTTTAAAGTGGGTTAATAAAGATTAAGCATGGTCTACTTTAGAAGACTATTAATTTGTGTCCATGACTGCTAAACGAAATCAAATTCTTTTATCTTCGTTTAATTTCCATCCTACAAACGTCACACAGTATACATGGTAAAACCATGATATATTTTAAGAATTTGAAGTGGATTGCTAACCGTCTAAGATATCCTGTTTTTAATGTGTATTAATTTGAACCTGTTAAATACTATTTAGATCTTCACTTTACATAAGATTATTTTACATTTTAAGTATATGTATTTAGGCTGTGGCTACAATAACCGGAAAATCTAGAAATCCGGGTTTGTTCCGGGTCAAAGCTTACTGGATAACACACACACACACACACACACACACACACACACACACACACACACACACACACACACACACACACACACACACGTGCATGTATGTATGTATGTATGTATGTATGTATGTATGTATGTATGTAAATGTGTGTGTGTGTGTGTGTGTGTGTGTGTGTACATGTACATACGCACATGCAGTTTTATCTATGTAAACGATCACATAGTAGTTTGAACTCTATATAGGCTGGTCGAGTTAGCCTCTTGCCACCGTGAGTTTTGCGTGTGAGTTCAGAGAATCTTCGGACAAGATACCGTACGCACACACACACACACACACACACACACACACACACACACAC
>NC_069003.1:11252362-11253811 GCF_001194135.2 Octopus bimaculoides
TGTGTGTGTGTGTGTGTGTGTGTGTGTGTGTGTGTGTGTGTGTATCTGAAAGGAGTGTCAATGGAAAATAGAAGGAAAGAAAGAAGGAAGGAGAGAAAAAAATGTGTTTACAGCTGGTCAGTTCTTTCAATAGAAGATGACAAGTTGGTTAATAAAAGTTATTTTTCAAAAAATTGTCTGGACTTATCATCATCATCATCATCATCCTTGTCCAATGCTTGATTCCCGTGATTTTCCAACTCATACCAGCACTGGAATCAAGCATTGGACAAGGGTGATGATGATGATGATGATAATAAGTCCAGAGAATAAAAGTCTGTAAATGTACAACCATCCAGATCTCTGAGTACCTTATTTTTCTAATATATATATATGTGTGTGTGTGTGTGTGTGTGTGTGTGCGTGTTCTTTTGCTTTATGCAGCGCAGCCCAAAGACTGGCCATGCAGGAGTACCGCCAGTATCATCAACTTTTGAATGGCCATTCTTTTGTGATTAGCTTTTGGTGAAGTAGGTTGCTCGATATTGCTGCTTTCTTTCGAGTTTCTTGCCGTGACATAGGTTCATCTGGGATCTTGGATTGTAGGAGGTCAAATTGTTTCTTGAAAATATCTGCATCTACTCCATGTAGACCTGTCAGACGTTCTTGCAAGATATTAAATACGTGTGGGCCTTTGAATCCATCCCAAGCTATTGCAGCACATGGCTCTCACTCTAGACGGGATGGGTGAGATCTTTGGAACAATGAAATGACGTCCCGTTTGGAGTCTGGCATAACTCGATGGCAAAGTTTGGTGCCAAACCCAAGCAGGACCTTTCTTATGTATACCACCGTATATCTCTCCAGGGAGTAAAGTTGTAACTTTTTTCAATCTTTCCCAGTAGCTCGGTTGTTCCATTGATGCAATATTTCCCATGTAGCACCACTGAACTGCCTCGAGTTCCACAAATAATTTGACACTGTGGCGTGATCACAATTGAGAGCAGTAATCCAGAAGGCCAGAAGGCCAGAAACAAATGTTTTCCGTAGAACCAGTATATTTTCCTGCTCCTTTCTGAAAGTTCTCAGAATCCATCCGGCTATTGGTCAGCACATTGCCACCATCTTGGTGACACGAACATGAAACGAGGTGTTGTTGTTCATAACAATTCACAGATCACGCACTGTACTTGAGTTTGTGGTTGCCGCTCCTTTTGCTCCAAAATGTTTTTTGTTGCGGCAGGTTAGTACAAGTTTGCTGGTAGTTGATGGCTCCAAGTATTTCTGCATTAAATTACATGTTTTATTCTGACCGTTTATATATGGCAGCTAGATCTTTCTCAAGAAGATTAACATCAAAAGGTTTCTTGACTGCTTTTACTTCTGTGCCGTCGGCATAGCTAGTAAGTAACTGTCTCTGTAAGTGATGGCATGTCATGTGTGTGTGTGTGTGTGTGTGTGTGTGTGTGT
>NC_069003.1:11255099-11256802 GCF_001194135.2 Octopus bimaculoides
ATTTTGTTCTCGGGGGATTTTGTTCTCGGGGGATTTTGTTCTCGGGGGATTTTGTTCTCGGGGGATTTTGTTCTCGGGGGATTTTGTTCTCGCTGGGATTTTGTCCTGGTACCCGGCCACTTTGGTTGCAAGGTTGTGAAGGAGATCATCTTGTTCTATTCATCACCCTTTAAATCTTAAACGAAGTCTTGCAAATTCTTCTTATCCCAGATATCGCGATACATTAAGGAGTTGCGTTCTCTCCCACTAGAACCCAAATTCGGCCATGCTTTGCTCTAGACGGGTTTCTACGTATCATGTTACAGGATGTTGGGGCTAAATTTGACGAATTTTTGTCTCATTTTTTCAGGAACAGCTTGAACAGTCAATGGCATTGGAGAGCATAAAGATTAAAGATTAAAGATTAAAGTTGTTAGCTAGAAAAAGTTAGGTGACATGGAGGACCGGAAGCCATCTGAATATTAGAAAGGAGTTTCCTGTATCATGATGATTCGCACGGGTATCAAAATGCTTGACAAGTAGTATTGGCTTGTTTACGCCTCCCCCCACCGTAAACTTAACAGTTCAATAATAAATACTGATAGAATAAGTAACAGATTTTTAGCAGAATGGTCTAAAATCTTCGTTGGTTTCCTACAGATTTTGGCATACTATTCGAGTCTAGGACATTTACCCGCCGTGGACAATTACCCCCTTGGTTAATTACCCACTTGGTTAATTACCCCCTTTTCTATATATCAAGAAGTTTTGAATCATCATCTGTTGTCCTCAGGGGTAATTGTCCTAGGGGATAGTTGTCGTCGGGGGGAATTGTCCTATGGGGGTACTTGTCCTATGGGGGTAATTGGCCTATGGGGGTAATTGTCCTATGGGGGTAATTGTCCTGATAGTACCATTGTACTATATATGTTGCGTGTTCACTCCTGGAAATAATACAAGAATACTTAAAAACAGTGAGGCTTTATTCCTCCGTTGAACAGTGCAGTGGGCCAAATAAATCATCAGAAATTCTTGTGATTGTATAGTTCATCCGTCGTTTGGATAATTCAGCTCGAGTTATCGTTGGTTACATGTGCTCAATTTATTAATTTTGTTCTGGTGAATAATGGCAGGAAAACAAGACTTGCTCTCATGAAAGCGTTTGCCTTTCTGCTCATTGATGATTTGTTAGACACATTTATAAAAGGAGGGTTGTTTCCAGCGCACATTCAGATTAATTATTTGATAATGTATTATGCGAAACGTGACTGGATCTTCGATACTCAACCAATTGGATCTGCGATACTCAACCATTTGGATCTTCGATATTCAACCAGTTGGATCTTCGATACTCAACCATTTGGATCTTCGATATTCAACCAGTTGGATCTTCGATACTCAACCAGTTGGATCTTCGATATTCAACCAATTGGATCTTCGATATTCAACCAGTTGGATCTTCGATACTCAACCAGTTGGATCTTCGATACTCAACCAGTTGGATCTTCGATACTCAATCAGTTGGATCTTCGATATTCAACCAGTTGGATCTTCGATACTCAACCAGTTGGATGTTCGATACTCAACCATTTCGATCTTCGATATTCAACCAGTTGGATCTTCGATACTCAACCAATTGGATCTTCGATACTCAACCAGTTGGATCTTCGATATACAACCAGTTGGATCTTCGATACTCAACCAATTAGATCTTCAATACTCAA
>NC_069003.1:11256902-11259456 GCF_001194135.2 Octopus bimaculoides
CGTTAATTTCACGAGCAGGCTGTTCCGTTGATTGAATCACCTGGAACCCTCGTCGTTGTAAGCGACAGAGTGCCAACAACAACAATGTCCACATGTAGGTGCACATGTGGCTCTGTGGTAAGGAGTTTGCTTCTCAACCACATGGTTCTGAGTTCAGTCCCACTGTGTGACACCTTGGGCAAGTGTCTTCTACTATAGCCTTGGGCTGATCAAAGCCTTGTGAGTGGATTTGGTAGACGGAAAACCGAAAGAAGCCGATCATCATCATCATCATCATCATCATCATCATCATCATCGTTTAACATCCGTTTTCCATGCTGGCATGAGCTGGATGGTTTGACAGGAGTTGGACAGCTAGGGAGCTGTCCAGACTCCAGTTATCTGTTCTGGCATGGTTTCGATGGCTGGATGACCTTTCTAATGCCGACCACTTTTCATAGTGTGCTGGGTGCGTTTTACATGCCACTGGTACATGTGCATTTATACAGCACCAGCATGAGTGCATTCACATTGGTTCAAGTGCATTTTATGCGACACTGGCACAAGTGCATTTTACATGGCACCAGTACCTGCAAAGGACATGCCTGTATGTATGGATGGCTGCAATTTTATTTAGTGTCATAAATATGTAGTTGGCGTTAGGAAGGGCATCCAGCTGTAGAAACTCTGCCAAATCAGATTGTAGCCTGGTGTAGCCATCTGGTTTGCCAGTCCTCAGTCAAACCGTCCAACCCATGCTAGCATGGAAAGCGGATGTTAAACGACGGTGATGATGATATATATAGATATAGATATATACATACATATACACACACACCTACATGTGTGTGTGTCTGTGTTTGTCCCCCACCACTGCTTGACAACTGGTGTTGGTGTGTTTACATCCCTGTATCTTAGCAGTTTGGCGAAGGGACAGTTAGAATAAGGGCATCCAGCTGTAGAAACTCTGCCAGATCAGATTGGAGCCTGGTGTAGTCATCCGGTTCGCCAGTCCCCAGTCAAATCGTCCAACCCATGCTAGCATGGAAAGCGGACATTAAATAATGATGATGATGAGTGTTCCGTTGATCGAATCAACTGGAACACTCATCATCGTAATCGACGGAGTGCCAGTCAGACGTGTGTAGGTAGACCATTAATAACATCCTCATGGGGATAGACTGACAGTTTCCATGTCTGTAATGCTGATGTTCTATATCTGCATGAATTTGACCAACACCCCTAAAACACACACACACACACACAAAGCAAACTTGCAAGGACATTAAAATCTAGCCAAACCTTACCTTGTTGTAACATAGCACACCCAATATAGATACAAACATCCCAAAGCAGTTGACTGGTGTAACAGGGTTGCGAAGCATCATAATGGATGCGGTTATGATGACAATTCTTTTCATGGCATTCGCTACAGCATAGCTAAGTGGGCTGATAAGAGCCAAGATGGTGAAAGCAATGAGATTTTGCAGAGTGTTGAAAAAGCCATCTAACAGCAGTAATATTAGAACAGTAGTGAGTTTTATATTGCTTGTCTGCAAAAGAAAAAAAAGAAAAAAAATGATACTGATGATGATGATGATGATGATGATGATGATGATGACGATGATGATGATGATGATAAATGCCCTGATGCAATACCAGGCACTGGCTCTCATGGCTTCTGAATTTAACTGATTGGAAGTGTTATCGTGTACATGTTTTGTCTTGGTGTAAAAGATGGGCTACAGCAAATATTCTGCTCTGTAACACAGATTTGCTTGTCTGTTGCCTGACCGTAACCAGTTGAGCATGTCCCTTGGTGGTTGACGATATGTGCATCTCTGACCACGAGCAGAAGTAGTGAGGGAATATCATAGCCATGTGTTGAGAGCAATTCTTTGGGGTTTGAATAATTCACCTCTGGAAGCATGGCTGTTTCGTTCAACATTCATAAATAAACCTTATACAGGGACCTTTTGAGCAGGATGGGCTACTCGAAATGTAGAAAATTCAAACTGGGCTCCACCTGTAATGTCATATGCTGTTTAACTTGATATGAGATCACCATGTCGCATACATATGGCTGTGATGCGTTTGCCTGGTGTACCCTTATGACACGGGTAGTCATGATGGGTATAATGGGCTTCGTATATTTGTACCCGAGTGTCACTTTGATGGCATGCACTGCTCTCTCACTCAATAATAATAATAATAATAATAATAATAATAATAATAATAATAATACTGGTTTCAAATTTTGCCACAAGGGCAGCAATTTTAGAGGAGGAGACTAATCGATTACATTAACCAGTTGATTGTGATGTTTATCAGTATGTATGTGCCCAGCAGATATTTCCTTTTCCATATTAAATTCTTAAAGGTATTTGTGGAAAACTTTATTTTTAAAAATATCTTTTTTTTTTAGTGTTATGAGGAAACAAATTCGATGGAGGGGGGGGGCACTTGTGTACGTATACCATGTAACCGAGATAGAGATTGAGAGAGACAGGCAGACGGAGAGAGGCGAAGAGACAGAGGCGGGAGTGACGCAGAGAGAGAGAGAGAAAGAGAGAGA
>NC_069003.1:11259992-11263079 GCF_001194135.2 Octopus bimaculoides
CTCTCTCTCTCTCTCTCTCTCTCTCTCTCTCTCTCTCTCTCTCTCTCTCCCACGTGGATGTTTGTTCTGCTAAATATAGCAATAACTTCCTTCCCACCTACCTACATGCAAGTAAACAAAAGAAAAAAAAAAGAGAGAAAGGAACAAAGATAGACAAAGAAATAAAAGAGAGAGAAAGAAAGAAGTATAGATAGAAAGGTAGATAGACAGAAAGGTAGAAAGACAGTCAGAAAGAGAGAAAGACAAAATAGATAGATAGACAGAAAGACAGACAAGCAACTATGAGAAATATACTAGGTGCATTCCAGAAGTTTTGAGACTTTTTCAGGAGAGACGTTTATTAATTTCAAAAAACGTACAGAAATAATTTCTTTCCATGTACGATCCTCCGACTTCAATGCCTTCGTAGCGCTCCAGCAACGTCATGAAGTTCCCATGGCAATCCTCTAAAATGGGGACCCTTGACACAGCCTCCTTCAGCTTGGAAAGCAGAAGGTCACAGGGAGCAAGGTCTGGATTGTGGGGAGAGTGAGGCACAATTTTGGATACTTTCTCTGTCAAGGAGTTCATTACCAGAGTGGAATTGTGGGAACTGCTGCTGCGTTGTCCTGCTGCAAGTACTCTGGTTTCTGTACAAAATCTCTTCCCAGATTCCCTTAAAACCTCCACAATGTACTCTTTGCTGACAGTTTGGCCAGTGGGGAACCCAGTGGCTGTAAATGATGCCCTTCATCATCGTTTAACGTCCGCTTTCCATGCTAGCATGGGTTGGACGATTTGACTGAGGACTGGTGAAACCGGATGGCAACACCAGGCTCCAATCTAAATTTGGCAGAGTTTCTACAGCTGGACGCCCTTCCTAACGCCAACCACTCAGAGAGTGTAGTAGGTGCTTTTACGTGTCACCTGCACAAAGGCCAGTCAGGCGATACTGGCAACGGCCACGCTCGAAATGGTGTCTTTTATGTGCCACCCACACAAGCCAGTCCAGGGGCACTGGCAACGATCTCGCTTGAAAATCCTACGAAGGCCAGTCAGGCGGTACTGGCAACGGCCACGCTCAAAATGGTGCATCTTATGTGCCACCCGCACAAGAGCCAGTCCTTTACGGTTGAAAACAAGGGAGCGTTTCATAAGTGTCTGTAACATTTTTGCCTAGTTTAAAACGGGAAGGATGAGAGGCAATCTTGATACTCATCTCTGTTGGTTATCAGGATGGAATTGTGGGGACTGCTGCATTGTCCTGATGCAGAGGCACCGGTTTTTATAACAAAATCTCTTCCTGAATTCCTTTAAAACTTCCACAATGTACTCTTTGTTGACTGTTTGGCCAGAAGGAATCCACTGGATGTATATTATGCCCCTGCTGTAGAAAAAGGGATTAATCATAAGCTTCCCAATGGATTTGCTTGGCCTCTTATGCCAGCACAAACCAGATGCCCAGATAATACAAATTAACCCATAAGCAATCTGGAGCATATAAGTTTCTGTAGCATTTCTTCCCAGTTTAACACAAAATTTATGGCATAACGAGCTTTCAAATTATCTTTACATTCCAACAACTGCATTCCGCAAGGTAGTCAGCTGACGAGCAGTGTTTAGCAGGGTGTGTTCAAAGAATTGTTATGGCTGTCTCCTTCAATCTCAAATAACAACAGTTGGCAGGTCAGCTTATTAGATCTATAATAATGATATACTAAAATTAGAATATCCTAAGACAGTTATAACTGCCTCTCTGAAAAAAAAAAAAGTCCTAAAACTCCTGGAATGAAACTTGTAATTCTTTATGCAGGCGTACTTATTATGTGTTGAAACTTAACCCCTTTCATTACCAACCCACATGAAAGCAGCTCTGGCTCTGTAGTACAAATATCTTGTTTCCATAAGTTTTGAATTTATATATTCCACTAAACCTTAGTCACAATTTATGTTACTAATGCTAGCTTAATGATAACTAAGTTATTTTACTAAATTTTTTGTCATATTTAAAATTAATTGAAAGAAACAGAGCATCTCAAAATAAATATGGTAATGAAAGGGTTAAACAATTGCCGTATGGAAGACAGAAGTATGGAATACAGAAATGCAAAAAAGACCATTAACTTCATATAAAAAATTTACTGTTTGTTACATCATCATCATGATCCTCATTATCCTTCAATGTCTGTTTTCCATGCTGGCATGGGTTGGGCAGTTTGAGATGGAGCTGACCAGCTGGGAGCTGTTCAGACGCCATGTCTGTTTTGGCATGGTTTCTATGGCTAGATGAGCCTCCTGGTGCTAACCACTTTACAGAATGTGTGCACGCGTGTGTGTGTTTGTTTTTTGCCTGTGTGCACGTTTTTGTGTGTGTGTGTGTGTGTGTGTGTGTGTGTGTGTGTGTGTGCTTGTGTGTGAGTGTGTTTGTATTTGTGTGTGTGTACCACATTTAAAACAAGTACTACCAAGAATCTCTTTACCTAACAACATTCCAAGGGGTGGGGAAGCCACAGTGCTCCAGCTTGACCATGACCTGATGAGTGAAACAGATCAAAGAATAAAAGAGTAACCACTTACTACAGTATCTATATTAATGAGTATTCTCCTGACATCGTATGTAAACCAGAAGGGGAAGAAGCAGAGGGCTGACCAGCGAGCTAGCATCACTAATAATCTCATATGGTGCATACCAGTATCTTTTAAACACTGCAAAATATTAATAAAAACAACAACAAAAAAATGATAATAATAATAATAATAATAAATTATTTTACTGGCCACAAGGGCTTACATAAAACAACATGAAGAGACAAAGACAGGTGAAGAAAAGAAAGATGGACGATGGTCACGTGTGAGCAATGAGAGACAGAAAAATAGAAAGGGGGGAGAGAGAGAGAGAGAGAGAGAGAGAGAGAGAGAGACAGATAGAAAATGGTGAAGGGGAGAAAATGGGAATTAGAGAAGGATGGGAAGAAAACAGTATAGAGTCGCATCAAACAAAATGGTTAAGATAAACTTACTTGGAAATGGATGCATGACGTTCAGTTAAATATAATATATATACATATACATGTATATATATAAACATACATACAATATACATGCATA
>NC_069003.1:11269355-11271482 GCF_001194135.2 Octopus bimaculoides
AGAGAGGGGGGACCAGTCAAGCAGCACATCACGCTGTAATTCTTGGGCTGAGAAATCAACACTTAAAAGCCATAATTTTAAGGAGCGATAAGAATTTTTGAATAAAGGAAAATGGGTAGTGGTGGGTAGGTACCGCCAGCGAGTAGATAGGGCTCTTAATTGTAGATTTTAAATATTTGAGAGACAACAATGCATAAATCGTAATTTTTTAAAAGAGCAATGAATTCTGGGTGATTAGAATATAACGTAGCATGAATTTAGGAAGCTTAGAAAATGAATAAGCATGAATTTAAGACAACAACTGAATTCAATTGAATTTCATGGAGAGAAACAAGATAAATAATAGGGGGCAAAACTAAAGCGCAAGGTATTGAGATGTTTGAGGCCGTAAATAAATAAAAAATCTCTATCTTATCTGGCCATATGATTAAATAATGACTTCTGGCAGGTGCTTTATTAAGGAATTAAATGATAATACATAAGAAAGAAGCAACAAAAATGCAATCCTGTATCATAATTAGCCATTTTAAAACTATTTCATTGTTAGCTCACACTGAACGTTCACACACATGTACAGACCCACTGAGTAACAGATCCTCCCACACACACAAACACATTCAGAATCCCACACACACAAACACACAAGTATACACACACATACACACACACACACATTCACACTCAGACACTCACACACACATTCACACTCAGACACTCACACACACATTCACACTCAGACACTCACACACACATTCACACTCAGACACTCACACACACAGACACTCACATACGCATTCAAACACACTCACACATGGACTCATACACAGACATTCACACTCATACCCACTCACACACACAGACATTCACATACACACACGCATTCACACACACAGAGATACACATACACAGACACTCACTCAGACACACGGACATGCACACTCACTCTCTCTCTCTCTCTCTCTCTTTCACACACACACACACACACACACACACACACATACATACACACATATTCAAACAGAGACACTCACACACACATCAACTTCCACATTACAGAACCCAACAGAAAGGGCAGTGTCACCACCACTCCCACTCCCACCACCACTACTCCCACCACCACCATCACCAACTGCCATGAACCCCTCAGGACATTTGATGTGCTTTAAGGAAACAGACTTGCTTGTATACTAACCTTCTTGGAGAAGATTGTCATGAGAGAAAAGCCCATGGTGGAGAAGAGTGCACTGACGAGGCCAATAATATCGAAGGAGAGTTCCGTTACCGTGGCGATGATTACTCCTCCGATAATGGGTAACAATGACACATAGATCTGTGGAGTAAAAAAAAAAGGAGAGAGAGAGTGAATCTGCACAGTAAGAATGAGGATGAGATTTGGGTGGGTGGGAGGCTGTCCATGTACAATATGTGTGGCTGCGTGCCTAACCCTTTGACCCTGCAAGTACATTTTACTGGGAGTAAATTCCTTTCACTGTAATACTACCCTGAGAAGATGAAAAAGGGGGTGGTGGGGGATGAACTCTGAACCATGTGGTTGGGAAGCAAACTTGTTTACCTCACAGCCACACCTGTGCCAGAGAGTAAGCATATAAATGCAAATCAAGAGGTGGAACAGAATAGTACTCAAATACCAAAGGTAGAGTAATATGCTTTTGTTAAAGCTGCCAAAATCCTCACAAACTGTTACTCAGAGTTTCACGTTCCCATCCGTCAGACAGTTGTGCTGAATACTATCGAACAAACAGGAACGTGAAACTGAGTAACAGTTTGTGAGGATTCTTGCAGCTTTAATAAAAGTGTGTGTGTGTGTGTGTCTGTGTGTGTGTGTCTGTGTGTCTGTGTCTGCGTGTGTGTGTGTCTGTGTCTGTGTGTGTGTCTGTGTGTGTGTCTCTGTGTGTGTGTGTGTGCGCGTGTGTGTGTGTATATATATATATATATATATATATATATATATATAATTATTACAAATTAAAAGGGTAAAGGATTATCAATTTATTAATTTATTAATAAATCAACAATTAATAATTTTTACCAAGCCCTTCGGTATGTAAGCACCATTATCGGTGGAGAACTTATTTAAAAGTTCAAATATATTTATAAACATAATTA
>NC_069003.1:11271675-11276516 GCF_001194135.2 Octopus bimaculoides
TGACACCCTAACTACTAAGCCACGCACCTCCACAGAGGAATATATTAATAATAAATAAATGCGCCCTCTTAAAGCCTAGCCAGGCTCATGGGCCCGCTTTCCCAGTTTCAGTGGCGTATTCCCCAGCTGGACGGGACGCCAGTCCATCGTCGCGTTACTCATTTTTGCCAGCTGAGTGAACTGGAGCAACATGAAATGAAGTGTTTTGCTCAAGAACACAACGCGTCACCCGGTCCAGGAATCGAAACCACAATCTTACAATCATGGTGCTGACACCCTAACTACTAAGCCACGCACCTCCACAGAGGAATATATTATTCAAAAGAATTCCAACTCTGTCTGTTTTTTATGTTTTATTTATGTTCTTTATAATATTAATGTAGGATATAGAAAAATGAGATGAAGTATTGATTGCCTTATTGGATAAATGAAATATTGAATATTAAATATTAAAGGACTAGGATACTTTCCTGCATTTTAGCAGTCTTCAAGGTCCCAGGTTATCACAACAGATATACAGACAGACAGATAGATATATGTACATGCATATTGATAAGTTGGATAGAAACATTGTCTGCCACCTGCTTACAATCAGTTATGCATCCACCAATATATACATCAACACACACACACACACACACACACACACACACACACACAGAATTGGTTACATTCATATTATCAGAGCTGACTTTAAAACGAATGTGTGAAATCAACAGCAACAACAACAACAACAGCAATATACTTACATACATGGTTTGCTTCACCCCCAACAGAATACGAGATAGAATCACAGTAAACAACGGTAACGTAGCCTTTACTGAAACAGACAAGAAAACAAAGTAGTTAGACATTTCTTGATCTCATAGTTGACTCCATTCTGAAGAGGAAAAGAAAAGAAAAGGAGAGGACAAAGAAAAACAAAGTGAGTCATTGACTCTGTCATTAGTGATACAGGCATTTTAATGTCAGATGAAATCCTCACCATTACAGAGGGTTATGGCATCCTGATTTTCAGGGATGCACCTCAGTTTTGAAGGAGTCGTCTTGGTTTTCTGGGACTCCTCCCAGTCTTCTGGAATTCATCTGCATTTTCTGGATTTCATCCTAACTTTTCAGGATTCATCCCTGTTTCCTGAAATACACCATGTTTTGTAAGCTTCATCTTGATTTTCCAGGATTCACTCATTTTCCAGAATTCATCCCATTTTCTGTGAATCGTCCCAGTTTTTTCAAGATTCACTCCAATTTGCCAAGATTTGTCCCTTTTTTCTAGAATTCATCCCATTTTCCAGGGATCATCAGTTTTCCAGGAATTTTACCAGTTTTCCAGAATTCATCCCATTTTCCAGGAATTGTCCCAGTTTTCCAGGAATAATCCTAGATTTTCAGCATACACTCCAGTTGTCCAGAAATCCTCCCAGCTTTTCAGAATTCATTCTAGTTTTCTAGGATTCATTCCAGTTTCCAAACAAGTCTCCATGTCACAAAAGGAATGTTTTGAGACAGTGATTTGTCTCACTTTCTTAAATTTTATTTTAGGAAGGTTAGAAACCATGCCAAAGCAGACACTGGAGCTCAATACAACTCACCAAACCTTCTCAAACCATCCAAAGCATGCCAGCATGAAAAACTAACATTAAAACAAGAATGATGATAAATATTATCTACTTTGTTTTTATATATTTTCTTTTTGTTGATTTCTTTAATTTTTACTTTCTGTAAATCTTTCAGCTTTTAGAAATTACAGCTTTAGTTTAAAATTTGCTTATTCAGTTTTCATTTAAGTATAAACCTGCAGATAATGTATAGTACCAGTAATTCATCACAGATTATTCTTAGTATTTTTGTCTTACGTAGAACGATTTTAACGGTTTTAATTTTTGGTAATTTTCTTCAATAAATGATTCAACAAAAATATTTATTTTCATACGTACAACACATATAAGATAGAAAGATATGTAGATAGAGAGAAAGATAGACAGATAGACACACACATACATACACACAGCTAGATATAGGCAGACAGAGAGACAGATTGATATATAGATAGAAAACTATGTAGATAGGTAGAAAGACATGCAGACAGATACAGATGACACACAGACAGATAGGTAGGCAGATAGACAGACAGACAGAGAGTGGTAGACAGATAGACAAACAGAGTGATAGAGTGACAGACAGATAGACAGATAGATAGAAAAATAAATAGAAAAAATAGACAGACAGACAGACAGACAAATAGAAAGATAGGTAGACAGATAGATAGACAGACAGATAGATAGACAGACAGGTAGACAAACAGATGGATAGATAGATAGATAGATAGATAGATAGATAGATAGATAGATAGATAGATAGATGGGTACATAGTCAGACAGACAGACAGCTAGATATTTGTGAGTGTCTTTATCATGTAACCTTGAATTTTCTCCTGTTCCTGTTCAAATTGAATACCAAAATATAGGACTATGCAAAAACCACCCTACATTATTATAAAGACTGACACAGCACAGATATTACTAGTTGTACAACACATAAGCTGGAGTGGTCAAATATACCTGTAGTGTTGTACACAAAAGGCTAGCATAGCACAGATATACCTGATGTTTAAGCTGGAGTGGTTAAATATACCTGCCATATTGTACACAAGAGCTACGTGTGACATTTCTTTTTCATGTTCAAGAGCCACACCATGTGTGTGTGAGTGTGTAAAATTATATTTATAAATAAAGAAGACATACCTATATTATATTTATATCTATCTATATATACACATATTAAAACATAGGGTAAAAATTAATTAATATATGATTTTTTACCCTATGTTTTAATTTGATTAACCATAACCAAGTTCTCAAAGTGAATATATGCAACGCAGTAACTATTTTCTGCAGATATATTCCTGGAATTAGCGCGCCAAAATGAAGACTTTTGATTTTTACCATTAAGTTGTAATTAACAGAACCATATACACGTTCACCTATGGCGGTGGACAACTTTGTATAAGATTCTGAGAATTATGATTCCATTACAAATCACGCTGAAGAGAAACAGACATTCGGTAAGAGTGCTAATTTCGAAACTAGTTCGTGTTTTAATAATGTTTTATTTCTGTAATTTTCACTGTCTTGCTCGCTTACGCTTTGGTATTCCGCTGAATTTCATTTTGAGAACAATTTAGGTCTTAGTAGACACAAGATGTGGTCTATTTCTAGCACATTAAATGTTCACTTTAGTGGTCAACGTTATATATAAAAATATATATACACATACATAGATGTAAGGTATTCAGGCTAAATTTGATAAATTTGCATAAAAGGAAAAGAAAACACAATATCCCACTTGAAAATAAAAGTTTTTTTCTTTAAAAAAAATCAAAATATATCAACTCGTTCAGAGGTTCTCAATCAGTTTTCACCTATGGATCCCCTTCGTTCTTATTTTACTCAGGTGGGGCCTCATAACCATTCCATGCTTTAAAAATTCTATATTTTTCACCTCTACCTTAGCGTAGGCAGAGGTACTGTTTTCAGTTGTGTTTGTTTGTTTGTCCTTGGACAAGATTTCTCAAGAACCACTGGATAGATTCAGATGAAACTTTCAGGGATGTTTGGCCTTGTGACTGGCACAAACTGATTAGATTTTGGGATCAATCCAGTACCAGACAAGGATTCTGGATTATTTTTCCAGTTTTTTTTTTTTTACATAATTTTTGAGAGCAGTTAGGTTCATTTTTAGTATTCTCCTTTGTGAAAGCAGTTGAGCTTATTTCAGATATTCCCATTTTTAAAAAACATCTCCAGCTAATTGTTGAGAGAATGTTGGTGTTGCCTTGGTGGAGGCTTGCACTCCTCTTGTTATAATTATTATTAGGAATTTGTGTGTTAAGAAGCTTGTGTCCCAACCACATGGTTCCAGATACAGTTCCACTGCATGGAACCTTGGGCAAATGTCTTCTACATAGCCTCAGGCCAACCAAAGCCTTATGAGTGGATTTGGTAGACGAAAGCCTATTGTATATATAGATGTATATATATATCTGAGTGTGTATGTGCATTAGTGTCTGTGTTTGTACCTACCACCATATGACAACCAGTGTTCATGTGTTTGCATCCCCATAACTTAGCAGTTCGGCAAAAGAGGCTGGTGTTTCTCCTTTCCTTACCTGGAGTCATCAGCGTTTGATATTTTTACAGAGAACCCATTTCTCATCACCAGTCACTATTCAGCTCACAAAAGGTTCGTTCGTGAAACACGACAGCAAAGAAGAGCAAACATTCACTCTCTCTCTGTCATTAAACTCGGAAAGTTCGTGAGAAACCTGACCCAGTTTACTGATTTTTCTGATGGCACATAGGTGTCAATGATTGGTTGAATGACCAAATCCAAGCTTCTCTGCTAGTTCAACAGTTATGATGGGATTTTGTTCCACTAGGGTCTGCAAGACGTCCTTGTTGAGTTCTACATATCCTCCAGGATGACCCTTGTCTTCTAGGCTGTAGTTTCCAGCTTGGAATTTCTGGACCCATCATTGACACTGGCTTACACTTATTATCTGATCCCTGTATACTGCATTAATTCCTCGCACTTTCTGTTGCATTGTCCCCTTTATTGAACTCATAAAGCAAAATAAGCTGAATATGCTCCTTTGTCACTTTCATTATAGCTTTGAAAAAATAACTGTTAAAATGGAACTGCACTCTTCAAAACTCGCACTAAGAATAAGCACACAAGGTAAAATTACTACCTGCTTTTATAGCAAGTTGATGCAGGTAGTTTATCCCATCCCCCTCTGACTTTTAGACCATGCAATTGAAAAACCACGTTATTTATGGAAT
>NC_069003.1:11276925-11277923 GCF_001194135.2 Octopus bimaculoides
CTTATTCTTTAGAAGCCTAGTACTTATTCTATCGATCTCTTTTGCCGAACTGCTAAGTTACGGGAACATCAACACACCAGCACCGGTTGTCAAGCGATGTTGGGGGGACAAACACACATACACAAACACATACACACACATACATATATATATATATATATATATATACATATATATGACGGGCTTCTTTCAGTTTCCGTCTACCAAATCCACTCACAAGGCTTTGGTCGGCCCGAGACTATAGTAGAAGACACTTGCCCAAGGTGCCACACAGTGGGACTGAACCCGGGTCCATGTGGTTGGTAAGCTAGCTACTTACCACACAGCCACTCCTACGCCTACATGTATACATCTCTCTATACACATTCATACGTGTAGATAGTATTGCTCACTAAAGTACATTGGTTAATCGCTGCACATTAACAGCTTCTACTGAGTCTTCATTTCTTGCAATAAATACTTCAAAATCAAGGTTAGATATTAAAGCTGTATTAGGAACAGCAAAAGTGAAACCCAATATCATCTGTGGAAGGCACAGCTGGAGTCTGTCGGATATAGATTGGTGAATACTGGTATATAAGCATCCAGCACTGACGCTGATGCATACTGGTAGATGGAAGTTATATGCGTGTGTGTATGTGTGTATGAAAAAATATATGCACGTGTGTGTATAGATAGATAGATAGACATATAGATATGTAACAGTATGTGTGTGTGTGTGTGTGTGTGTGCAAGTATGTGTGTGTGTATATATATATATACATATATATATATGGGAGAATATACAAATAATAACAACAGACGAGGACAGGTGGTGTAAATAACAAAAGTATATATTAGTATGACGCTCGGGAATACGGAAAGTCTTTGACGTTTCGAGCTACGCTCTTCAACAGAAAGAATACGGAGACAAGGAGAAAAACACGGAGAAAAAAAATTGAATAGTGTTCAGTCAACGGTGGCTGTGTGGTAAGTAGCTTGCTTACCAACCACATGGT
>NC_069003.1:11278826-11279842 GCF_001194135.2 Octopus bimaculoides
TATATATATAGATGAATAAAATATATGCGTGTGTGTGTGTGTGTATACATAGATACATAGACATATAGATATGAAACTATATATATATATATATATATATATATAAAAAACTATATACATATATATATATATATAAATGCATATATATATATATAAATACAAACACATATATATATATAAATATAAACATACTTATATAAATATACATATGTACATATACATACATATATATATGTATATACATACATATATATATAAATATATACATACATATATATATAAATATATACATACATACATATAAATATATACCTACACATATATATAAATATATACTTACACACACACACACACATATATATATATATATATATACATAAATATATACATACATATATACATACATATATATACATACCTACAGTGGGCCAATTGCACACCTGGGCATCAACCCAGATATTCCAACGTCCTCATGCATACATACACATATAGACATATTGTTGGATGGCCACTGACTGCTCATGAGCTCTTCCGCCCTTTGACAGGTCTTATTTTTCATCCTGCAGAGTGTCCAACACTCACCCTCCTCACCAAGCAAGCTTGATGGGGTTGCCAGTTTAGTCCCCAACAATCCGACCATGCAACAGGTTGTACTGGGTTACATGTTACCAACAGCTCCCAAGAGTGACCTGACACACACATACACATATATATATATACATACATATGTGGAGGCACAATGGCCCAGAGGTTAGGGCAGCAGACTTGCCGTCATAGGATCACAGTTTCAATTCCCAAACCAGGGAATTGAGTGTTTATTGAGCAAAAACACCTAAAGGTCCATGAGGCTCCGGCAGGGGATGGTCGCGAACCCTGCTGTATTCTTTCACCACAACTTTCTCTCACTCTTACTTCCTGTTTCTGTTGTGCCTGTATTTCAAAGGGTCAGCCTTGTCACACTGTGTCACGCTGAATATCCCCGAGAACTACGTTAAGGGTACATATGTCTGTGGAGT
>NC_069003.1:11279852-11282548 GCF_001194135.2 Octopus bimaculoides
GCCTTGTCACACTGTGTCACGCTGAATATCCCCGAGAACTACGTTAAGGGTACATATGTCTGTGGAGTGCTCAGCCACTTGCACATTAATTTCACGAGCAGGCTGTTCCGTTGATCGGATCAACTGGAACCCTCGTCGTCATAACCGACGGAGTGCCATAGGAATAAATACATATACACACACATACATACATACGTGTATATACAGTACATACACATACATCTGCATATATAAATACACACACCCACACACATATACACACACAGATATATACACACACACACAGATATACACACACAGATATATATACACACACACACACACATATACACACACACACACATAGATATATATACACACACACACAGATATATACACACACACGGATATATACACACACACACGGATATATACACACAGATACACACACACACACACACACACACACACACACATGTATATATATATATATATATACATACACATACATACATACGTGTATATACAGTACATACACATACATCTGCATATATAAATACACACACCCACACACAGATATACACACACACAGATATATACACACACACAGATATATATACACACACACACACAGATATATATACACACACACACAGATATATACACACACACACACACAGATATATACACACACATGTATATATATATATATATATATATATATATATATAGTCTGTTAAAGTCTGTCATACCGGCCATGACGAAGGGAAATAGCCCTGAAACTCGAGTCGCCTTTATATATATATATTTATATTTATATATTTATATATTTGATCCTTTATATTGAACACTCAATATTTCATCTACATTCAATACTTTCTTTCATGGTGCCATCCATTTTTATTTTATTTTATTTTATATTATATATTGTATATTATATTATATATTGTATATTCCATATTCTATACCCCACATTAGTTCTGCAGGAATATAAATAAAACATAAAAAACAGACAGTGTTGGAACTCTTTTAAGCAAAATAATATATATATATATATATATACATACACATACAACTTTTGTATGTCAAGGTGTCTTAATGCAGCAGGGACAAAGGAACTAAGGAGGTAATAATCAAAGGAATATTGATTTTTTAAAAATATTAATATCTTCTGTACATTTGTTTGTAATTTTCATCAAGTACAATGACACCATCTGCTACTCAGGCCATATAAATCAGCTGAAGTAGGAAAGCAATTGTTATTCGGTTTTGCTGCTGTTCTTTCTTGTACAATAATGGAATATGAAACAGAGCATTTATATCATCTTTCTATCTTTCACTTGTTTCAGTCATTAGACTGTGCCCCATGCTGGGGCACCACCTTGAAGAATTCTTGGTTAAAGGAATCAACCCAAGTATACTTTTTTTTTTTTACAAAGCCCGGTGCTTATTCTATTGATCTCTCTTGCCAAAGCACAGAGTTATGAGGAAGTAAACGCACCAGCACCAGTTGTCAACTAGTGCTGGGGGACAAACACCGACAGAAACACACAGACACACACACACACATATAAACGGCAATTTCCTGTTACCATCTTAGTGCCTAAACCAGCAAACCAATATTCACGAAACTTTGCGTATATGTTACACTTACATCCAGTTCAATAATAGGCTAATTCATTAAAAATCTATAATGTGCCCCCAGAGGCGTTGGGCAAATTATATGATAAAATGAAGTTGCAAAAAGTATTAGTCTGAGGGAAAGGTAGTAACAGAGAGAGGGTAACTTATATCAGTGGAGGTGAGAACAACGGTAGCAATAGGATGATAAGGTTACTACAGCTGTCATATACATGTAATGCTGCATACATACTTTCGTAAATACATAGATACAACACATATACACACACACATACAGAAAGTGGGGAGGTGAGGAATACATAGCTTTAAGGAGAGAGGGGATACATAGCTTTTCTGCTGTGTATATGTGCATGTATACAATGGGGCTATAAGGAAATGACAGAAATGATAAATGTAGTAGTAATCACAATTATGACAATGTCACTAGAGACACTAGAAACAGCTACAAACATCATCATCATCTTCATTTAACGTTCATGTTCCATGCTGGTATGGGTTGAGCTAGTTGGGAGGATCTGATTGGCTCAAGAACTACATCGTGCTCCAGTGTCTACTTTGGCATATTTCATACAGCTGGATGCCCTTCTTAGCACCAACCACTTAGAGCAGCAACAATGATGCAAAACCAGATTTCTTTACATTGCAAAGCAGTGTCGAATGGTGAAAAATGATCCGTGCATCGAGGGATAGCAGCCAATCCCGCAGGCGGATGGATTCACCCCCTGGACGCGTGGTCCTGTCCACGAATGTCGGGACCCTACTTGATCCTCTGTTCGGTCGCTCGGAGCCTCGTAGAAAATCGGCGGTGGCGCTGCCCACTATAAAAACCAGAGCATCCCGATGAGCGCAACGATTCGGGGTGAGTGGCCCCGTCCACTATAATACACCGGCGTCTTAAATGTGAGAATCACAGCAGTAATAATGCCGACAATGATAATGAATATTTATGAATTCAGATCAAGGTGGAACATTAACTGTTCATTCAGATGTTCAGGAATATGTAGATGAGGTAATTATCATAATTAGTCAAATACAAAACTGGTTCTCTTAGTTGCTCTCCATTGCTCTCATTTGCA
>NC_069003.1:11282854-11283989 GCF_001194135.2 Octopus bimaculoides
TATATATATATATATATATATATATATATATATATATATATATATATATACATACACACTCACACACATACAAACATATATCCATATATGTATACGCACATACATGAATAAATACATACACATGTATACACACACATGTATATATATATATGTGTGTGTGTATAAGAAGGGATGACCACTAAGTGGACATCCGATATGCTAGAAAGAGATCATCCACGACCCAACCACAAAGAATATAATGTTCTTTATTTTGTATATTTTCACTTGTCTTGCCTGCTTATGTTCTGGTATTTGCTGAATTTTAAGCAGACTTTAAACGACGATGATGAGATATATCTATATATATATATGGGGTATGCAGGTATTTTGAAAATACCTAATGGAGTAATGACCATTCCCTGCCATAGTTAGGGGTTGCCCTTTAGCAAGGCACAGCACCCTTTCAGCCACCCTGCCAGAGATTCACCGAATGTCATGGGATTGCAGCATGGCAGAGTGTGAAGAGGTAGCAGAAGAGTTCAACTGAGATAACAGTGCTTCTTACATTGATGCTGAGCAGAGAAATCCTAGACGATCAATGGTCAGGATCACCAACCTCTATCAAGAGAGGGGTAGCATCCATGGTTGTGTAATCAGCTAATGAAAGATTCACTATGAGCCAAGCTCCCAATTCAAATTCATTATAATGGAATTGGATGGCGACAGAGTCATGGAAATCCATGAAAGCAGCAAAAAAAAAAAGATTATCATCATGAAGATCACCGGGGGACCACTTTAGATACTTTCATAGTCAGCTGTTGCCACTGGTCTCTGTTCTCTGTCATGTATAGCAGGTTTGCTGTGTTATGACTTGTCCAGTGTGGAGGCGCAATAGCCCAGTGGTTAGGGCAGCGGACTCGTGGTGATAGGATCGCGGTTTTGATTCCCAGACCGGGCATTGTGAGTGTTTATTGAGCAAAAGCTCCACGAGGCTCCGGCAGGGGTTGGTGGTGAACCCTGCTGTACTCTTCCACCACAACTTTCTCTCACTCTTACTTTCTGTTTCTGTTGTGCCTGTAATTCAAAGGGTCAGCCTTGTCACACTGTGTCACGCTGAATATCCCCAAGAACTACGTTAAGGCTACACGTGTCTGTG
>NC_069003.1:11283999-11285137 GCF_001194135.2 Octopus bimaculoides
TCTGTTCTCTGTCATGTATAGCAGGTTTGCTGTGTTATGACTTGTCCAGTGTGGAGGCGCAATAGCCCAGTGGTTAGGGCAGCGGACTCGTGGTGATAGGATCGCGGTTTTGATTCCCAGACCGGGCATTGTGAGTGTTTATTGAGCAAAAGCTCCACGAGGCTCCGGCAGGGGTTGGTGGTGAACCCTGCTGTACTCTTCCACCACAACTTTCTCTCACTCTTACTTTCTGTTTCTGTTGTGCCTGTAATTCAAAGGGTCAGCCTTGTCACACTGTGTCACGCTGAATATCCCCAAGAACTACGTTAAGGCTACACGTGTCTGTGGAGTGCTCAGCCACTTGCACATTAATTTCACGAGCAGGCTGTTCCGTTGATCGGATCAACTGGAACCCTCGTCGTCGTAAGCGACAGAGTGCCAACAACAACAACAACAACGACTTGTCCAGTCCTTCATGTTGTCAAACAAGGATTTTCTCTTATGCCCCACCTCAGCTGTGCCCTGAAGAAATTTTTTGAACAGGAAGTTGTGACAGGATACATGACCGTACCAGACAAGCTTTCGTCTTTTTATCTGTGCAATAAATGGCTCCTTTCTGCCAGCATATTTGTTAACTTACTGCCTGACAAAGCTGATTGCTTTGTGCAGAAGATGTGTAATAGCCTTCTGAAACACCTGTGCCCAAATGCCTAGACTCTTTACTCCATATCAGGTGTAAGAGTCCAGCTCCCACACCCACATAGATGGATCAATCGATAAAGGAAAGAAAATTATGTCATGAACTTGCATGTTATTTCTACTGTAAGATGATATACAAGCATTCACCTCATAGCTGAATGCTTGTATATCGACCTATAGCTTTGTCAGAGATTCAAACATGCAATGCAATTGTATTTGAGAAAGCATTTACATTTATCTATATATATGGTGCAGGTGTTGCTGTGTGGTAAGTAACTTGCTTACCAACCACATGGTTCTGGGTTCAGTCCCAATGCATGGCACCTTAGGCAAGTGTCTTCTACTATAGCCTTGGGCCAACCAAAGCCTTGTGAGTGGATTTGCTAGACAGAAATTGAAAGACGCCTGTCATATATATATATATATATATATATATATATACATATATATATATATATAT
>NC_069003.1:11286073-11286703 GCF_001194135.2 Octopus bimaculoides
TAGAAAGGAAGAACGAGAGGGGTAAAGCGAGATACGTAGTAGTAGAGAGGAAGAACGAGAGGGGGAAAAAAGATAGAGGAAGAGAAAGAGAAAGAGATAGAGTAGCGTCGGAAGATATAAGTTTACGAAAACTACTTACAATTGGAGACGCTGCGTTCAAGTCATGTAAAAACAAATAGTAAATGAGTATATGCATATATGAGCACTTTTGATTATCTTTTCAATCACGTGTTCTTGAATATATATATATATATATATGTACATATACATGTATACACACGCACATATGTGAGGGCACATGGCCTAGTGGTTAGGCTGTTGCACTCATGATCATTAGATTGTGAGTTCAATTCCTAGACCGTGTGGTGCATTGTGTTTTTGAACAAAACACTTCATCTCACATTGTTCTGCGATCACTTCAGAAACACCTGATGCATGGTACACAGTGCACCTGTTCAGGTAAAATCAATTTGATGGAAGGAATGAGCACATAAATTTAATCACTACAAATAAGTTATTTATGCAGGTTGTTTGGCGAAAGCTGAACGGCCATATGTCGTCTTCGATTGTAGAGTCCACCACATATCTATCTATCTATCTATCTATATATATATATATGTGGTGGACTCT
>NC_069003.1:11288120-11295139 GCF_001194135.2 Octopus bimaculoides
AAAAGAAGAAAATGATTTTATCCTTTGTATATATATATATATATATATATATATACTGTTTAATATCTATGTGTTGATTAAAATTTATCTTTCTACTTGTTCTATATATATATATATTTGAATGTATAGGTGTATCTGAATGCATCATTTCACAACTAAGTGCCTCGTCGACCCCACCTCCCCACCAAACTTCCTCTACCACCATTCACTGATACAATTTTTACCTAAAAAAAAAGGTCATTTCCCAGGTGTAGGTTACACTTGTTTATTAAAGTTAATTCCAGTTCAGACTTGGTTTTTTATTTCTATTTTCATTTATTTTTTTCAACCCACTTCTCACGTCAAATACTTGTGTGTATGTATAACCCTGGCTTTATCTCACCAACAGAGAAAGAACCAGTTTTTAGCGTTAATTAACTAATTAATTATTTAATTAATGTATATTTGTGTGTGTGTGTGTGTATGTATGCATAAGTGGGATGCCATAAACTTCTCAGTACACCATGCCAAACTGTTGACATGATCAATCCCTTCTATGGGTTTTTGTTTTCCATGCCAAATACTATCTTCTCAGTGAAATGGTTCATTTTTTTTCTCTTCTGTTGTTCTGATAAACAGATTTCACCAACACTCCTTTGGGAGAGATCTGTATCGGTTCTTATTTCATATCTCTCCTCAGGTTCATTAGCTATCCTAATTATGTTGTTGGCTTCAGGGTCACAAAGCTGAGCAAGATAACTATTGGTCTCTTTCCTCTGCTGCAGATGTTGTTTTAGTGTCACAATCCGTGCTTCAGATCAGGGGTTTTCAAACTTTTTGACTTGCGGACCCCTTTGTATTTCAGGCTTTACCTTAGGGAACCCCTTATAAACGCTTATGAAATTTATACATAAATATTTGCTTAAAATAACATATATTTTTACATTTATTTATTTAACAGTATTTAACAAATAGGTTTCTTGTCAATTAAAAGATTTCGATTAAAAAACATATATAAAATCAAATTGCCCATAAAAAGTATTTGCTGTCCACGGACCCCCTGTCTTGTCCTTGCGGACCACAGTTTGAAAACCCCTGCTTCAGATGACAACAATACAGATTTGAGACCACAACCACCTGCCTTGCATGGGAAGTACAGTAATCCCTCACATATTGTGGTTCACCTATCAAGGTTTATTATTTAAGCTTACATCGATTCCTCCATAGTTTTGTTTTGCATTTATAATAAAATAAATATAAACAGGTTATAGAAAAAAATACACAGTATTGTTTCTACTTTATAGATTTTCACCTGTCATGGTGGGGTTTGGAACGTAACACCTGCAATAGTCAAGGGATTACTGTATAGCCTGTTTACATTTCCATTGATATTGAATTACCTGTAACTCTGAGCAGCTTGCAAATTTGAGCAGCTATCTCATTCAGTTCTTATAGCGACCAGTTCAGAAGGCCAAATGTAGGTGTGAGGACAGGTACTGCAAAGGTGTTGTGGGCAATATGTTTGTTATTTCTGGTCTCCTCCTTATTTATGGTTCCTTCATATCTGACATTCTCATTTTGTTAGAGACAATTCCAGGTTTAGCTTCCATGCCTGAAATTTTCTCTTTAATTCTTCTATAGATTCAGCTATGAAGACTAGATGGTCAGCAGGGGCGTATATTCCGGGTGTGTTACCTGTGCGCTGCACACCTGTCAAAAATGTCAAATTCATTATAAATATCTTACTCATTAATTTAACCGCAAATCTTAATGGAAAACTTTTGTTATATAACTGATTGAAATCTAGTGGCACTGGTTGCGGCAGCACACCCAATACAACAATCACCATACACAAATGATCATCAGCATATAGAAACTCCCATGAACAGCCAGTCTTAAACCCCTTAGTGATGGCTTGGAGGATCATGATGAACTGGAGAGGACTTCGTATATTCATTTATACATTCAGTAAGACATACTAGTCATTGCCCAATGGATTTAATTCACCAAATAAACAAGACCCGACTGGTAGTAGTACTTGTGTTACATTGATATTCGTGTAAATTAAGTGCAAAACTTCTTCACAATTACAATGAAAAGAGATTAAGGAGTGACTTGTAGTACATTGATATTCGTGTAAATTAAGTGCAAAACATCTTCACAATTACAACGAAAAGAGATTAAGGAGTGACTATGATAATACACTCAACAGTATAGTTGTTTGGGAGTGTATTATAATAGGAATCGGGTGTACACTGTGTTACAAGACGAGGATGGAAGATAATTATAGTCACCCGAGCAGAAAATAAATGCCAAGTATGTTTATGTAAGAGTTCAGATGATGAAAACAATGAGATAACTTAATAGTGAAGAAGTTCCACGCACATTCTCTCTCCCTCTCTCTCTCTCACATACACACATTACATTTTAAGTTGGGGACTGGAACATCGTCGTCATCACCAGCTGTCGTCTGAGTACCTTCTTTCTTTTAATATTCACATGTACAACAACCCTATTCCTACTTAACTATGGATTTCACAGATACGTACAAAAAAATACATGAAATTATGGCTATTAACATTATGTATTTAGTGATTAGGAAAAATCAGTCAATAAGTCACAACTGTTGCTATTTAAACTCCACGGAAAAAAGAATTGGAAACAACTGTTAGCTTTTCAGAGCAATAATTACAGCTGTGCTCTGTGCACCCTATGGTACTTAACTAAGAGTCGGTGAAAGCGGAATTCGACTTGGGCGTGCAGCCCTTGATGGGTCTATATCTCTGTGGGGGTGGGGAGAAACACTGGTGAACGAAAATCTATAGGGAGAGGAAGAGAGAAAAATGAGAAAAACAGCGAGTCACAGACAATAGTATCAGTTATAGTTTTAGCATTATACATAATTGTATAAATACATACAAACATACAATTATATATATACACACACACACGTATATATACACACACACATATATATATACACACACATAAATATATATACACACACACACATATATGTATACACACATACACACACATATATACACACACACATATATGTATACACACACACATATATGTATACACACATACACACACACATATATATATATATATATATATATATATATATATATATATATATATATATATATATATATATATATATATATATATATATATATATAACTGGAGACTAAGTGACAAGTTAAAAAAAAGTTATGCCGTGCTAAGCTGAATCGTTTGACTTAATTTTCTGAGTATATTTATTTTGTAAAAATATATCCAGTTTGTATCAAAGTTGCGTGGAGCACGAGGAATTTGTGAAAATCCAGCTCTATCTCTCGAAGTACACACACACACACACACATACATAACTTCACAGTATCGCGTCTGCATATACAATTTTGTTGACAACAAAACTTAATATATCGAAACAAGCTCCAATTTTCGTTGGTTAAAAGTTCGCCCAGGATAAAATATATAATATATATATATGTCTATATATCAACAAAACAAAATATCATACCTGTATGTGCGTAAGACACGGAAACTTTCCATATACTAACGTGTGAAGAAACAGAAGCCATGAACTTTCCCATCGCTAATGGTATAATCATTTTCATGTAATAGTTTCGCGGTATGCTAGCCACATGTCCAGAAGAGGTCGAAACCGATTTCAGGCGTAATAGCGGCGTCAGGTAGACAGATATTGAGAGCAATTGGACCATGGTTACTGTCATGGGATAAGGAAAATCCGTGAGCAACATCTTGCCTACGATATTACCGCTGGCACTTGATGAATACCACATAACACATAATCCGACGATTTTCATAGCCTCGAAAAAGACGGTTTCATTCCACATTTGGGAGAATCATGCACCCCAAAAATAATAAATAAGTAAATAAATAATCAATAAAAGAAAATAATGACAAGATTATGTATATAATGTTGATGGTGATGATGTGAATATGTGTGTTTGTATGTATGTGAGTATATGTGTGCGCTATCTTTTTTATGTGATGGTGTTGATGTTAAGAGGTTTTAAGGCAGTGTTTTGTATTTAAAGGCATATATGATATATATATATATATATGTATACATATATATATACATATATATATGTAATCCTTGACCGATTAGGTTCCCATACCGACCACTGACAACTGTCCTTTGGTTGTGTCAAAGACTTCGAAATTAGAGACACGTTGAAAACAAATATTCGAAGCCAGTCGGTCGGTCTGACTGGCTGTCACTAGAAAGAGAGAGAGAGAGTGGGAGGGATAAAGAGAAAGACATAGAAAACTATAAGGGTGAGGTTCGTGGGAAAGAAAGAAAGTTATTGCGAGTGATCTCCCTTACCATAACTTCCGGCTTCTAACTGTTGCAACCTAGTTACTGTTAGTTTTGTTATTTAGCCCATGGCCAACCAGGTTAAAGGCTTTGTAGACGTGACCGTCCTGTCTTGTCAGGAGTGTCTCTGTCTACATTACGTAATGTCTCCTTTCTTTATTTAAGACGAATGGGCGTGATTTGAGGTGAATTCAACAGCTATTTCTAGCTACGCCGTTAACCTCTTGCAGATTATTTGGGTAATTTTTATCCCGGAAAATATACCCATTTCGCGAGACGGGTGTAATTGTAAAAATTCTTCAAATAGTAAAAGGTCTTCTGTGGCATAAGTAAATATGACAGACCAAAGTTACAGTTGTGTGCTTGCCATAATCCGATACCCGACGTCCTAAAAGAATTATACATTGTTTCACAGAGGAGATCCATTTTTGATAATTAACTACCAAAAGTATCGCAAACACGAGAATAAAACTGCATTTAATTCCACTTTATTTGGTAACAAATTATATGAAATCAAGGTCGCAAAATTTGCCTCTCTATGCAATTCAACCCCGAAACTTTAGGCTCACCTTAGCCAAGAGTTGAGAATTGTGTAATTTTTGATGCCTTGAAGTCCAGTCTATTAGAAAAAAATACAATTATGTCGATTATAGGTGTAGGCATGGCTGTGGGGTTAAGAAATTCGCTTTGTAATGCAACCTTGTGGTTTCTGGTTCGGTCCCACGGCATGACAACTTGGGCAAGTGTCTTCTATTATAGCCTTAGGCTGATCAATGCTTTGTACACAAATTTGGTTGCCCATCGTGTGTGTGTGTGTGTGCCACTTGATTTGTGATGATTTGTTTCCTGTCCTTGTAACTTAGCAGTTCAACAAAAGAAACTAATAGAATAAGTATCTACCCTGAAAAATTTTAATATTGGGGATGGGTAGATTTGTTTGATTAACCCTTCATTGCTATGCTTCAGCATGGCTGCTGTTCAATGACTGAAGAAGTAAAAGAGTAATATAGTACTATATCAATTTGTAGCAGAATGGATTGAGAAAAGCATAAATGACAAACAATTCTCTCTCCTTTTTATTTATAGTTGTTGTTTGGACGTAGCAGAAAGCACTTAGGTATAAAGATCATATTTTAACCATTTGCTCTGATTGGTTAGTTTTTAGGTGCAATTTGTCCCCTAAACAATTCACCAAATTACCCGGTCAACCAATCAGATGCGCTCAAATGGATCACGTGTTTTCTTGGTAGGAAAAATCTTTCACATCTCTGCGGGGGGGCCTAGCAATTTCTTTAAATAAATCAGTTTTTCTCCACTTAGGGAGTCTAGCTTGTGTTGCCACCAGGAAGCTATTGCTTGCTTTCTCCATGCTATGACACAAGGAAATTCATCACTACTGATATTGCCACTGCATCTAACACCAACAATAGCAACATCATAATTCATCCTCACGTATAAGTGAATATGATTAAGTATTCCCACAGAAACCTTCATTTACCTTATACGATGTTTAATGTCATTTCACATTCATGTTGAATTATGCAGCAATCTTATGTTCTCTTCATTGTTTATTTTCTCTTTTCAATTTTTAATGTTTATTTTAGCGAGTTACCAAATTATCAGTTTGGTCTCCCTGCTAAAAATTCTGATGATCTTAAATTTATGGCAGACTACTCTAGACTATTTTCATGCTTTGTTTTATTTATATTCTTTTATTCTTTTAATTGTTTCAGTCATTTGACTGTGGCCATGCTGGAGCAGCCATTCTTTGTAAGCCTAGTACTTATTCTACTAAGTTTTGGGGATGTAAATACACCAACATCAGTTGTCAAGTGATGGTGGGGTGACAAACACAAAGACATATACACACAGTAGACTGCCACTAATCTGGCAACCTGTAATCCAGCAAAATCGGTAATCTGACACTAATTTTGGCTAGAAAAGTTCCAAATAATTTCAAATTTCCCAGGTTGCTGCACCAACTGGCTGCTACGATTTGATGGCACTACTTGCTGCATAAACACATTTACATAATTTGTAAACAAAAGCAAGCCTTTCTAGTTTTTTTTTTTTTTTATTCATCTATAATTATATCTTTTTCCCTTTTAGTCCCAGACATGGTTCCAGTGCATTAAGGAAGTGCTTCTCATGGTGTGAAGTATAAACATGGTACCTGGTCCATAAAAGAAAAAGTTGAACTGTTGAAAAAACTTGACAGCAGTGTGAAATTTCGTTTGATGTTTCTCTTTTCCTCATTAACCAACTTGTACTGATTTACAGGGTATTTTACCCAATCTAACTTAACCTGCCATACTTAATCAATTGATAATCGAGCGAAATCACTAATCCAGCACTCCTCAAGTCCCAACAATGCCGGATAATCAGCAGTTAACTGTATATGTCTGTATGTATACAACAGGCTTCTTTCAGTTCCCATCTGCCAAATTCACTTACAAGGGCTTTGGTCAGCCCAAGGCTATAGTAGAAAACACTTGCCCAAGGTGTCACATAGGAACTGAACACAAAACCATGTGGTTGGGAAGCTAGTTTCTTACCACACTGCCTTGCTTGTGCCTATATATATATATATATATATATATCATCATTATCATCATCATCCTTTAATGTCTGTTTTCCATGCTGGCATGGGTTGGACTGATTGACCAGAGCTGGCCAGCTGCACCAG
>NC_069003.1:11295149-11299471 GCF_001194135.2 Octopus bimaculoides
TCCTCCTCATCATCATCATCATCATCATCATCATCATCATCATCCTCACCAGCACCATCATCATCATCATTCAATGTCCATTTACCATGCTGGCGTGGGTTTGGTCAATTTGACAGGAGCTGGCCAACCGGAAAGCTGCACAACGCTCAAATTGTCTGATTTGGCATGGTTTCTATAGGCTGATGCCCTTCCTAATGCCAACCACTTTACAGAGTGTGCTGGGTGCTTTTATGTGGCACCACATGGGCACTTTTACAGGGAACTGCATGGGCACTTTTATATGGTTACGCCATGAGTGCTTTACACCACCAGCAGGATCAGTCTAATTGCCATCCTCTTTAAAGAGTGCCAGAGTAATTGGATAACATATTCTGGGCCGATGTGATGGCCATGACCAAGACATATTTGACACATTGAATACTACTGCCCTTGAATACTATTGTACCTCAATAGATAAAATTTAAAAAATGAATGTTATTGTTAGAATTTGTTTGATCATGTCTCACCTAGATGGAAGCTAACCTGGGGTTAAACAAAAATAATAGATATTTATGTTAATGAAGATCATAAATCTGGTAACATTTGTAGACCATGACATGGAAAATATGCATTCAAACTCATGAATTTCACTGAATAAACTAGGCTGATGCACACTATCACAAGCTATTTATCTACATATATGCATATTATTAGGTCAATATTATTGCAAGACTGCAAACTGGCAGGATCGTTAGCACGCCAGGTAACATGATTTGTGGCATTTCATCCATCTTCAGATTCTATGTTTAAATTTTGCCGAGGTCGACTTTGCTTTTATCCTTTCAGGGTCAATAAAATAAGTACCAGTTGATCACTGGGGTCAATGTAATTGACTTACACCACTCCCCAGAAATTGCTGGCTTTGTGCCAAAATTTGAAATCATAATTAAGGCAAGACTTAAAATAATTATCTGCCCACCCATTACATATATAATACAGCACTCCATCAGTTATGACGTCGAGGGTTCCAGTTGATCCGATCAATGGAACAGCCTGCTTGTGAAATTAACGTGCATGTGGCTGAGTACTCCACAGACATGTGTAGCCTTAACGTAGTTCTTAAGGAGATTCAGCGTGACACAGAGTGTGACAAGGCCAGCCCTTTGAAATACAGGTACAACAGAAACAAGAAGAAAGAGTGAGAGAAAGCTGTAGTGAAAGAATACAGCAGGGTTCACCACCATACCCTACCAGAGCTTCATGAGGCTTTTAAGTGTTTTCGCTCAATAAACACTCACAACACCTGGTCTGGGAATCGAAACTCTGTATTTGGCTTCTGTTGACTTGGAGAAAGCCTTTGACAGGGTCACCTGATTTCTTATCTGGTGGTCAATACAGAAACTATGGATAGATAAATGGTTGGCAAGAGCAGTACACGCCATGTATAGGGATGCTGTCAGTAAGGTGAGGGTTGGCAACAAGTATAGTGAAGAATTCAGGGTACAAGTAGGGGTTCACCAAGGATCAGTCCTCAGCCTCCTCTTGTTCTTCATAGTACTCCAGGCAATAACAGAGAAATTCAAGACAGGGTACCCTTGGGAGCTCCTCTATGCTTATGACCTTGCTCTTAAAGCTGAATCACTACCAGAACAAGGGAAAACTTTTCAGGTGTGGAAGCAAGGTCTAGAATCGAAGGGCCTTAGAGTTAAGCTATCAAAAACCAATGTCTTAGTAAGTAGGAAATCAGACAAATCACAAATCCCTTCAGGTAGATGGCCCTGCTTGATCTGTAGAAAAGGTGTATGTAGAAACTCAATAAGATGTACCCAGTGTAAGCTTTGGACACATAAAAGGTGCAGCAATATCAGAGGAAGGTTAACAGGGAAAATAGGTTTTGTGTGTGGAAAGTGCACAGGTACAATAAACACTAAAAATGTACAGAAAATAGATTCCATCACATACCAGGGGAGAAAACTAGAAGTAATCGATAGCTTCCATTACCTAGGTGACCAGGTTAGTAGTGGGAGTGGATGCTCTTAGAGTGTAGCTGCTAGAATACAAATAGGCTGGGTAAAGTTCAGAGAGCTCCTACTTTTGCTGGTAACAAAGGGTCTCTCACTCAGAGTGAAAAACAGACTGAATGATGCCTGTATGCCAACAGCTGTGCTATACAGCAGTGGAACATGGACTATGACTGCTGAGAACATGCATAGGCTTGTAAGAAGAAATGGAGCTAGTATGCTTCGTTGGATGTGTAGCAACCATTTGATGTTTGAAAAAATCCTTTTACATTTTTATAATTCAATATTATTAGGAAATGTATAAAAAAAATTGTTAAAATATTTTGCATATAACCAATTTATGGCACAATTTTAACAACAAAATCTTATAAGGACCCCAGTTGCACATTTGCAAAAACAATTATAACATTCCAGCCATGACCATCTCTTTCCTTAACCTTTGTCTCTATCTCTACACCAACTGTAAACCAACCCATGCCAGCATGGACAACAGACGTTAAATGATGATGAGGATGATGATATATATAAATTGGCTACTCCTTCAGTTATGACAACAATTGATCTGATCAGTGTAACAGCCTGCTCATGAACCTAAAATGTAGGTGCCAGAGCACTGCACATACACATGTACTCTTAATGTAGTTCTCGAGGACATTCAGCATAACACAAGACTGGTTCTTTGAAAATACAAGTGCTACTCATTTTTGCCAGCTAAGGAAAGGAGTGAGGAAATGACAGAGACAGTAGAATGATTGTAGTTCCACCACTTTACGGTCTGAGTTTGAATCTTACAAAAGTTGACTTCTCCATTTTATATTTCCAGATGATGACGGTAATATAAGTGGCAGTCTAGTTCTTGGTTTGATTTAACACTTTTGATATCAACCTGCCAGGAAATTGCTTTTAGCTCTATAAGACAAACTTTCTAAAGTGGTCTAACTCTTTAGCATTTAAACCAGTCTTATCCAGTCAAAATATTATACCTATGTAACTTTCAAACTGGCTAGATCCAGCCTCTCATACCTACCATACAATGTCATTCTAAAAATAACCAGTCAGATCATCAAAATCTTGAGGTTATGAGATAATGCATGATTAATTCAAAACAATGTCAATAAATAAGAATTGCACTTGACAGAGTAATCTGAATACTAACTGGCTAAACCAAAACTTCCCATCATAATTTCATGTTAATTTATGTTCCAAACACTAGCTTAATAATGACAAAGTTATTTTACTAAATTTTTCCTTATCATTAAAATTGTCAGACTAGCTAGACAGGCCTGATTAACTGGTATGATATTTAGGCTGCATGCTGTCCCATACTAAAACCAACTCCAAACTGTGTTTGATAAACATTTATCTATACATCTGAATATCAGAACATTTACATAATTATGCAGAAGCTTGCCAAGGCTGTATTTCAGTCTGGAGAATGGAGTTCATAGTTGAGTTAATTAATAAATAAGAATGGTTTTGTGAGAGAGACAGGAAAATATTCAATTCTTCATAGTTGACAATTCTTTTAATCTGAGGTTGAACAGCAACCAAGAAGCCTGTCTCCTTTCATATTGTTGTTTGTGTAAACTAAGAGTACCTCTGATGTGGTTTCCCATGCTTCTGCGTTTATAGCCCCTCTTTATGTGGGAACATCTGTAACTTTTAATAATATGAGGTGATATTGCTGCAAGATGATTGGTTTAATATTCAGGGCAATTTACCTGATCTAATGGAGCCTGATTCTAGTTTCAATACCTACATAGTTTTAAATCTAGGCCTTGCTACAAAATTAATTGAAACAAAGTCAGTGTATTTTGACAGAAATATGGTAGCAAAATGGAAACATACTGTATGATTCTATTAGTCTGTGTTCTGTAATTCATGTGAGATTGCCCACTGGTTCTAGAATGCAAACTGGTGCCGTTTGAGTGATCCACATTTTCCCCATCTACATCTTTACCATATGGTGCCCTAACAAAATCCGATAATAGGTATAGAGGCAAATCTAATTATTTGTCTTAACTTGACAACAAGGTCGAGGTGAGCTCTGATTGGCTGTATGCAAATGAGTTCATTACTGGGGGTCCGGAACTCTCGTAGGAAAAATATTTCGTGGCCAGGAGTAGAGAAGGCGTCATTGATGACAAGAGGATTCTGACGAACATAACTGAACAATTAATCAAAAATTCAATTCATTGTTCAAATAGTTAACTAATTGATTAAGGATAATAAAAGAAGTGAAATAGAAGCAGTGCATGTGTTTATTATTGTTATAATAACCATCCTAATAAAGAATAAAAATAATAGAAATTCAGTTAGCCC
>NC_069003.1:11300089-11302589 GCF_001194135.2 Octopus bimaculoides
ATTTTCGGAAATTTCAACAGAGTCCACTTAAATTCCTCTTAACTTCCAGGAAAATGAATATTTTTTTCGTGAAATTTTCTACAAATATACCTTGATGTATGTACATTTCGAGCATGTAGGAATTTTGAAGGAAACAACTGCAGGTTATTTTTGAGAAATGTTCCCCACTCGGTGGTGTTTCGGAGCAAGTCGTCCATAATTGTTTCATTTTTCTCTATTATGTGCGTATGTGCATCCGTAGATTTCTAATGAAGTAATACGCAGAAAAGAGAAGCCGTCATAAGAAAACTTACGTTAAAAATAACATGGACACGATTTTTTTTCTCAATAGAAGTAAATTCCAAAGTAAACGTTTCTAGTAGAGAAGTAGAAGAGAACAGGGCATAACTACATTAAATTTAACCTGAACCTGAAGATACTGTTTATTACCAACTAATATAGTGCAAAATATTTTCCCTGTTTTGTGTTCAAATCAGCTAACTCTGACCTCTCGTACCTACTCAACAATGTCGTTCTAAAAGTAAGCAACCACATCATCAAAATCTCAAGGTTACAAGATAAAGCATGATTAATTCAAAACAATGTGAATATATAAGTTTTGCATTAGACAGAGAATGCTAAAGGGTAAAGGTTTGAGAGACGACACCAGAACAAGTTTTTTTTTATTGTAGCTATATTCAGCTATTCAGGGAAGTAGTTTAAACTTTGCAACCACTTGGAATTACTATTTTGTTTTTGTCTCTTCCAGAAAATTCTATAAAGACAATTGCTCTCACAAAATATCATGATTTCACTGAAGAAGAAGTTACCAGAATACGACAACAGTTATTGCAGTGGTATGGCAGAAATAAACGGGATTTACCTTGGAGAAAGCAGGTAGAGTTTGGAAAATATTCTTCTGTAATGCATAGAAGTAATTATGTAATTAAACTTAAATGTAATCAGAAGAATTCAGTTGTTCAGCACCAACATAGTGTACATATACATAGCTACACACACACACACAAATGTGTATTTATATAGTGACAAATATTTAACTAAGCCCTAGTGTGGCTGTGTGGTAAGATGCTTGTTTCTCAACCACATGGTTCCGGGTTCAGTCCCACTGTGTGGCACCTTGGGCAAGTGTCTTCTATTATAACCTCAGGCCAACCAGAGCCATGTGAGTGAATTTAGTAGGCAGAAACTGAAAGAAGCAAGCTAGCAGAAATGTTAGCGCGCCGGGCGAAATGCTTAGCGGTATTTCGTCTGCTGTTACGTTCTGAGTTCCAATTCCGCCAAGATCGATTTTGCCTTTCATCCTTTCAGGGTCGATAAATTAAGTACTAGTTACGCACTGGGGTCGAAGTAATCGACTTAATCCCTTTGTCTGTCCTTGTTTGTCCCCTCTGTGTTTAGCCCCCTGGGGGCAATAAAGAAATAAGAAACTGAAAGAAACTCATTGTGTATACATGTGTGTGTCTTTGTGTCTGTTTGTCCCTCCACCACCATCACTGCTTGACAACCAGTGTTGGTGTATTTATGTCCATGTAACTTAGCAGTTTGGCAAAAGAAAGCAATAAAATAAGTACCAGGCTTAAAAAAAAGTACTGGGGTGTATTCATTCGACTAAAAATTCAAAGTGGGTCCCCAGCATGGCCACAGTTTGAAGCAGGTAAAAGATAAAATTTCAAATGCATACATATATTTCAGTGTGTGTGTCTGTGTGTGTAAAGTTTACATCCCAGCCACATACTTTTGGGTTCAGTCTCGTTGCGTGGCACCTTGAACAAATATCTTCTATGTATCCCATCTGAGCCTTGTGAATGAATTTGGTAGATAGAAACTGGTAAGGTACTTATGTTTCCTTGTCTTCACATCATGTGTGTGTGTGTTAGTCTCTCATCACCTAGATGTCACATGATAGTTTTAAACAAGCAGTACCATCATACAAGCTGAGTCCTTCTTTTCCAGTCTTCCATGAAAACATCTGGCCATGGGGGAAATATTACCTTGCTTGGAAACAGGTGAAGGTTGCCAACAGGAATGCATCGAGCTGTAGAAAATCTGCCTCAACAAATTCCATCTGATCCATGCAAATGTGGAAAAGTCAATGTCAAATGATGACATATGTACATATATATATATATATTTTTAGGTGGCACGTAAAATACACCATTTTGAGCGTGGCCGTTGCCAGTACCGCTTGACTGGCCTTCGTGCCGGTGGCATATAAAAGCACCCACATACTCTCTGAGTGGTTGGCGTTAGGAAGGGCATCCAGCTGTAGAAACTCTGCCAAATCAGATTGGAGCCTGGTGTAGCCATCTGGCTCACCAGTCCTCAGTTAAATCGTCCAACCCATGCTAGCATGGAAAGCAGACGTTAAACGATGATGATGATGATGATGATGGTGATGATATATAGGCACAGGCATAGCTGTATGGTAAGAAGCTTGCTTCCTAACTACATGGTTTTGGGTTCAATACCACTATGATTTTATTAACCAGGCCAATCCTGT
>NC_069003.1:11304312-11312237 GCF_001194135.2 Octopus bimaculoides
GGGGTTAAGGGTTTCAATGATGAAATTATTTTTGTTGGGTTTTAAAGAAATTTGTTACTGTAATTTTCAAATTTTTGCTAAATTCATTTTACAGTAATCTTTTACTGGTTTCTGTCATTGAACTGTGGCCATGCTAGGGCACTGCCTTCAAAGATGTAGTCGGACAAATCAGTCCCAGTACTTATTTATCAAGCCCTGTGCACATTGTATCAGTCTCCTTTTGCCAAACCACTAAGTTACAGGAACTTAAACAAACCAACACAAGTTGTCAAGCAGTGGTGGTGGGATGGCTTACACACACATATACAATGTAACTATGTGGTTTAGGGTTCAATCTCACTGCATGTCATCTTGAACAAGTGACTTCTGCTTATAGTCCCAGGGTGACCAATGCCTTATGAGCTAATTTTGTAAATGTAAACAATGATGGAAAACTGTCATATATATATATATATATATATATCTGTGTGTGTGTGTGTGTGTACATGTATACATATACATACATATATACATATAGTTTCAGTGATTTAAATAAGAGTTTTGACTGTTATTTCCAGCAGGTAGGCATACTTGGTATGCCCTTTGATTAATTTTAATCCTTCATCTATTTACTGCTTTTTGGGCCTGCAATCACCTATATTATTGGTACTGATATTATCATTTTAATTGTTACACTAGATAATAATAGAGTCAATAATATCTTAGCAAATATTTTCTCCTGAATTATTTGCTCCATATTAAAATTGTATATATATGTGTGTGTATGTGTATATATATTGGTCATTCGCCATGATAGAACGCTAACCACTACACACATTTTTTTCTCTGCTTGTTTCTCTCCTTTCTTTCTGTGTTCCTTTCTGTGGAAGAGCGTAGGCTTGAAACGTTAAAGACTTTTTCAATTCCCAAGCATTATACTAATACATCTGTTTGTTTTCTACACCACCTGTCTTCGTCTGTTGGTTTTTTTTGAATTTTCCCTATATATTTCCCTATATTCCCCAAAAATTCCTCTCAACACATGGCTATGATGCTCCCCCACTACTTCTGCTCATGATCAGAGATGCACATACCGTCAGCCACCAAGGGACATGCTCAACAGGTTAAGGTCAAGCAACTGACATGCAAATCTGTGGTATTAAGCAGAATATTTGCTGTAGCCCATCTTTTTATACCAAGACAAAACAATGTACATGATAACACTTCCAATCAATTAAGATCAAATGCCATGAGTGCCACTGCCTGGTACTGCATCAAGGCATTTATTATTATTGTTATTGTTATTATTATTATTATTGTTCAGTAGTTTTATTTTTATAACGTGCTTTCACTTCACTACCGAGCGCAGCTCTGTGTGCCTTGGATATGTGCTGTGATTTGCTGTGATGCTCTTATTATTATTATTGTTATTATTCAGCAGTCTCGTTTCATCCTTTCAGAGTTGATAAAATAAGTACCAGTCAAGTCCTGGGGTCGATGTAATCAACTTCCCTACTCTCCAAAATTGCTGGCCTTGTACCAAAATAAGAAAAGATTATTAGATGTTGGGGTAAAGTGTAGATGATGAGCTGATAAAGGGAAAGGGAAAACAGTATTGACCATGGCTCTATATGTTCCCTTGACTGGCTAGAAATAACAGCCAAATTTCACTGAAATCACACTCTTACTCTCTTACAAACCTAAAACGAAAGAACACTTTGGTGGGGGTATGTAAAACCCAATATGCAGATAGATGGGATGGTCATGGCTGAAACACTTTGATCATTGGTCTACTTTATCCAGCCTAACCTGGGGTTAAATAACATCAACAGTAATAAGTGAGGAGTGTCATGTTATTTATGTGTACCCAATACATACCAGGGTACCTCGTTTAATGAAGATAACCATTCAGTTTTTGGGTTCTAGAATTCTTTTGTTCTTGTAGGATTCAACTGAAGATGTCAACAAAAGAGCTTATTCCGGTAAGTGCCATTTCCCTCTCTTCTTCTGTCTTTATGTTTAAGTTTTTGTATTCTCGTATGCTGACTCATAAACATACACGCACCTAGTGAAAGAAAATTCATGTTTATGTATGCCCTGGTCTTAGAATAAAAACATAATAGTATTCTGTTCAACTTTACTGCTGGTGATAAACTTGTAACTGTCTACTGTCTTTCTCTCTCTCTCTCTCTTTGTCTGTTGCATGCATAAAAGTTTGCATACACACAGAGACATACAAATATATACACATGTAATTTTTCTATACATGCTCATACAGATGAAAGAAAAATACATTTATTTGTGTATCCTGTTGTTTCTCTCTTTGAACTTTTTACTAACTGAAAACATGTAGCTGTTTATCATTCTCTCTCTCTCTCTCACACACACACACAGTTTTATACACACATATATTCACTTGTACACTTTTATGTGCCTGTGCACATGCACAGACATGCACTCATATAGTGAACATATAATGTTTTAGTATGTGTCCTGGTTTTAGAAGAGACATGATGTTATTCTGTTCAACCTCATTACCAACTACAAAAATGTAGCTCTCTCTTTCTCTCTCTCTCTCTCTCTCTCTCTCTCTATCTATCTATCTATCTATCTCTCTACTCTCTCCTTTATCATCTCACTCTCTCAGGCTTGTTGCCTTGAACAAGCAGAGACAATATAGAATGGAGAGGACTCCCTAGGGTTTCAGATTACAAGCCAACTCCACGAATGCTAGTGTTATAATAAAATGTACACAGTACACTCTAGGTTCAATCCTATTGTGCAAGTGTCTTCTGCTATAGCCTTAGACCAACGGTTCCCAAACTTTTTCAGGCTGCCACCCCCTTGACACTTGAGCTACATTCTTAGCGCCCCACTCCCACTCAGCACCACAGACGTAGGCCACTTTTTGCAGCAAATTCAAAACAACAGTATTTCATAAATAAAACTTAACCTAATTAACCCATTATTTGGGGTGGGGGGTACAGCCATTGCCCCTTTTTGGCCACCCTATTATTACCCCACTTTTTTCAACATCCCTCTTGATCTTTCTGCTGGCCACAGGGGTGGGGGTGGGGCAGTACTGCCCACTTTGGGAACCACTGCCCTAGACCACTCAAAGCTTTGTGAATTTAAGTAGACTGAAACTATAAAATGTTTGTGTGTGTGTGTGTGTGTGCATATATTAATGCATGTGTATGTATAGATATGTATGTACATGTATATCAGCATGGTAAAATGTGTACTTAAAACAAAGATAACAAGGAAGGTCATTGTAGGATTGTGCACAAAAGCTGCATTCTAATGACAGGACATAAAACTTCTAACTCTCTCTTTCCTACATGTATTTATATTATAATAAAAAGGCTACTACAAAATAATTAATAGGATTTTCAGGATTCTTTTGTTATTGAACATTTCAGCAACAGGAAAGTAATTTTATTTCACTGCAAGAGAGAGTTCCTTCTGACTATAACACGAAATCTGATACATCTTTCTAATAGTACTTTAGCATGCCAGACGAAATGCTTAGCGGTATTTCATCTGCCGTTATGTTCGGAGTTCAAACTCCGCCGAGGTCGACTTTATCTTTCATCCTTTCAGAGTCGATTAAATAAGTACCAGTTACGCACTGGGGTCAATGTAATTGACTTAATCCCTTTGTCTGTCCATGTTTGTCCCCTCTATGCTTAGCCCCCTGTCAGCAATAAAGAAATAAATGTTAAATTTAAAATTGATATTTTTTGTTTTTCTTGTTTTTCTTTTCTGTCTATACCTGTGTGTGTATTTTGTAGTGTGGGTCTCCGAGATAATGTTGCAACAGACACAGGTGGTTACTGTCATTGATTATTACAACAGATGGATGAAGGTAAGATGTCTTAGCACTTGTTTTTTTGTTTTTTGGGGAGATGTTGGGGCTGGAGTGCTGAATGCATGTTTTTTTTTGTTTGTTTGTTTTTGGTGTTTTCTTCTTCGTAGTTGCTTTTTCTTTTTTTTCTTTTTTTTTGTCTGCCATGGAGAGTATCTTTAAATGTCAATTCACCTGTATGTCACCAACCAATTTATCATTTTTCTTCACCTGTGACACACATTTGTTTGTTCTTGTTTTATTGTGTATTTAGTTATTGTTTTTATGAGATCTATAACTGAACAGGTTTTTATAAGCTATAAGAGCTGGGAAAAATGGATCTTCCCACATGATGACAGAAAATACTAGAATGAAATGATAATTGTATCATTGATTGGATAAATCTCTTTGTGTTTAGAACTCGTGTCTCATTTTCACTTGCAAAAAAATAACGGAACTGAATGAATAGTTCCAAAGCGTGTTCGCTACACCTTTGGGACGCAGGCAAATGAACAAACTGGCAGAATTCTTTGCCACTTTACCTGTAAAGTCACAAAACGAATAGTCTGCAAGAAACTAATCATGTTTCTTGAAGAAAATGACTTGCTGACTGACACCTAGCATAGATTTTGACCAGGTAGAAGCTGTCTAACACAGCTCTTACAACAATACGACTGGGTGTTAAAACAGCTGCTGAATGACTGAATTGTGGATGGATGTGATATATCTCAACTTTTCAAAGGCCTTTGATAAAGTCAACCATGGTATGATATGTCACAAACTGCATGATGTCTGCAAAGGCAGAAAACTTGGTGAGTGGCTGCATGACTTCCTAAGAGATAGACATCAGGCAGTGGTGACCAATGGAGCCACCTCCAAGGAAAAAAATAAATAGTGATGTTCCACTGGGCACTGTCTTAGGGCTACTGCTATTCATAGTGGCCCTCCAGACATGCCCTCTGCTGCTCAGATAGCCACCCTTGCTAGCTATGCAGATGACATAAAGTCTCTCAGACAATACAAAATCCTGGAAATATTGCACATCTGCAATGGGAGTTGGACACAATATACAGGTGGGCTGAGGACAACAACATGCAGTTTAATACAGGAAAATTCCAAACCAGCACACAGAGCTGAATGGCATGCAGACAGGATACACTGGTCCAGGAAGAATTGCAATCCCTGAATCAAAATCAGTGCATGATCTGGGCATTGACATGAGCAATGATGCATCTTCCCAAGTACATATTACTAATTTGGTAATAAAATACAGACGGCTAGCTGGATGGATTCTCCAAACTTTCAGAACGAGAGAAAAGGAGACATGGATAGTCCTTTGGAGGACATACGTCCCCAGCCACTTGGACTTTTGCCCCCAAATATGGTCACCACATTATATAAAATTCACTGTGGAACTCGAAGCAATCCAATGAAGCTACACTAAGAACATCGTCTCAGTGCAATGTATCAGCTACTGGGATAGACTGAAAGAATTAAAACTCTTCTCCCTAGAATGAAGGTGGGGAAGATATGCAGTGATATAGATCTGGAAAATCCTAAAAGACCTTGTACCAAACTTTGGCATTGAAAGTTACTCAAACAGCAGAACAGGGTGCCACTGCATAGTGCCAAAGATCGCAGCATCACCTTCAATATCCTTCCAAAATACCCGAGAGACCTGCATGGTGTGGAGGTAGGTGTCTTCAAAACGAAACTGGATCTCAATTGTGTCAAGGGTTTCATATGAACCTACGTCATGGCAGGAAACACAGACGAGAACAACAGCATCAAACTCCCTCATTCACCAAATGCCACAAATCAGAGGAGGTTTCAAATAACGAAGGTGTAGCACAGCCAACAGTTACTACCTCAGGCTTCTACATTTTGTGACCTTCTCATTTTATCATATAATTCGCCCAACACCCCTGTAGAGCACATAGATTTTTATCTAAATCCAATTTGCCTATTATTGAACTGGATGCTAGTATCACCTGTAAGCAAAGTTTCGTGAATATTGGTTTGGTGGTTTAGGCACTAAGTTGGTAACAGACAGACAGAAATTGCCATTTGTATGTAAAGATGACGAAAGAAAACAACAAAATAATCAACTTTTATGTTTCTAATTTTTAGAAGTGGCCAACTGTTCAAGACCTGGCAAGAGCAGACATTGAGGTAAGTCTAGAACAGACCAGTTTCTTACGGATGCTTCATCCTTTTGTTACCATATTTCTGTTAAAATATGTTGCCCTTGTTTCATTAAATTTCAAAAGTAATGAAAAATTTAAGATGGTGTTTGGAACAAAAATTAACATGAAATTTTGATGGAAACTTTTAATTTAAATCACTCTAATCCTTTTGTTACCATATTTCTGTTATGTGTTGTCCTTGTTTTAATAAATTTTGACAATAATGAAGAATTTAGTAAAATAACTTTATCATTGTTATTAAGCTGATGTTTAGAACATAAGTCAACTTGAAATTTTCATGAAAGGTTTCATTTTAGATCACTTTAACCCTTTAGCATTTAAACCAGCCCCATATCCGGTTTAAATGTATTATACATGATTTATGTTTGTTTGTTTTTTTTTTTGTTTTTTTTTGCATAATGCAACACTTCTGTTCATCAATAATGTTGAAATATTCTTTTTCCTTTTCGTTGCAGGAAGTCAATCAAGTGTGGTCAGGTCTGGGATATTATTCCCGAGCTCGTCGACTTCATGAGGCAGCCAATAAGGTACACCCTGAATTGCTTCAGTATATATATTTTTCTTGTTAAAATCTATTGGGATTGGGTTGTGGGTTAGATCCTGTGGGTATATTGCCTATCATTCGCCAGATTTTTTTTGGTTTCATTGGTTGCCTCATTAAGGTGACATGCTCAATGCCCCACCATGGGGGACCAAGCTTGTCACCTCAATGAGGAAACCAATAAGGTAATCAACTCTCATTCATAACTACTTTTTCTTTATTTTGTCTTCTGTTTCTTGTTTTACTTGTTTCAGTCATTGGACTGCGGCCATGCTGGGGCACCACCTTGAAGGTTTTAGTTGAACAAGTTGACCCTTAGACTCATTTTTTTAAAGCCCAGTACTTATTCTGTCAGTCTCTCTTGCCAAGCTGCTAAGTTATGGGGATGTAAACACACCAACAGCAATTGTCAAGCGGTGGAGGGACACAGACACACACACACATATATATGAACGCACATACAACAGGCTTCTTTCAGTTTCCATCTACCAATCCTACTCACAAGGCTTTGGTTGGCCCAAGACTACAGTAGAAGACACTTGCCCAAGGTGTCATGCAGTGGGACTGAACTTGGAACCATGTGGTTGGGAAGCAAGCTTCTTACCACGCCTGTGCCTATTGTTTGTGATTGAGCAAGCTTTTTTTTTCCTTTTTTTTTTTAATGTTTTCATTGATTGTATTATGGTCATGCTGCAGCATGGCCTACAGAGAGTTTAGACCCTAACCATCCAGTGATAGTAGGCTTTTAGGTTTGTTGTCATGTTATCAACATTGACCTGGGCCAGATATGAACTTGTAGTAACCAAATGCCACAAGATATTTTGTCGGACATCTACTGATTCTGCCAAACTGCATTTTTTAGGTTTTGTTTGTTAGAGGAAGAAGATTTATCATTTATCTTTTACTTGTTTCAATCATTGGACTACAGCCATACTGGAACACCATCCTGAAAGGTTCAATCATACAAATCAACCCCAGCAGTTCTGTTAGTCTCTTTTGCCTACGGGACGTAAACAAACCAATGTCAGTTGTCAAGTTGTGACACCTTGGGCAAGTGTCTTCTGCTATAGTCTCAGGCCGACCAGTGGATTTGGTAGACGGAAACTGGAAGACGCCCGTCGTATATGTATGTATATATATATATATATATATGTGTGTGTGTGTGTGTATATGTTTGTGTGTCTGTTTGTCCCCCACAGCATCGCTTGACAACCGATGCTGGTGTGTTTACGTCCCCGTAACTTAGCAGCTCGGCAAAAAGAGACCGATAGAATAAGTACTAGGCTTACAAAGAATAAGTCCTGGGGATCGATTTGCTCGACTAAAGGCGGTGCTCCAGCATGGCCACAGT
>NC_069003.1:11312786-11313495 GCF_001194135.2 Octopus bimaculoides
ACTCACCACATTTTCATAAATCCATACTAATAAACACTCACATCACACACAATTAAACCAATGCATATATATATACATACACACACACACACACACACACACACACACATATACATACATACATATACACACGTGCACGACATTGGTACGTATATACAATCTCTTATATATATAATGTATAAAATATATATTTATAAACTATATATTATATATATACTATATTATATACATTATATGTATGTGTGTTGTGCATGTTCTCATCCAATGCACACACAAACATCTATACACCAACCTAACACACACACACACACACTAGGTGGTGCATAAACTGAAGGGACAGTTACCAAGGTCAGCCACAGACTTACACCAACATTTGCCTGGTGTTGGAAGATACACTGCCTCAGCCGTGGCTTCTATTTCATTCAAGGAGGTAAGTCTAGGAACAGCCAGTACTTCAGTTTGTTGGAGCTGTCACTTGACAGAACCATACTGGAGCACTGCATTGCGATTGAATTTTTTAAAAATTGTTTTTATTTTATTCTTCATTTTTGTATCTTTTTTTTATATTCTTTTCTACTCTAGGCACAGTGGAGGCGCAATGGCTCAGTAGTTAGGGCAGCGGACTCGCGGTCACAGGATCGCGGTTTCGATTCCCAGACCGGGCGTTGTGAGTGTTTATTGAGCGAAAACACCTAAAAGCTCCACGAGG
>NC_069003.1:11314365-11319867 GCF_001194135.2 Octopus bimaculoides
TCCACGGGTTCCCTCAACTGTTAGGGTGTGGCACTTTTTCAGGCAGCTATCCTCATCCATTCTCACCACATGTCCATACCAGCGCAATCGTCTCTCTTGCACACCACAACTGATGCTTCTAATGTTCAGCTTTTCTCTCAAGATACTTACACTCTGACGGGTATTCACATTGACATTACACATCCAACGGAGCATACTGGCTTCATTCCTTGCGAGCTTACGCATGTCCTCAGCAGTTACAGCCCATGTTTCACTGCCATGTAGCATGGCTGTTCGTACACATTATATATTCTTTTCTACTCTAGGCACAAGGCCCAAAATTTTAGGGGAGGGGTGCCAGTCGATTAGATTGACACCAGTACGCAACTGCTACTTAACTTATCGACCGCAAAAGGATGAAAGCAAAGTTGACCTCGGCAGAATTTGAACTCAGCGCGTAAAGACAGATGAAATACCGCTAAGCATTTTGCCTGGCATGCTAACGTTTCTGCCAGCTCGCCATCTTATATCTTTTTTTTTATTGTTATTGTGAAGCAATTAGCTTCCTGAATTCTTATATAGGATTCAAAAGCCAATCTAAAGTTTGCTCTGAATCACTTCCTTATGTTCTCGACCTTTGCATTGAGAATTTGATGAGTCCTATTATCTTCCATGAAAACATATCTCTCTCTCTCTCTCTAACGCTCACCCTCTCTACATGTCAACCCAGTCAAAGAGGTAAATTCTATTACTTTCTCTCTCTCCTTCTTCTGTTCATCTCATAGTAGTCACCTAATTACCTACAAAATGGACAACAGAACTTCAACTTATCTATACACTAGCACATCTCAAAGCAGTTTTTGTTTTTATATTGTAATGGTAAAATAATAGCCTTTTCAACTATTATTTTTCCTCTGTCATTTATTCAATGGACTTTAAAATAAAATCAATTTATCTTTTACACACTTTGTGATGCCCAACAATCGAACTTTAATCTGTCTATATCTCAACTGAAGCACAACATATAAACAACCACACATAACCATTACAATTGTTATACCATGCTAGCAGGGGTTAGACAAAGGATCATCAAACATCTTATCAAATCATTGCCCTGTCCATAGAATCATAAACATCATAGTTGTAAATGAGTGTCACCTTCATACAACCGATGTATTTCATTTCTTATCTTCCATGAAAACATATCTGGCCATGTTGGAAATATTACCTTGTTTGGAAACAGGTGAGGTTTGGTGACAGGATGGACATCCAGCCATAGGATATCTACCCCCAACAAATTCTGTCCAACTCATGCAAGCCTGGAGAAGTGGACATTAAAACAATGATATTTATATAGACGTAGGAGTGGCTGTGTGGTAAGTAGCTTGCTTACCAACCACATGGTTCCAGGTTCAGTCTCACTGCATGGCACCTTGGGTAAGTGTCTTCTACTATAGCCTCAGGCCGACCAAAGCCTTGTGAGTGGATTTGGTAGACGGAAACTGAAAGAAGCCCGTTGTATATATGTATATGTGTGTGTCTGTGTTTGTCCCCCCACCATCGCTTGACAACCAATGCTGGTGTGTTTACATCCCCGTAACTTAGCGGTTCAGCAAAAGAGACCAATAAAATAAGTACTAGGCTTACAAAGAATAATTCCTGGAGTCGATTTGCTCGACTAAAGGCGGTGCTCCAGCATGGCCGCAGTCATAACAGGCCTAAATATTCTACTTGTTTTAAGTACAAATTGATTAGATGATGTCTCTCACACCTACCCTATGATGCCATTCTGAATATAAACAATCACCTCATCAAAATCTCAAAGCTCTGCGATAATGCATGATAAATTCAAAATGTTGTAAATGAATAAACATTGCATTTAACAGTGAAATCTGAATGCTGAAGGGCTAAATGGGAACAAGCTGTTCATACCATCAGCAAAATGGTATAGATCTAAACTTGTAGCTTTAGACATATTGCTTATGTGAATTATGTGGAGGTGCATGGCTTAGTGGTTAGGGTGTTGGACTCATGATCGTAAGATTGTGATCTTGATTCCTGGACTAGGCAACGTGTTGTGTTCTTCAGTAAAATACTTCACTTCATGTTGCTCCAATCCACTCAGCTGGCAAAAATGAGTAATCCTGTGATGGACCAGAGTCCCATCCAGGTGGGTAATATATGTGCCATGGGAACCAGGAAATCGGCCCTTATGAGCCGGTATGACTCAAAAAGGGAACTTTACCTTTTTACCTTTATGTGTATTCCAGAAAGGAACAGTCTAAGTATTTATCCTGTAGTATTTAAACCGGCCATATCCGGCCCAAATATTCTACCTGTTTTATGTTCAAACTGACCAGATCAGGCCTCTCACACCTACTCTGCAATGTCATTCTAAAAATAAATAATCGCATCATTGAAACCTCAAAGTACAAGATGATGCAAGGTTGTTTCAAATCAATGTGAATAAATAAGCATTACATTTGACAGAATGATCTGAAGGCTAAAGGGTTAAATCAACCAGATCTGGGCACTCACACTTATCCTACAATGTTATTCTAAAAATATAGAATCACATCATTGAAATCTGAAAACTATGAGATAATACATGATTAATTCAAAACAATGTGAATAAATAAGCATTACGCCTTTCAAAACATTCATCCTCATCATCGTTTAACGTCCGCTTTCCATGCTGGCATGGGTTGAACGATTTGACTGAGGACTGGTGAAACCAGATGGCTACACCAAGCTCCAATCTGATTTGGCAGAGTTTCTACAGCTGGATGCCCTTCCTAACACCAACCACTCTGAGAGTGTAGTGGGTGCTTTTACGTGCTAAAGGATTAAGCTGGTGCTTGGAGCCTAAATTAACATGAAATTTTGATAGATGAAGCTTTTAATTTCAATCACTTTAACCTTTTAGCATTCAGATTATTCTGTCAAACATAATACTTATTTATTCACATTCATCATCATCATCATCGTCATCGTCATCATTTAGCATCCGTTTTCCATGCTGGTGGGGGTTAGATGGCTTGACTGGAACTGGTAAACCAGAAAGCTGCACCAGGTTCCAGTCTGCTTTGGCATGGCTTTTGCAGTTGCCCTTCCTAACGCCAACCACTCCAAGAGTGTAATGTATGCTTTTTATGTGCCACCAGCACAGGTGCCATTTACATGGCACCGGTGAAAGCCATGACTATGATTTCATATGGCTTGTCAAGTCTTCTCAGGCACCACATATCACCAGAAGGTCTCAGTCACTTGTTATCACTCACATGAGGCCCCTTTGAATTAATCACACATCATTTTGTAGCTTCAAGATTTTAATGGTGTGTTTGTATATTTTTAGAATGGCATTGTAGGATAGGTATGAGAGGTTGGCTCTGGTCAGTTTTAACATCAAACAGTTAGAACATTCGGGCCAGATTAAATACTAATGGATTAAAACAAGAAGGTTGTATTATAGAACCAGAATCAGTCTAAGGCTGGTTGGTATCAAGAGGGTTAAAGCAATGTTAGTATTCACCACCCCATATTTAATATGTCTTTACAGTATACCTATGTGTGTTTTATTAAACTTTTTTATGTTTCGTTTTTATTTCAAATTTATTTATGCATTTGTTTTTCTTTTTTCTCTATTGTTAGCCTGTCGGGGTCGTTGATGGCAATGTGGTGAGGGTATTAAGTCGGTTACGTGCAATTGGAGCTAACAGTGATGACCCTCAGGTGGTTGACACATTCTGGTATGTAGCATTGTTATTATGTTCACTCTCTCTCTTCCTATATATATATATATATATATATATCACAGGGTGTCCACAAAGTCTGGGTACATGGGGATTAACACATACTTTAAGAAATTATTATTTCTTATATTTAATTGTTTATGTTATGATTTTATTTACTCCATGTATCCAGACTTTGTGTTTTTCTCCTTGTCTCCGTATTCTTTCTGTTGAAGAGCATAGCTTGAGAAACGTCAAAGACTTTCCGTATTCCCGAGCGTCATACTAATATATACTTTTGTTATTTACACCACCTGTCCTCGTCTGTTGTTATTATTTGTATATTCTCCCATATATATATATATATATACACACACACACAGACATACACACACACACAAGGGTTGGCTGAAGAGTTCATAGACTGGCCAAGATACTCTCATGGATTGTAACTAAATGAGGTTTATTTTTCAACATGGTCTCTCTTGCAGTCCATAAACATTTTACATTGGTGTTGCAAGGCTTGAATCCCATTGCTGTTGGTCAAAAAAGTCATCAACAACAGATATGACATCATCATTGCAATACTGGTTCCCAGCCAAGTGTTTTTATCTTGGGAACAGTTGATAGTCAGATGGGGCTAAATCAGGAGAATAGAGAGGGTGATCAACCAGTTCAAAGTCATGGCCACACACAGCAGCCATTGAAACCAAGGACTCGTGTGCTGGACCATTGTCCTAATGAAAAAAGACCTCTTTCATTAGTTTTCCTGGACGTTTGGCCTTGATAGCCTTTTCTAACTGCCTCAGGAAGTTGGCATAATATTCTCCATTGCTGGTATGGCTTTTTTGACGATAGTCAACAAACACAATGCTTTTTGCATCCCAAGTAACTGAGGCCATCACATACCCTGCAGATGAAATGATCTTGGTTTTCTTTAGAGCAGTTGAGGATAGGTGTTTCCACTGCGTGGATTGTCTCTTTGTCTCTGACTTAGGAAACATTTAAGGAAACCAGCTGGATCTGTCTGAAACAATGTCAGATTTTCCCGTGATGTTATCAGCCTTGTGCGCTTTTGATCAGGTGTCAGAAGAGACTGAAACAAAACCATGTAGTTGTGAGTTGGACTTCTTTACCACTCAGCCATGCCTGCTTGTGAAGTTTCTTTTCATTTTTTTCTATATATTTTTTCTTAATTTTAGGCAATTATCTGATAAACTTGTATCTCCTGATCAACCTGGTGACTTTAACCAAGGCCTCATGGAGCTAGGGGCCACAGTGTGCACCCCAAAATCTCCAGCTTGCTCCTCCTGTCCACTCCAGAATATCTGTCATGCATACAAAATGGTAAACAGCTTCTTTTTCTTTACAACGACTTTATCATTATTATTATTATTATTATTATTATTATTATTATTATAATTATTATTATTATTATGAAGGCCGTGAGCTGGCAAAATTGTTAGCATGCTTAGCGGTATTTCATCTGTCTTTACGTTCTGAGTTCAAATTCCACTGGGGTCGGTAAATTAAGTACCAGTGAAACACTGGGGTTGATGTAATCAACTAGTTCCCCCCACCAAAAAAAGAAAAAAATTTCAGGCATTGTGCTTATAGTAGATAGGATTATTATTATTGTTATTATTATCTAAATATTGTATGAGGGGGTACTGAAAAGTTCCTGGCTTTAAGAATATTGTGAAAGGCCAGTTTGGGGGCCCACCCTTCCGAGTTCTTTTACAGGACTTAGAAAGACTGAAGGACTGCTGCAGTAAGTGTGTGAATCTGAGGG
>NC_069003.1:11324086-11330370 GCF_001194135.2 Octopus bimaculoides
ATAGGGCGGTAAGGTGGCTGACACGTTAGCACACCAGGCAAAATGCTTAGCGGCATTTCATGTCTTCACTTTCTGAGTTCAAATTCTGCCAAGGTCAACTTTGCCCCTCCTCCTTTTTGGGGTTGAAGTAATCTTTGCTCCTCCCCCAAATTTGCTGGCCTTGTAACAAAATTTGTAACCATTATTATTAATAGCTTTTTAATATCATTTATTTTCTTTCACTCAAAGTTATTTTATTTTTACTAATTAATGTAAGCTACTTACCAACCACATGGTTCCGGGTTCAGTTCCACTGCATGCCATCTTGGGCAAGTGTCTTCTACTATAGCCTTGGATCGACCAAAGCCTTGTGAGTGAATTTGGTTGACGGAAACTGAAAGAAGCCCGTTGTATATATGTATATATATGTGTGTCTGTGTTTGTTTCCCTCAACATCGCTTGACAACTGATGCTGGTGTGTTTTCGTCCCCATAACCTAGTGGTTCGGCAAAAGAGACCGATTGAATAAGTACTAGGCTTAGAAAGAATAAGTCCTGGGGTCAATTTGCTCAACAAAAGGCGGTGCTCCAGCATGGCTGCAGCCAAATGACTGAAACAAATAAAAGAGTAATGTCACTCACTCATTAAAAGACTACGGCTGTGCAGTTAAGAAGTTCTCTTTGCATCCACTTTATTTTGAGTTCAATCCCACTAGTAGTACCTTGGGCCAGTGTTTTTACTATGCCTTGTGAGTGAATTCGGTAGGCAGAAACTGTGAGGAAGCCTGTCAATTGATTCTTCTTTGTGTTTGCATTTGTCCTCTACCACCACTTGACTGGTGTTGGTTTGTTTATGTCCATGTAACTTAGTAGTTTGGCAAAAGAAACTGATAGAATAGTTTCTGTGAGCTGGCAGAAACATTAGCACGCCGGGCGAAATGCTTAGTGGTATTTCATCTGCTGTTACGTTCTGAGTTCAAATTCCGCTGAGGTCAACTTTGCCTTTCATCCTTTTGAGGTTGATAAATTAAGTACCAGTTACGCACTGGGGTCGATGTAATCGACTTTATCCCTTTGTCTGTTCTTGTTTGTCCCCTCTATGTTTAGCCCCTTGTGGGCACTAAAAAAAAAAAAAGAAACTGATAGAATACGTACCAGATTTAAAAAAAAAGTACTAGGCTTAGCTTGTTCAACTAAACCCTTCAAGGTGGTGCCCCAGCATGGCCACAGTCCAAGGACTGAAACAAAAAATTAAAGATCTCTCAGAACCGAGTATATCTTGGTAGGTTGTACCACGCTTTCACTAATCGTTACATGTGCCTACGTAACCATGAGCAGAGATAGACACACACTTGGCCTTCCCACTTTTAACCTAGTGAAACAGCCAAGCTGTGACAACAGTAGAGAGGGAGGGAGGGGGAGAGAGAGAAAGATAGACAAAGGGAGGGAGGGCAAAGAGAGGAGGGGGTTGTCTCAACACAAGGCTGTACTCATATTAGCTGCTCTTTCTTTTACCTTTTATTTATTCCAGTCATTGGACTGTGGCCGGCCATGTTGGGCCACCACCTTGAAGGGTTTCACTCAAGCAAAATCAAACCCCAGTACTTATTCTATTAACCCCTGTTACTGAACCACTAAGTTATGGAGAACGTAAAGAAACCAATAGTGATTGTCATATGGTGCAGGAAATTACAAAGATAGACAGACACACACACATACACAGTGAGTTTCTGCACAGTTTCCACCTGCCAGATTCACCCACAAAGCATGGGGCAGTCTGGGACCATAGTAGAAGGCGCTTGTGCAAGATGCTGCACAGCAGAGGAACTGAACCCAAGACCCTGTGGTTGGCAAACAAACTTCTTAACCACACAACCATCCCTACCTATGGTCCTACAGGGTCCTTGAAACAGAGGTAAAGAAAGGAAGGAAGATGATGTCCTCAAACTTGAGAGCTAGCTGAAATGACTAAACTAATTTGCATATTATGCTTTTGTTAATGGTGTGGTAACTGGAAAATAATTAATAAGAGGGTATAATTGAGAAAAACAATCTCACAGTGTTGGCATGATTCTCCTCCTGAATGACAAACTATATTTCCATCTAGTTGGTTATTTAGAACTTTTCTATCTCTCATTCTAGCACTCTCTCTTTCCCCTAACTTTGCAATCTCTATTTCTGTCTTTAAACTATACAGTCTCACTGTCTCTCTGTTTGTCTGTATATCTATGTCTCTGTCTTTCTATCTTTCTATCTGTGAAGGCACATGGCTTAGTGGTTAGGGCATTCGGCTCGCAATCGTAAGGTCGTGAGTTCAATTCCCGGCGACGTGTTGTGTCCTTGAGACACTTTATTTCATGTTGCTCCAGTCCACTCAGCTGGCAAAAATGAGTAGTACCTGTATTTCAAAGGGCCGGCCTTGTCACATTCTGTGTCATGCTGAATCTCCTTGAGAACTACATAAGGGGTACACGTGTCTGTGGATTGCTCAGCCACTTGCATGTTAACTTCATGAGCAAGCTGTTCCATTGATCCTATCAGCTAGGACCCTCGTCATCGTAACCAACAGACTGCTCCTTTATCTTTCTATCTGCCGCTGTCTGTCTTTCCAACTGCTTGCGTTAATCTATCTGCCTGCCTGCCTGTCTGTCTGTTCTAATCTATATTTCCCTGTCCTAATCCGTCTCTGCCTGTCCTAATCCATCTCTATCTATTCTAATCCATCTCTGCCTCTCCTAATCTATCTTTGCACGTCTTAATCCATCTGCCTCTCCTAATCTAGCTATGTGTCTTAATCTGTCTGCCTGTCCTAATTCATCTATTTGTCTCAATAATCCATCTGCCTGTCCTAATCCATCTACATATCTTTATCCATTTATTTGTCTCAATACATCTGCCTGTCCCAATTCATCTACCTGTCTTAATCCATCTGCCTACCCTAATCCATTTGTCTGTCCTGATCTGTCTACCTGTCCTAATCCACCTGCTTGTCTTAATAGATATATCTACTTAGCCTAGTCTGTCTGCCTATCTCACCATTATTTCATTTCCTTTAACTTAGCCTTGGTGTGACCAATTTCCCTCGGAAATCAAAAAAGAAGCCCCCAAGGGAGCAGACATCTGCTGTATTTATCATCCGCCAGAATACTGCTGAAGAACCCCAGTTTCTGATGAATCAGCGTCCAAAAACTGGTGACTATTACATTCATATTATTATTATCATTATTATTATTATTGTTGTTGTTGTCAAGGCAGCGAGCTGGCAGAATTGGTAGCACACTGGACGAAATACTTAGCAGTATTTCACCTGTCATTGTGTTCTGAGTTCAAATTCTACCAAGATCAACTTTTCCTTTTGTCTTTCCAGGCTTGATAAATTAAGTACCAGTAAAACACTGGGGTTGATGTAATTCACTAGTTCCTTCCCCAAAAATTTCAGACCTTGTGCCTTTAGTAGAAAGGATTATTGTTATTATTATTATTATTATTATTATTATTATTATTATTATTATAGAAAGGATTGAGGTAACTCCTCCTGAAGATATAGAATCAAAATTAAAAGAAGAGTGCCATTTGTTATCTAGTGAACAATATTTCAACATCTCGTGTGTCTTCAACTGGTTCAAAAAATAAATTTGTCAATCTACTTCATTTTGGTTAATATAGAAAGGATTGAGGTAACTCCTCCTGAAGATATAGAGTCAAAATTAAAAGAAGAGTATTATTATTATCATTATTGTTATTATTATTATTATGTGAGAGAGCAGTGCATGCCATCAAAGTGGCACTGAGGTACAAATATACGAAGCCCATTATACCCATCATGACTACCCGTCCGATAATGGTACACCAGGCACATGAATCACAACCATATGTACGCGACATGGTGATCTCATATCAAGATAAACAGCGCATGATCTTGCAGGTGGGGCCCAGTTAGAATTTTCTTCAGGTCAAGTAGCCCATCCCGCTCAAAAGGTCCCTGAATAAGGTTTGTTTAAGGCTGTTGAGCAAAACACCTATGTTTCCAAAGGTGAATTATTCAAACCCAAAGAATTCCTCTCAACACATGGCTATGATGCTCCCCCACTTGGTGAGCTGGCAGAATCATTAGCATGCCGAGCAAAATACTTAGCAGTATTTTGTCCATCTTTACGTTCTGAATTCAAATTCCACCGAGGTCCACTTTGCCCTTCATCCTTTGGCAGTCAGTAAAATAAATACCAGTTGAGTACTGAGGTCGATGTAATCAACTATACCCGTCCCCCCAAATTTCAGCTCTTCTGCCTATATTCTGCTCAATGTATCAAATATAATTTTATGTGTACGTAAGCATATATGTATGTATATCTTATTGCTGTATATTTGTTCTTGCAGGTCTGTTAGCAGGTCTTTGGGAGTTTCCAACATTTGATGTTAGTGAAGTTGAAAATAACAAGACTCTGTTTTCTAAATTAGAGGATTTTGGACTCCAAGCGTCGTTACTCGGCAAAAGATTGAAGATTGGAGATGTGAGTCTTCCAGATTTTAAACATTTATTTGTGCTTGTGTGTGTGTGTGTGCATGCGGGCATTCTCTTTATGTTGTTTACAATACACTCAATGTTTCTTTGTGTGAAGAACCTTGGGTAGCAGACTTATTCTGTCTGCAAGTTTAAATCCTACCATGATCTTTTAGTGGAGTTCTTTGCAATGATTCGAACCAGCTATGTGGTTAAGAAGCTTGCTTCCCAACCACATGATTCTGGGTTCAGTCCCACTGCATGGTACCTTGGGCAATTGTCTTCTACTATAGCCCCAAGCCAACCAAAATCTTGCGAGGGATTTAGTAATGGGAAAATGAAAAGAAGCCTGTTGTGTATGTGTGTGTGTGTGAAATAGTTTCATTCAGGTATTAACACTGGGGTTTACACTATTAAACTCCTCCATGGCACAGGTTATCAGATAAGACAATAATCTGGAGATGGTTTGTTTTATCAAACACGTTTCAGAACCCACAAATGTCTATGGAGTTTTTTTACAATTACTGATAAGAAGTCTGGAGTGTGCAAGTTTTTTTTATTGTGTGTGTGTGTGTGTGTTTGTTTGCGCGCGCGCGGTCACGCATATTTCCTTGTTTTGAAATGAGCATTATCATACAAGCAAAATCTTTCATTTCCAGTCTTCGTTGAAAACGTATCTGCTCATGGGGAAATATTACTTTACTTGGAATCAGGTGGTAGTTAATAGTTACTAAGAAACAGGTGACAGGAATTACATCTGACCATAGAAAATCAGCCTCAATAAATTTTGTCTGGAAAATTGGACATTAAAACGATGACGATCATGTGTGTGTGTGTGTGTGTAATTTACTACACTGTAGAAAAAGCATCTAATTTGAAATGTTGGATCAGTGAATCATGTGACTGTTTACTGGATGTCATCTTAATTGCTTTCAAGTTTCTTATTTTCTAGACTCAGTAAGTCATTCAATATGAATGCCATTCATAAACTGACGGTGGATTCAAATAACTTTATAGAATTTTGTGTGTGAGAGACACATGCGCACACTTCACTTATTTCCCTTTACAGCTACAGATTTGCTTATCTCCCTTTACGCACACTTTTTTTTTTTCGCTTACCTCCCTTCTCACAGTTGTTTCTTGTGAATGTCTTCAAAGATGATTTTCTTTCCCATCATATAGACATTATCAACGTCGCTTTTCACATTCATATCATGGGTTTGTTATATTTCTAATAAAGCTGCATTCCATGCTTATTTATCTCTTTTCATCTTTTCTACTTCCGACATGTTTTTGTTCCTAAGATTTATTTCTCCTGTCCATTGTTCGTTAGTTTTGTCCAGTTTTTATTCATACTTAATAAATTACTCTGTCCAAGATGATTTCCTTAATATGAAATATCTTACTATTTTTTCTTATTTCAAATGTTGCATATATCGCGTGTGTATGTGCTTATTTATATGTATGTATGTATGTGGGTAATCTTCAAGTTTAGGGGGGTAAAAAATAAATAAAAAAAAATATTCAAGGGAAGTAACTGAACGTTTTACCAGTATTCTCCGTACTACTCTGTTTATAAATAAATCACACACGTGATTGAATATCATAGTTTCTTATGAGAAATCGAAAATGCCTCGTGGAAGACCGGCTGCACAACATCTTATTGTTGCTGAAAACGAAATCCTCAATCTCATCTTATCTACATGAATTTCTATAGCGGAATTCAATCCCAAAAGAAAAAAACATTTGTTTATTTTTTGGCTGCCATTTCTAAAGTATATAATGTTGAGTAGGTGAATTTCTAG
>NC_069003.1:11330832-11333233 GCF_001194135.2 Octopus bimaculoides
GATTCCTGGACCGGGCGACGCATTGTGTTCTTGAGCAAAACACTTCATTTCACGATGCTCCAGTCCACTCAGCTGGCAAAAATGAGTAACGCTGCGATGGACTGGCGTTCCATCCAGCTAGGAAGCACGTACGCCATTGAAACCGGGAAACCGGGCCCCTAAGCCTGGTTAGGCTTTAAAAGGGCGCATTTATTATTTTATGTATATATATATATATATATATGTGTGTGTTAATTACAATAATCCTTTCTACTAAAGGCACAAGGCCTGCAATTTTGTGAGGTGGGGGCTAGTCGATTACATTGATCCCAGTGCTTGACTGGTACCCTGAAAGGATGAACGGCAAAGTCAACCTCGAAGGAATTTGAACTATAATAATGATGAACTTATTGTATACAGTGCTTAGGTACATACAACTCATTAGAAAAAGTAATCAAAACTGCATAAACAATTGATAGAATATGCACAGTGAATGAGTCTTAAAAAGAAAGATAAGAAGAAATGGGGGTGGAGGCATTAGGTGTACCATTGGTGAATTTCAGGAAACCGGGAAGTTTTGAAGAATGTATTGTCTCAACAGCTAACAACTGATGCAGGGACTCTTTTACTTGTTTCAGTCATTTGACTGCGGACATGCTGGTGCACCACCTTTAGTCGAGCAAATACACCCCAGGACTTATTCTTTGTAAGCCTAGTACTTATTTTATTGGTGTCTCTTGCCGAACCGCTAAGTTACGGGGACATAAACACACCAGCATCGGTTGTCAAGCGATGTTGGGGGGAGGGGGACAAACACAGACACATATATATATATATATACATATATACGACGGGCTGCTTTCAGTTTCCGTCTACCAAATCCACTCACAAAGCTTTGGTCGGCCCAAGGCTATAGTAGATGACACTTGCCCAAGGTGCCACGCAATGGGAATGAATCCAGAACCATGTGGTTGGTAAGCAAGCTACTTACCACACAGCCACTCCTGCACCTAGTAGGTAGTTCATTCCTTGCTTCTGAGATTGAAACAATGTTTCCAAAAGTCATGGGTGCTGTGTTGTTTTTGATTTTGTAAGCATATTTATGAGTGTTAGACATGGAATTCAAAAAAGGTGGGTGTCTACCAAATCAGTTGCCAGACACCCAAGCTTTTAATGTGTCCATGCCCAGGGAAGCAAGACGTTCAGAGTATGGTAGATGCTTTATGGCTTTTGAAATGCCTATGCCAGTCAAAACGTTGTGCATGACCCATTGCCTCGTCAGCATAAACTTGTTGAAGCATTTTCTGTGTCTCTGTAGCAGATATCCCAAGTTTAACACAAAATTTCACGTTGGCTATTTGTTCCTGTCCATGACAAAATCACAGTCGACAGCATACACATGATCACAAAAACACAAATTTCATAACCTGTGAAGTAAACACAGCAATGTCACTCGGCACACAGCTTCATGAAGATCACTGCATGCTGCCATCTGTTGGCGCACTGCAGAACTAATCCAGGAAGTTTTTGATACCACCTCATACATATATATATATATAACATTATCTGATGTATATTTAACACAGCAGGGAAATATGGCTGCTGCCTCTGCAACCACATAGAAGCCGCCATTTTCCCTGTTGTAATTTTCTTCTCCTTTGCATCATTCCAGGTGATCCACATCTTCTCTCACATCCATCAAACCTATTGTGTTGAAGTCATTGACTACACCAGTAAATCTACATCTGACCACTGTCCAGTAGGCACAGCCGTTGTCCAGTGGATGACTGCAAAAGAGCTGCAGACATCAGCCATATCGACTGCCATGAGAAAGGTGAGCTGTTAAAAGAAACTTGGTTTTGTTTTTGTTTTTAATTTAACATGCACTCACTCATTCCTCCCTCCCTACTCTGACTCTCTCTCTCTCTCTCTCTCACACACACACACACACACACACATACTCTAGTGGAAAACTTCAATTTCACACTCTTGCACACATATTCCTTCATCTTCACTCTCTCTCTCTCTCGCTCTCATCATCATCATCATCATCATCATCATCGTTTAACATCCGCTTTCTATGCTAGCATGGGTTGGACGATTTGACTGAGGACTCGTGAACCAGATGGCTACACCAGGCTCCAGTCTGATCTGGCAGAGTTTCTACAGCTGGATGCCCTTCCTAATGCCAACCACTCCGAGAGTGTAGTGGGTGCTTTTATGTGCCACCGACATGAGGGCCAGTCTTGCAGTACTGGCAACGGCCACACTCAAATGGTGTTTTTTACATGCCACCTGCACAGGAGCCAGTCCAGCGGCACTAGCAATGACCTCGCTCGAATGTCTTTTCACGTGCCAGTGAGGCAATGCTGGTAACAATCACGCTCAAATGGTGTGTGTGTATATATATATATATATATAT
>NC_069003.1:11333243-11333742 GCF_001194135.2 Octopus bimaculoides
ATATATATATATATATATATATATACCCACACACACTCACATACATATATGTTTGTGTGTGTCTTGTGTGTTACTGTCTCTTGGATTTCAGGTGATAGTTATAAATGAACGACACCATCATTCAAGCAATGTCCTTTGTCTCCAGTTTTCCTTGGAAACATCTCTGATTATGGAGATACATTATCGTTTTGTCAAGTGGTGTGTAGAACAACAAACGCAGACACAAAGAAACACACACACACACACACACACACATATATATATATAACAGGTTTCTTTCAGTTTCCGTCTACCAAATCCACTCACAAGGCTTTGGTTGGGCTACAGTAGAAGACACTTCCATGCAGTAGGACTGAACCTGGAACCATGTGGTTGGGAAGCAAAATTCTTACCACATGTGTAATTTTCTTCACATATTGGCACTGGGGTTTCGTTTAATATATTTCTTTTCTTAACTATTTCTCTTAATTATATTTTTGTTTTTTCTAAGGTTTTCAAA
>NC_069003.1:11334245-11336052 GCF_001194135.2 Octopus bimaculoides
AACCTTAACATTTAGCATATGTCTTGCTTTTGTATGTTGGTTCCCTGACGATGAATATATGTGCAATTCCAGCACCTCTTATTTCTTTGGAGTAAAGTGCACATATATTTTGAAACATATGTAGGAATTAAAGGAACTTATTGTTTATATGCGTTTTGCTCCATTTATTATTATTCTTCATATCTACTCAAAATACATCGCTTTAACTTGGTATTTCTACCTATAAAACGGGTGTGATATCCTGTTTTTTTTTGTGTGATTTTTGCTACCCATGGTAACTATTAACATATTTACATTATCAAAGTTTTTTCAACTGAGATAATATTAATATATACATAAATTTAGATGAGTTTAACACAGGAAGTTTGTAACACAGAACCAAGTGTCAGTCTTAGGTGAGTCACAAAATGCAGACTCATAGAGTCATACAATATTTAAACCATTTGTTATCATATTTCTATAGAAATACACTCCATTTGTTTCACTTAGTTTGGAAAATAATGAAAAATTTAATAGAATACCTTTATCATCACACTAAACTCCGCTTGCGAAGACTTGTTGAGGCAAGTGAAATCGAACTAAATTCGACGACTGGCACTCGTGCCAACGTCGTCTCCTTCATTGGACACGAAACTCAGCTTGCAAAGACTTATTGGGGCAAGCGAATAGCAAAATCGGGATAGCACCTGTGCCCAGCGTCGCCTTTCTGGCACTTGTTCCCGTGACTTGTGTAAGGATTTTCGAGCGAGATCGTTGCCAGTGCCCCTGGACTGGCTCTTGTGCGGGTGGCACATAAAATACACCATTTTGAGCGTGGCCGTTGCCAGTACTGCCTGACTGGCGTTCATGCGGGTGACACGTAAAAGCACCCACTACACTCTCGGAGTGGTTTGCGTTAGGAAGGGCATCCAGCTGTAGAAACTCTGCCAAATCAGATTGGAGGCTGGTGTTGCCATCCGGTTTCACCAGTCCTCAGTCAAATCGTCCAACCCATGCTAGCATGGAAAGCGGACGTTAAACAATGATGATGATGATGATTAGTGAGCTGGTATTTGGGACATAAATTACCATTTAAATCCCTTTAAAACGGGAAGTTTGTATCATAGAACCAGGGGGTCGGTCTCAGGGTGGTTGGTGTTATCAAAAGAAGTTAATTAATTAGCAGACATCTGGTTGACGTCTCTTTCCCCTCTCTTTCTCTCTCTCTTTATTTCTTTTTATTTCTTCTTCACTGCAGCTCCCCAAGAAACCATCAACAAAACACAAAATTGCTGAAGATGAAAGACAAACAAAGCGACAAAGATCTCTAATGGATTCCTTCTTCAAATCTTCTTAGACCCCTAACACTTAATAAAAATCAACCCATACACACAAATACACACACACACACACACATATCTTGTATCTTTTATTTCTTTTACTTGTTTCAGTCATTAGACTGCGGCCATGCTGGGGCACCACCTTGAAGAATTTTAGTCAAACGAATTGACTCCAGTACTTATTTTTTTTTAAGCTTATGCTATCAGTTCTTTTGCTGAATTGCTAAGTTACAGGAACATAAACACACCAACACTGGTTGTCAAGCAGTGATGGCAAACAAACACAGACACAAAGTCACACACCCAGATATATGCATGTGCCAGGTTTCCTTCAGTTTCCATCTACCAAATCCATTCACAAGGCTTTGGTCGGTCCAAGGCCATAGGAGAAGACTCTTGCCCAAAGTGCCATACAATGAGACTGAACCCTGAACCATGTGGTTGGGAAGCAAGATTCTTACCATACACCTAAGCCTATATATATATGT
>NC_069003.1:11336062-11337193 GCF_001194135.2 Octopus bimaculoides
ATATATATATATATATATACACACACACACACACACATACACACACACAAAGAGGTGCTGAAAAGTTCCTGGCTTTAAGGGTATCATGAAAGGCCTTGTTGGAGGCCCAACCTTCCAAGTTCTTTTACAGGGCTTAGAAAAGCTGAAGAACCACTGCAATAAGTGTGTAAATCTGAGAGGGGAATGTGTTGAATAAAATCATAATTAACTCACAAATGGTTTTTATCCTACCATTAATGGCATCATATTTTTTGTTAGGTCGTGATATGTCAATCCCTATCGTATCCTGCTCAATTAGAATTTCATTGGATGCCTAGTTTTTTTTTTAAAAGCCTGATGTCGGCCTTTGAGAAAATTGTTTGTTCTTGGCAAATTATCATGAACTCAAATATGGACAGACCACAAATCAACATCAAAAACTGATATTCTTCAATGCCCTCTCTGGGCTATTCCTGACCACGTACTTTCAAAGTAAACAAGATAATCACTTAACTCATCAATTTCAGCATCTAAGGAATTCACCAATTTGTAAAATAATTCATGCACATCTTCAGGTGGGGCAAAGGCAAGTGCTTGCAACTGCTTGATGAAAAGGGCATTACTGGTTTCAACATACCAATGCTGCAGTCCACAAGATGATATTTCCCAAAATGGAAGAAACAACCCGACACATTGGGTAAGTTCTTCTTAATGCTATTTATTGTTGATAGTTATTGAATCCGGATCCTGAACACCTTTGCTTTTTAAAAATATAAACATTTCGTCATATGTTTTCTCTTCTTTCTTACTTGCAATGCGATACACCAATGGCAAGGTGTATAGAGTACAGCTGTTTACCTAGGGAAGCAGAATCAAATGTGCCATTGCCAAGCTATGTTTGTTTATTAAATAGTAATTTCAAATTTTTTTTCTGTTGATAAAATTGAAACAATGGTTGTTTTGTAAAGCCGAAAATTTTCTCCACATGTTGTCATGTCCAAGGCTTCACTATTGTCAATCTTCCTTGCTCACCTTAACCATTCTCCCAAGCATTTCTCTTTTAGACAGAGAATCAGCAATGCTGAGAGGCAACACTTTTATGACATTATTAATTACACTGTTTGTCACCTCTTCTGTCTGTTTGACTCTAGT
>NC_069003.1:11337662-11341925 GCF_001194135.2 Octopus bimaculoides
AAAGTGCATTCGGAAAATCACCAATGTCGGCAGCAAGTAGGGTCCAGTCTCTCAGGAATTTTGCACTTGCAGAAAATAGGCAACACCTTGAAAATTGATCAAAGAAAGAGTTGAAAGTGGCACCTGAGCGCAGATTGTCCCATACTCTGCTTTGTTCTATCCTCAACTATAACAGGAACGAACCTGGTTCTCTCCAGTGTAGCAGAGCTTCATCCATCTCCCTGTTGGAATTAGTCCATGTTGGAGAGGAGAGGATGTTTCCTACTGAAGGGGAGTAAGTGTGGATAGACGAAAGAAAACAGGGATGAGACAGAGGCAAGCAATTATGCAAACTTAGACCCCCACCAAACCGTTTGGGCAAAGTAGCTTGGTCATGGGAGTCTGGAGAGTCACATTGAGCGAGCATTCAATTTCCCTGAAGATTAGGTCATCAAAGTGTCAGAGGGACATTGAGAATCTATAAGAGAGACTAACTCTGAGACAATACAATAGCATTGGAATTGATAACTAATTCCTAAGTATTAGAAAACTTTGGTGGGACTTAATTGCCTCAAAGCTTTTTTTAAAAGTTGCTGAAGGTCAGCCATTTTGGATCAAACAATGGACTTGAAAGCTTGGTCAGTAATTGGGTCTCCAAAAGAGCACCACACTGATGAGATAGGAACTATGATAGAGGGGCAGGATCTATAAACAGGTTTATAGTCTGCTGATGGGAAGCTGGATGGTTGAGGAGCCAGAACTCACATTTGGAACTGTTGACACAAGACCATTATGACCAAGTTCCTTAATCATTGTCCTCACAGTTTTAAGGATCAGAAGGACACCCCAAACAAGCATCATCGAGATACCAGCCATTCAAGTCCAGATCAACTCCTGTTTTAGTAATGTCATCAATACCCAGTGCAAATAGAGCAGACTCAAGCGGGCCACCCTGTTGGACTCCAGAGGCAGATGGGATGAGATGGTCATCAAAGGAGAGGCAGGAGGGCTCCTGATAAGCGTACCAAACAAAGTGGTAGAGCTGTGGGGGAATTCTCCTTTACTGGACAGAGGATGACATCCTGAATGATTGAATTGAAGGCATTTCTGAGATCTAGGTTGTGAATGATCTTAGGGGTTTCAGAAGGCAAGTTAGTAAAAACTCTAATGGCAACATCAGCAGCCTCACAACCTAGCTTGATGCCCACCCCTTGCTGAAATGGGGAAAATTCAACAGACAGGTAGTTTGAAACTGAGGACACTTTTACTGTGAGCCATCACAGATTATACCCAACTTATTGAGCGGAGGTCACCATTGGGCCAAACAGTTTAGCCCTACTTTCCTCTTTTCTCATTTTTTCCTGCATCAGACCGAGTCTCCACATACACACACAGGTAAGAAAATCACATTCTCTTCCAGGCAAAATATTTTCTGTAAAAATCATATCTAATGAATTTCTTTTGCTGAACCACTAAGTTATAGGGACGTAAAGACACCAACATTGGTTGTCAAATGGTGATGGGAGACAAATATACACACACACACACACATATATATATATATATATATATATATATATATACACACACAACAAGCTTCTTCAAGTTTCCATTTACCAAATCCAGTCACAAGGTTTTGGTTAGCTTGAAGTTATAGTAGAAGACATTTGCCCAAAGTGCCAGAAAATAGGACTGAACCCAGAACCACGTGGTTGAAAAGCATGTTTCATACTACACAGTCAGACATGCATGTATATACATATGTATATATATATATATATACACACACACATACACACTGAGTTCCTGTAGAAACTGACCAGTAACAAATCTTCCAGTATTGGTGTGGAATTGTTTCATTGAACAGGTCAGATATTGTAGGACAGTAAGTTATTTCCCTTTACTAACCAACACTATCGTTGATCTGTTAAAGTAAATTTCGTTCAACAACATTAACCCATTACCTACCAGTGATCTCATATGAGATCACTTAAAAATTACAAATTTCGTAATTATCTGTCAATATTTACACATATCTAACCTTTTTGCTATATCTACTAGGTATATTTCTCTGATATTCAAATGAGGTTTGTTAATTTTTCACCCAATATCTCGCTTATTTCTATTTAAAATGTTATTTTGATCATTCCCGTGCATTTCTAAGGCTGTTTTATACTAGAAATCAAAGTTTCATAAAAAAAATTCCAATTAATAGAATTATGGGAGGTAATGGGTTAAGAGAAAGACAGCAATAAAGGAAATTTTAAAATTTGTCAGCTTGTGAAAAAATGTACCAAGACAAAAGAAAAAAGCTTGTTTAAACATATTAATTTATTTCAAAATTAAATACTATCTTATATTTTGGAAAAAGAATTAGAACTGAAAATAAAACAATCATTTGTATTTTTAAAATTGTTTTCTGAAACAAAGTAGAGAATATTGTATATTTGTTGTTGTTTTTTGCTTCTGTTTTTTCCCACCCCTTCTAGTGTCTTGCTCAACAAAACATTCAATCATGTGGTACTGGTGGTTTCCATCAGTTTTGAAGGCAGGCAAAGTGATAAGAGAAACAATTAGATTTTTGGGAACAGCTGCAGCTCCTCTTGACAAACAGATCGTAATCTTTCAAAAGACGCCATGAGACGTGTTGGTTCATTGGCCATCCATTTCTATCTCAATAGATAGAATCATCTTGCCAGAATTTATTTTCCCATTAGTGAAAGCAAATTTGAATTTAACCCATTAGTATTCAAACCAGCTGTATCTGGCCCAAATATTCAACCTGTTTCATATTCAAACTGACCAGATCCAGCCTCTCACACCTATCCTACAATGCAATTCTAAAAGTAAAACAATTACAATCGAAATCTTGAAGCTACAAGATAATACAAGAATTCAAAACATTGTGAATAAATAGGTTCCACAATTGACAGAGTAATTTGAATGTTAAAGGGTTAATGGAATGAAGTATGTCGTATAATCTTAATGTATTTTTATTTAAATCAATTTTAGTTTCTATTTCACATTCAACTACAAAGTCCTTAACATTCATACACAGCTACTGTTTCGATTTTGCTTGAATTTCATCAGTGTAAAGCAACTAAGGATTTATTAATTATACCATGTTATTTTATTGTGGAAGAAAAAGGAGAAAATATTTTAATGAAGTGAAAACGATATATGAAGGCATTTAACTTGGGATGTGTTTGTTTTGTCACAGTTGTGTGTGTGGAGAGAAAGAGAGTAATGAACTAGATGGAAATTGTAAACCTATCTAGGCGGCATGGCTGTGTGGTTAAGATTGCTTTCAACCACTTGATTTTGGGTTCAATCTCACTACGTGGCACCTTGGGTAAGTAAATGCCTTCTATAATAGTCCTGGGCTAATCAAAGCTATGAGAATGGATTATGTAGACAGAAACTGAAAGAAGCCTATTGTGTGTGTGTATATATATATGTATGTGTGTGTTTATATATATGTGGTCGATGCCAGTTCCACCTGGCTAGCTCCTGTGCAGGTGGCATGTAAAAAGCACCATTCGAGCGTGGTCAATGCCAGTGCTGCCTGATTGGCCCCTGTGCCAGTGGCACATAAAAAGCACCCACTTCACTTTTGGAGTGGTTGGCATTAAGGGAATCCAGTTGTAGAAACCTTGCCAGATCAGATTGGAGCCTGGTACAGCCTCCTGGCTTGCCAGTCCTCAGTCAAACCGTCCAACCCATGCCAGCATGGACAATAGACGTTAAACGATGATGTGTGTGTTTATATATCTTTGTATTGAAATTACATGGTAGTGGTAAGTGAATGTCATGTTGTAAAAACTGTCATTTGTTTCCAATATTCTGTGAAAAATATTGTTCTGACCAAGGGGAAATGTTACCTTGCTTGGAATCAGTTGAGTGTTGGAGACAGAGAGAGTATCCAGCAGTAGAAAATCTGCCTCACTAAACTCTATGGAAAAGTGAATTTTTAAAATGATGATTTTCTTATGCAAACATGACTACACTACATTTTCTTGTCTTTCTTTTATTTTGCATACTAAGATATTTGCCAATATTTCTGTTAATAAGTTAAACCAGTGGTTCCCAAACATTTTCAGGCTGCCATGCCCTTGACGCCTGGGCCACATTCCTAGTGGTCCCCCAAAAAATACAAACCCACCACCACTAATGTAGATCACTTTCTGCAACAAATTCAAAACTGTATTTCTCAAATAAAACTTAACCTATTATTTTATTATTATTATTTTACCCCATTGCCTGCTTTTGGCCACCCCATTATTA
>NC_069003.1:11342103-11345471 GCF_001194135.2 Octopus bimaculoides
AAGGGGGCAGTACCACCAATTTTTAGGAACCACTGAGTTAAACCATATAGCAGAAGAGATGGCTTGGTTCACAGTTCTGAAAATTCTTTTTAAAAGACCAACAATAATAATCTTTCTGCTAAAGGCACAATGAGGGGAGGGGACTAGTCGATTACATTTACCCTAGTGTTTCACTGGTACTTAATTTATTGATTCTGAAGGGCAACATCGACCTCAGTGAAATTTGAACTCAGAACATGAAGACAGGCGAAATGCCACTAAGCATTTTGCCTAGCATGCTAACAATTCTGCCAGTTTGCCGCCTTAATAATAATAATAATAGTAACAATAAGAAGATGGAGAATGTAGACTACTAAAAAACAAAAATGCAAGAGTGTGAGCAATGAAGGGAGTAACTGTTATCCCAGTAGTTGTAGGGGCCCTTGGAGCACTAACAACCAGTTTCGAGGAATATGTTGGAGAAATTGGAATTGACATGAGGGCAGAGCAGGGCCCCCCAAAAAACTGTCTATTGGGGACAGCTAGGATTTTAAGATTGGTGCTTGGGTGATGAGTGTCTTCCACAATAAGGTAACATCCAAATACCAAAGCTTACAATTTGTGGAAAGAGACCTCCATGAGATCCCTGACAACAGGTTGCTGTCTACTCTCACAGAATCAACCAGCACGAGTAAGACAGAGAGCTCTGAGAAGTAAAATAATAATAATAATAATAATTTTGGTAAAATGCCAGCAATTTCAGGAGAGAGGACTAGTTGATTACATCACCCCCAGTACATGATGGATATTTTATCAAAGCTAAAAGGATGAAAAACAAAGTTAACTTAGCAGAATTTGAGCTCAGAATGTAAAGACAGACGAAATGCCACTAAGCATTTGGTCCAGCCCACTAACGATTCTGCCAGCTCAGCACCTTAATAATCCTTTCTACTATAGACATCAACCCCAGTGTTTCACTGGTACTTAATTTATCAACTCTGAAAGGATAACGGGCAAAGTTGATCTTGGCAGAATTTGAACTCAGAAGTCACTAAGCATTTTATCCCAACATGCTAACAATTCTGACAGCACCTTAATAATAATAATGATGATGATGATGATGATTTCGAATTTTGGCACAAGGCCAGTAATTTTGGGGGCAAGGATGAGTCAATTACATTGACCCCAGTGCTTGACTGGTATTTATTTTATCAACCCTGAAAGGATGAAATGCAAAGTCAACCTTGGTGGAATTTGAGCTCAGAATGTAAAGATGGACGAAATGCCGCTAAGCATTTTGCCTGACATGCTAATGATTCTGCCAGCTCAGCACCTTAATGATAATAATAACAATACCTGGTCTTGGAATTGAAACCACAATCTCACCGTTATGAGTGCAACACCCTAACTATTAGGCCATGCATCCCATAATAACAATAATCCTTTCTTACTATAGGCATAAGGCCTGAAATTTTGGAGGAGGAGTGGAGTGGCTTGTTAATTACATCGACCCCAGTGCTTGATTGGTACTTGTTTTATCGGCCCCAAAAGGATGAAAGGCAATGTCAACCCCGGCAGAATTTCAGTTCAGAGCATAAAGACATGAAATGTTGCTAAGCATTTTGTCCAGCATACTAATGATTGTGCCAGCTCGGCACCTTAATAATAATAACAATAATGATGATTATGGTGATGATGATAATAATAATAATGATAACAATAATAATAATAATAATTTTAATAAAACAATTAAACTTGTGCTTTTTTTTTTGATATTTCCTGTCAACCTAAATTCAAAAGTGCCATTTTCTTTTTTTTTCTCTTTTTTATATTTAAATAAAGAATTAGTGCTTTAAAAAAAAATTTTTTTTTTTTTTAATTTTTATTTTGTGTCAGTAAATGTGTATTTCTGAGGATTTCTTCACATACTGCAAAATGTCTCTTGGTTTATAACGGTGCTTTAATTATCATCGCTGATCAATCTTGAAGTCGTTAAGGAGAGCAACAAGACTTGAGTTTCCACCAAATGATTCGATTTCTTTGAAGATTCTGGAAAATGGAGAAAATGGTGAAACCATACATTGTAGCAATTCCATTCCACAGATTTTTTTTTAAATCTGGATATGGCATTCAAACTGGCCATGTCTGGCCAAAATATTCTACCCATTTAATCTTCAAACTGGCCAGATCTAGCCTTGCCATCTACCTTATAATTCCATTCTAAAAATAAACAATCACGTCATCAAAATCTCAAAGCTATCAGATAATGTTTGATTAATTTAAAACAATATGAATGAATAATAACTAAATGTGGGAGAATAATCTGTGTGCTAAGGGGTTAATGGAAGGCATATTCAAATCGATCATTTACTGGAAAGGATATACAATCAGATGGTTGTAAATGCTACAAAATTGCACCAATCAACGCAGATTAGTGGTTAGTGACTGCGATGTAAGACCCATACAGTTGAAGGAGACTAAAGAATCTGTCAAGCCAATGTGGATGCTTCGACTTTGTCACTGACTAGCTCGAAATAGCAGCCAAATCTCCCTCAAGTCACACTCTACTGTCTGAAAACTAGTCGACCACATTGTATGATGTATTCATAGACAAGGGTAGAATAATAGCAGCCAAATGTCCCTCTCAAGTTGTTTATAGTAAAAGTGACTAAAAAATTTACCCAAGCCAACAAAGGAGCATCCATGTAGCTGGTGCTGACCCAAATTTTTAAGGCATTTAGGTAACTGAAATTACAAGATTCCCTCCTTGAATGGGAAGCCAGCCCATTGCATGGGTAACCTGCAGTTGTTGCTGCTGGCACTCATTTTTGGACGAGTAAACTAGAGCAATGGGAAATTGTTTTGCTCAAGGATATAACACAATGGCTAGTTCAAGAATTAAACCTATGAGCTAAGGAATGCAAAGCTCAACATCCTAACCACCAGACCAAGCAGCTTCATTACTAAAACTAGCAGCCAAATCTTTATAACATTTCAAAAAGGAAGGACATACTGGATAATGTATCCATAATTAAGGGAGTCTAAAGAATTGGACACAACTAAAAGGAGCTGGGCAGAGGCTACACTGAATAATGTTGTTTCAGATATCTAATTCCAGTAAATGAAGAAAATGTAGGGTGGTCATGGTTGGGTTGTTTTTAAACCTTTTGTTACCATATCTCTTCCGCCTTCCCAAGATGTCTCTACGGTGAACTGTCTGAAGGAAAACACCCTCGTGGTGCCCTCTTGAGGCGGTACAAGGACCAACTCAAATCAACCTTGAAAAGCACCAACATCGACCCTGCACACTGGGAGGATATCTCGGCAAACAGATCCCTCTGGGGAGACACCATCAAAACGGGTTCAGCGGACTTCGAGAAAGCCCGAGT